>NW_006408765.1:3645741-3660803 GCF_000296735.1 Chrysochloris asiatica
TTTGGAAGACACTTTTCTGACTAGATCTTTTCTGAATGCACCCTAAGGATAATATCATTGTTGTTGTTGTTAAGTGCTTTTCAGGGTGCTTCTGACTAATAACAATCCTGTATAGGGTTTCCAAGGACTGACTGGTGAGTCTGAACCACCAACCTTGTGGTTGAAACCAAAGACAGGTATATTATTGACAGAATTTTCTGAAGTTATCCACTGATCACAAAGGCACGTTTAAACACATTTCGCTTGTTATAAATCTATGCAAGTGTGAAATAGAACCCTAGCAACAATACTTTTTAACTTACCGTCATATTTTATTTCCATTTTTCTATTAAAAACAATATTGCCTCCAACATTTTGTTACAATATTGCTTTCAACATTTTGTTGCAATATCACTGTGCATATGAACAAAAGTTTCTCTGGATTTATTCCTAGGAATTACCCTGCACATCATATAACATATTGTCTGGCTACAACCAAGGAAGAAATTAGTATTAAATTATTTCATTGACTAGATGAGTAAGATTTTTGAGATTATTCATTGTTAATATCCCAATAAACTACTTCCTTTAACCTGATACTCAGCAGCTTTTCCTTTTATTATAGTGCATGCTGTGTTTGGTATAAATCCATGTATGTGTGAACTAGAATCTTAGTAAAAATACTTTTGACTTACCTTCATAAATTTTATTGTCATTTTTATTGTTAAAAAGGGAGCGACTGTGGTGCTGTTGGAAAAGCACTGAACTGCTAACCTCAAGGGATGGCATTTCAAACTCAATGGCTGCCTCTCAGAAACCTGTTACAAGGTTGCTATCAGTAAGAACAGACACTAAGGCACTTAACAACAAGATGTCTCTGTAAAATAAGCCTTGGAAACCCTATACAAGGTCACTGTGAGTTGGAACCAACTTGATAGCACTTAACAACACCAAATATAAAGATATTCTCTTATTCTGTCTTCTAAAAGTTTTAGATATTGCCTGTTGAACTTCATTTTTTTTAACATCAAGATACTTGTTTTTAGTGGTTGTGGTGGGAAATACATATTTATTGTTTTTAGTCAATTTGTAAATTGTCCACCATCATATAGCTAACAGTTCATTTCTTCTACAAATCAAATTCACAAGTTCATATATCAAATGTGTCTATTTCCTTGCTGGTTCCTCAGTTTAGTTGATCTGTTTTTGAAATACAGTGTCAATATATCATATTCTTAATGATTGTACCTTTATAATTATGTCATCTATATTATACTATTCCACTGAATAACAAAATATGGGTAACATTGCAAAAATGTGGAAACTGTACATAAGCTAAGAAACTGTCATTTGACCAGAACAAGGCCATACCGCATGACTTAAAATCAGGAAAAGTATGTGTTCAGTTGTATCTTTTTACCTTATTTATATGCTGAGCAAATAACTGAGAAACTACACTATATTAAGTAGCAGGTAGCATCAGTCAAGAAATCAAATGATATATTACACTGGGCAAATCTGTTGCAAAAGACCTCTTGAAAGTATTAAAATACACAGATGTTACTTTAAGGACTGATGTGCTGAAACAATAATTTGTTTTAGAGGGATCAGCATGAGGATGGTCCTTATGAGGTGGAGATTAAAGACATCACAAATGTCCAACTTTTCAGCAATGCTTTAGCACTCCCTAGTCCCTGATGTCAATAACTCCTACCCTCAGGTATCTTGCACACATCTCAGGGTTCCAAAATTCACTGTAAGGCCTCACAGAACTCACTGACAGTCAAGGAAATAACTCACATGGTTGTGGAGAGTGGCAAGTCCCAGTTCCAGAGTTCAAAAGTCAGTCTGGAGGATTCTCCTCAATATTGCCAAGAAGGACTGTTGAATCACAAGGCTGTGGAAACTGGCAAATCAGGCGAGGCTGTTGGCTCTGGTCCCAAAAACTGGAGGTCAAATGGAGGTGAACTTGATTAGACAAAGGAGTGCACAGCCTACACACATCACCAATATGTCTCAATTTATATACTACAGGATGACAAAATTCACCAAGTTTTTACAGTAAAAATTAACCCTTTTCACAATCACTCAAAACTGAATCCATATGATTCAGCATTGTCCCACACCTTCTCTTACCCAGACCTTTCAGAAAAAAAGTAATTTGCTGTGAGTTGCAAAGACATAGTTAGAAGAGACATATTAACTAACCCACTGCGCTACATGTGAATCTGACTCTAGCCATAGTAATTTTTGTGTGTGTATTTTTTTTTTTTTTTAAGTTTTTATTTTTAACTGAGTAAGCGAAGGTTTACAGGGCAGATCATTAGTTTTACAACCAGCAAATCATTGCAACTATTACAATCCCCTCCATGCACCCTCAGCTAACAGTATTTACCTCTATTACCATTTTTTTTATGTACACATACTACATTGAAAATATATATTCATTTAAATGTCCAAACGGCACATTTTGTGAGGCAGCCTCCTGCCTGCAGGCACATTGCCTTTCTCAGTTCATGGGCCTATAGTCCTCTGATGCTCTGTCTCTCCCGCCATTGCTTCTGCCACCATCTTTCTCTCTCTCTTTTTTTTTCCCCTTGGCTTCTTTTTTTTTAATTGAACACAGAATATTTGGTTAAGCATACTTAGATTCATAATCATTATAATACACATATAAAAAATGTTGTTACTTGCAATTCTGACTCATGAAAAAGATGCAAAATTGTTATATAATGTTGTTGCTGTTAATTGCATTTATGACTCATGGCAACCTTAGGAGTGAGATTCATTCCAATGTCTCCAGACTCATGGAAGCAAGAGATTAAAAAAAAAATTTTTTTTTTTTGGTAATAATCTTGGCCATTCATTTATTTATTTATATATATATTTTCCATACAAACTAAGATTTATTGAAAGTGAAAGAGCAAAGAGCTTGTGAGGGGACAGAGAAGAACAAAGGCCATCCTCTGTTCCTCCAAACAAAGGGCTAGGATTTATAAAGGGGACTGAGAAGAATTTATTCTGAAATGTCCACTATGCAGAATTCTTCAGGATTTTGGTTTGAGTTCCTTCCAGAGATTTGTCTTCTCTTCTGCCCTCAGTGGAAGGTCATCCTCCAAAGTTCTTTTGGATCGAAGCAGACCCATTTTTCAGTTAACAGTCCATTTTTCAGCTTAACCACCACACCAACAGCTTCTCTGCCTCCATCTCTGGTGTCGCTGAGAAGCCACAGTATTTTTAATGCATGTGAAGCTGTACAATGAATAAGGAAGAAGAATCGATGCATTTGAATTATTGTGCTGATAAAGCATACTGACTATGTCAGGGACTGCCAGAAGAACAAAGAAATCTGTCTTGGAAAAAGTAGAACAAGAATCCTACTTAGAAGTGAGGATGGTGAGAATTTTTCTCATGTACTTTGAAAATGTTATGAGGAAGGACCAGTCCCTGGAGAAGGACATCATATTTGGTTAAGTAGAGGATAAGTGAAAATGAGAAAGACCCTCCGTAAGATGGACAGACACAGTGACTGCAACACTGAGCTCAAACGTAGCAATCACTGTAAAGAAGGAATGGGGCCAGGCAGCGTTTCATTCTATTATACACGGAATCACTATACGTTAGAATGATTCACCTGCACCTATTAACAGTTTTTGAAATTACAAATTTGTATTCCTTGTAAAATAATTAGGACAAAGAGAAAAAGGGTAATATTTCTCCTTGGACTAGTCTTTTTTGACTCTCATGCTAGAGTGAACTGTCAGATCTCCTCTATGCATTCAGTCATGGGCAAGACACAAAGGAGCAAAGTTGCTCAGAAATAATATACCTAAAACTGGGATTTTCATGCTGGGATACATAAAAAAGAGAATCAGAGGAATAAGAAAATCCTCTTTGATGTAGTCTGGGCTCAGCTTACCTAGAGTCTTGTGGTCATTATTTCCAGCCTTATTAGTGTCAAAGGAAGAACATTACTTTGGCACATAGACTGCTGTTTCTGTCTCATAGGATGCTGCTTTGATTTGAGGGTAATGAAATAGTGACTAGACTCTGTATCTGTCCTTTACAGAATGGTCAATCAGGCCAAAAGAGACAACCCATATTTTTGCCACCCTGGTACCAGCAGTTACCCAAGAAATGCAGGCAACTGTCCACACAATTTCCAGCTGTGGGGTTGGGGATAAGTGAGTGACTGCTACCAAGCAAAATGCTGACATTCACTAAAATTTGCTAGCCTTTTTGTTCATCAAGATTCCACTTGTTCCTGCTAGGGTTCACTTAGATTCCAGTTTCTGAAATGCATAGTTGATTCTAATAGATTTCGCCAAATTAATATTTCTTTCATTGAAGGGAATGATTTCTGCAACTTCCTACTCCATCTTCTATGATATCATATACTTCATATATAACTCTAGATTTTACATTTGTAAAATCAATACAAATATAGGTAATATAATAAAATATATTGACCTGTATTTTTCCTTTCTTAAAATTTCTATGTAATTATAAGGTGTCATAATTTGGTGGGCTAATAAAACAAAGTGGGTAATTGTCCTTCTTTTATTTTCTAAAATATTTCTTGTAATATTGACATGATTTCTTCCTTAAATGTGTGCACAATTCTTTAAATGTGAGCACACTATTAATGCTTGTTTTGCTTTGAGTTTTCATTGTTGCAAGTTTTAAATTATGAATTAAACATTTTTTAAAACATAGAGACATTCAGATTTTCCATTTCCTTTTTTTGTTACCTCTGGTTATATTTTTCAAAGTATTTTCAAAATTATATGTTTGAAAGAATTTTCAGTTATATTTTTCAAAAAATTTACCCATTTTGTAAGTGCTATCAACTATTCTATTAGTTTTTTTTTTTTGTATCTATAATCTTTGCAATGATGTCTTCTCACTACTGTTTTTGTTTATTTGTCTATTTTGTCTATTATACTGGATAGGTGCTTATAATTTTGTTAATCTTTTCCAAGAAACAGTTTTTGGATTTTTAGTTGTTTTTTTGTGGGTTTTTTTTTGCAGTGACTGTATTCTTTGTAGTGTGTGATCACTGAATTCTCTGTCCTGTCACCTTCACAGTCAGATAGCAACTTGATAGAGATTTTCTGAAATGTGATTTCCATTCTTCTCGCTATTTTACTTCCCCATTTGTGCTTCCTTTGGATTTAATTGACTGTTCTTTCTAAAACTCAAAATCTAGATCATAAATTTGGAATTCATTTCTTTACAGTTTTAGCTATTTAGACGATTTGTTTATTCACTGAATAGCATGTGCTGCATCTAACTATTTTTTCATTTATGTTTTTATTAATATTCAGTTTGTATTTGATTATTTTCCTGGACCACTTTTTTTTTTTGAAATTTTTATTGTGAATTGAGTGATAGTTTACATGCAGAAACGTCAGTGTGTTTCATTGCAATGATTACATTGATCACTTTGTAATGTAAAATGTATTAGATTTTCAGTTGTTAAATCTAATCTAATTTTGTTTGATTTGATAATATAGTCTACATAATTTCAAATCTTTAAAATTTCATAAGACCTATATTACATATTTCACAAAAAGGTCTAACGTGAGATTCAAACTGAGAAAAAAAAAAAGTTTTATGCCACCTCAATGTTTCTATTTTATAGTTTTCCTTCTTTCCTTCCGCTTTTCCTTCGCTCCTTCTCTTCCCCCTTTTCTTTTCTTCTTGTATTTCTTAAAATCCACAATTTTCCTTTCCCTGAAAATGCCTTCAGCTATTTGCTTTTCTATGATTCAGTTAATCGTACTATTATTCAATTTGTGTTCCTTGAATTTTCTGAAATGTCCTGATTTAATTTTATTTATGAAAGATCATTTTGCAAGAAACAGAAGGCTTATTTTACGAACTTTCAACGTGGTCAATATTTGTTTTCCTGTTTATTTGTTTCTGATTAAAAAGGTATGGTTAATTTTGTATTTTATTTTAGAATGTATAATTTATTTGCTTAATCTGGTTTGATATTCATTTATCCTGTGTATGACTTACAGAGCTTCTTATACCCGTGGGTTTATTCTTTAAATTATATTGAAAAAATCATTCTGCCAAGGTTTCTTTCCTTTTTGCTTCTTTTGTGTCTTCCATGACACATATGGAATATGCTATTGAATACCATCTCAAAATTGATCAAGATGTTTGTTTGTTTTGTTGTTGCTTTCAGTAATTTTTTCTTTGCTTCGGAACTTATGATTTTTAGTGATATGTCTTCAAGTTCACTGATGAATGTTATTTCTCATTTAAATTCCCACTGTTGTGTAAAACATTACCTAAAGGCTCAAAGCAAAATACATTTATTATCTTAAAGCTTTGATAGGGCATGAATCTGAGGCTTGTTTACCTGGGTACCCCTTTCAAGGACTTGCATACTGCAGTCAAAGTTATCAAATGGGTATTCTCAACATAAGATTAAATCGAAAGACAGTCTTTTACCAAGCTCATTGAGGATGGTGGCAGAATTTACTTCTTGTGGATGTCTACTTCATTAAGTCAACCAGGAAAACTTCTCACCCCATTCTACTAAATTTGTGTCTTATATAATGTAATACAATCAAAGGGTAACATTCTTTCATTTTTTGGCCATATAATGTAACCTATTCTTGGAATGTAACCAAGGAGTTCTGGTGTGGCACTGTAGGTAAGACCTAAACTGCCAACCACAAGGTCAGCATTTCAAATGACCAGTTGTTCCTTGGCAACCCTATACAGAACTTAACAACAACAATTTTGAAATGACAAATCACTTCCCACCCACACTCAAGGCAAACTGCTTCCATAAAGATTTTAGCCAAGAAAACTATATGTAGCAGTTCTAATCTGCATCACATGGGACTCCATGATGCAGAGCCCGATTTGATGGTAAATAACACAAATAGTAACCACAAATATATAAATTGTTTTTGAAGTATATTTTTTTCAAATTTACCACAATTTCTCCATATTTTAGTTTCCAAATCTCTTCTAAAGTTCTCTTAGTTTGAAAGATCATATTCACCTTTCTGGTTGTTGTTGTAAAGTGTCATCAAGTTGGTTCCAACCCATAGTGACCCTGTAGAGTCTAGTGTATTCATTTGTTGTTGTTAAGTGCCAATGAGTCCGTTCTGAGGCTTAGCGACCCTGTATAGGGTTTCCAAGGAGCCACTGGTGAGTTTGAACTGCTGATCTTGCATTTTGAAGTCCAGCACTTGCCTTACAGTGTCACACCAGGATTCCATATCTATCATGGTAGTAGTTGGTGATTGTGTGTCTTGGATTCTGTCCCAACTCATAGCTACCCTGTATAGGGTTTCTGAGGCTGTAACTTCTTTCTAGGAGCAGAAAGTCTCATCTTTCTTATATTGCAAATTTGTTAATTCCATCTTCTAGATTGATTATGTTTTTATTTCAATGATCTGATTTTCTTTTATCTGTTTGCTCAGTT
Source organism: Chrysochloris asiatica (assembly GCF_000296735.1). Lineage (NCBI taxonomy): Eukaryota > Metazoa > Chordata > Mammalia > Afrosoricida > Chrysochloridae > Chrysochloris > Chrysochloris asiatica. Next base: position 3,653,174 of record NW_006408765.1, read on the forward strand.
TCTGTTTCTTTGCAAATATAACTGTACTTTAGTATTGTTAGATATTTGGGTTGATAATTTGTGAACTCTGAATGCTATGATCTTCCTCTGGAAAGTGTTAAGTTTTGGTATAGTAGTAAATTGTTAGCAGATCTCCTTTACGTTTGCAGAATTGCTTTTACATTTTGTTAAGGTAAATATTTCCTTTTATTATATCATTATATTTATACGAGGTTGCGATGGGTCTCAACAACTCAATGGTACTTAACAACAAGCCTATCAATAGAAAACTGAAGGTGCTTATGTTGTCAGATTTAATTGGAATGACAGTGAATCCTACATTCCTCTTCATTGTGAGATAAATCAGCTAAGACTTTTCTGAATTTCATTTGGTTTCTCCTTCTAGGAGCTGAAATTTCACTTGCGTATGTTCAATTTAGCAGTCAGTAAAAGAATTAAAGAGAGTTTTATATGCAGATTTTAAATTTCCCTCACAATGATGTTTCTTTTCAGGATTTAAGTGTGAATGTTTAGTCCCATGGAGTCCTGGCATGTTGCTATAGGACAAGCTCTATATACCTCAAGCTCTGTTTAAACTGCAAGGTCAGGGTTTGAACTCACTAGTTACTCCTAGGAAACCCTATACAGGGTCACTATGAGTCAGGAATGGATTCCAAGGCACTTAACAACAACAATCTGTACAATTTAGCAGTTAGTTAAAGAATTGAAGAGTCTATATGTTGATTTGACATCACCCTCACAATGATGTTCTCTTTCTGGGATTTACCTTTGAATTTTTAGCTTTCTGGAAATATCAAACTCCATTTACTAACTCTTTAGACCAACAGAACTAAGCTTTCTAGTATGTTGTGCTGTGCGTTAATGCACTGGACTGTAAAATCAATTGGAAAGACAAAGTCAGCAGTTCAAATTCACCACCTGCTCTTGTTGATATGGGTTGGAACCGAATTGTGAGCACTTAACAACAACTACAAGGTTGGCAGTTCAAACTTACCAGCTGCTCCTCGGAAACCCTATACAGGGTTGCTATGGGTCAGAACCGACTCGATGGCACTTAACAACAACAACAACAACATTCTGGCATGGAATTGTAGGATCAGCAATGGACTTCAAACCACAAAGTCAGCAGTTCAAACCCAACAGCTGCTCCTTGGAAACCCTTTACAAGGTGTCTCTGAGTCAAAACTGCCTCAATGGCAATTAACAACAACAGCAGTGTTGGAGGAGACCTGGTGTGGTGCTGTTGGATAAGCACTGGCTTATAAGGTAGGGTTGAACTGCAAAGTAAATGTTTAAAAGCACCAGCCATTCCTAAGCAACACTTTACAGGGTCACTATAAGTCTGAACCAACTTGATCGTAATGGAGTCCTGGTGTGGCACTGTGGGTTAATGCACCAGACTGCAAAGCCCTTTGAACTACAAGATCGGTGGTTCAAGTTCACCAGATGCTCCTCTGAAACCCTATACAGGGTCGCTATGGGTTGGAATCAACTCGATGGCACTTCACAACAACAACAACAAGTAGTGTTGAATGAGGAAGTCTGCTCTTGAGCAAAAAACGGTAAGCCTAGTAGGATTGCCTTCTTTCAAGTGGTGAAGTCTACTGAACTCCTGTCTTCTCTCTGGGTATTTTACACTGTCTTCAAATTGCAATGATTTATATTTTGTCTGGAATCCTAGTGTGGTGCCTTTGGCTATGCACTCGACCTCAAGGTTGGTTTGAACCTCAAGGTAGGTTTGAACTGCATGGTCATCTATTCAAACTCACCAGCATCTCCTCAGAAACCATATACAGGGTTACTATGAGTCAGAACTGACTTGATGGCACTTAAAAAAAAAAAAAATTTGGAAGGAAACTAACGGTTTCCGGGGGGGAATAAGAAAAAAAAAAAAAAATTGGAACCTGAATTTAAAAAAAACCTAAGGTTTTTTTAGTTGTTTTTTCTATACCTAGAAGTAAATATACAACATTACCCTTTTGCAATGTTTCTATTAAAATTTGGTCTAAATACTTTGCTCTTACATCACGAAACTACTGAGTGTATGGACTTTTTTCCCATAAAGAAATACTGATGTGTTTCACCTTTGATATATTTTAAATCATTTTTTTTTTTTAATTATAGTTGTGGTCATTTAGCTACATATTTTTACTAAAAATATAGCATTAATCGGGAGAACTTCTTGGATCTTTGGAAGATATGGACATTCTCTAAACATTTAGAAACATATGAAACTAAAATTTGCTTCTTTTTTGTGATATTGATATTTCGCTTCATTTTAATCCAAATATACACAACAAAGTCAGCTCCCATTCAACAATTTTGAGATGTTATAATTAGTAACATTCATCACAGTCTTCACAATGTGTCAATAGTCTCCTTTTCTCTGTTCTAGTTGTTTCATCCCCATTGACTTAAACTTGCTGACCCTTCACCATTATTATCTATGCTTTAAAAAAGCTATACTGTCCATTAGGTCTCATATAGATAATTTTGAAATGAGGTTGACAATCTTTACTTTATGAACTGAAGTATCACTTAATTGAAAGGTGACTTTAGGGTATAATTTGATTCAAGGTTGAAGAACAACTCAAGGCAATCATCTCTGTGACTCCTTCTCTCACAATAAGTCTATCAAGTCTGGATTCTGGAGAATTTAAAGTTTTGAACCACAGTTTTCTTCATTTCAACCAGGAGCTATATATTTTGTTCTTAGTCAGCCATCTATTTTGATACAAATAGCTAGGCATCAACTAGGGTTTTTGGTGTCAAGACAGAGAACACAATGGAGTTCATGTAGACAATTAGTCCTGTAGTCCAGTTCCTGCTTTAGCTCTTGGGTTTCCTTCTTTTGGTTTTATTCAACACCAATGGAGACCACTAACTATATTTTGAACTTCATAACCTTTTAAGACCCCAGATAGTACTCACCGTACTCTGAGGTAGAACAAAAATTTTATCCCAGTTGATTATATTTTCCCACAAGATTATGACCCTAAGCACTCAAGTGAAGAAAAATATTCTTGTGAGGTGATAACTTTTGTGTAAGTAGCCTCAGCAGCTAAAGACTATATCTTTATTTTTGGTTGCTGTTATTGCTACAAATTTACATATAGCACATTGTTGTTATGTGTCAGTGAGTTGTCTCCAACTCATAGCAATTGTCTGTATAGCAGAAAGAATACTGCCCAGTCTTGCTCTAATCTCCAATTGTGATTGTGTTTGAAAGTATCATAGTAGTTACTGGTTAATCCAGCTTGGTGAGTCTATTTCTTTTTAACTGACTCTAACTTTTATGAGGTCCTAGTTATCTATTTTGTTTATTTTCTGCTTGCAAATTCATTGCTGTGTTTGATAATCTATCATTGATAGAAATTAGGTTCCATACATAGCTTTGTTCCAACACACACATACACACACACACACACATATATATATATATCTCGAATTGAGTAAAAGTTTACAGGGCAGATGATCAATTTTACATTCAACAATTATTATAATCCATTCCATGTACAATCAGCTAACAGCATTTCTCTCTATTTAATTTAGCTTTTTTTAAAAAAAACAAAAAAAAAAACAACAACACTCAGACATGTATAATAATTTACACCACCAAAGGGCACATTCTGCAAGTCTGCCTCCTGGCCATCAGCTCACAGTCCCTCTCTTCCCATGAACCTAGAGTCCTCAGTTACTCCATTTCTCCATGTCCCCATTACTGCTTCTCTGGATAAGGTCTCGCATTATGCTTGTGCTCTTCTCCCTTGATGGTCCTAGGGCCCTTTGTTTCTGGACTGTAAGATTAACTACTCCCCTGTTTTTGTTACAAAACCTTTACAACTGTGACAGTTGCAATTAGTCATGGTAACTATTACTCACTATTGAATCATAAGAATCTTAACCCCATCTCTTTTAACCAGACCCATCTAGACAAGATGAAAACTATTCACAGGGGACTCTTTCTTGCCCCCCCACACTCTTAAACTAAACTTCCTCTTGAAACCTTGTAAGCCAGTCACTTCATGACTTTATTACCCCCTCATGTGAGGTAGCCAATGATTAAGTTGCCCGTCCTTGTGTATAGAGGGGGTAGCATTAATATTTGATGTGAAAACCCTTTCAGTCTCTGTGGGTGGTTAGAGCTACTACCTCCATGAATATAGGTCAAGTTCATCAAGCTGTTGCAATTTACCCTCCTTTCCTTTATCAAAAATTGTTTTATTTTGTTTGTTTTTTTATCTTCCTCTAGTCAAGTAGTGATTATCAAGCCATCAAGACTAGGTCAAATGGGTACTATCTACAAGTTTGGGTGTTCTTGTGCATCTCCCCTCACTTCATATCAACAGGATGCTTCACTCTCAGCTCTAGCCCTCTGTGACTATGCCCTTGTCCATGGGCTCAGGTGTCCCCAGGTCTCACCACACTTTGCACCAACAGCTCTTCTTCTTCTGTCTCTCATCTCCAGGTCAATGGGAGTCTATGGAACATGGTTGAACTCAGCTCATTTCTTCATTGCTGCCTTTGCCCCTCTTCCACTCACCAGTAGAACAATGTGGTCATCAGCAAGCTTACATGCCTGTTCATGTGTTCCCTTGAGTTTCAGTCTTAGAGGGAGGTTTGTCCTGAAGGAACTTGATTGCTTGCATTGATGGTTTCCTGGTGAACAGCTTGCTTATTTTTGTAGTAGCCAGTCATACTGCCATTTCATTTTTGTTTTAGGTTTTTCCTGGTTGTCTTTTTAAAAAGATGTATCTTCTGTCACTCTAGCTGTTCTAGACTGGTCTGCTTGTCCTTTCTAGTGGTAATAACCCACCTGAGAAGGTTCTGGATGGGGCTCAGGATTCCATCTATGGTCCTATACACTGCAAAGGCTCTGCAAGAAGCTTATTTCACTGGGCAAGTTCTAGAACACCTTTTAGGTATTACTCTTCCTGTATTTTTTTTAAAGACCCTCATGTAATATATTTACATTTAGATCTTTGATCCATTTGAAGTAGCTCTGTGTGAGGGATGAGGTCTGGTCTTGTTTCATTTTTCTGCATATAGAACTTCAGTTTTTCCAGCACGATTTGTTGAGACTGTTCCTTCCCCATTGAATGGACTTAACACCCTTGTCAGAATCAATTGATCATGTTTACATGCTAGGTTCCTTAGAGTAGCAAAACCAGTGAAACTATGTGAGTATATATAGCCCAAACGTATTGTTAGCAAGCTGCTTCTGACTCATAGTGACCCTATAACTATATATACTATAATTCTTTATAGAAACTGGAACTCTCATTTTTCTCCAGAGGAGTGACTGGTTGATTTGAACTGCTATCCTTGCAGTTATGTGCCCAATGTGTAACTACATATAAGGAGCACCAACAGGTCTCCTTATAAGTAGCAATGTATTTCAAGGGAAATGGGTCATCCAGTTTTAGAGACTGGCAAGTTCCAAGTCTGTGAATCAGATGCCAGTTCCAAGTCTGTGAGACGGGAGACGCCTCCTGACTCATGTAGTTTCAAAGGCCAAGAAACTCATGATTGTCAGATAAAAGGTAGCTGATTGCAAAGAAAGATGAATTCAAGGTTTACAGAGAAGATGGCAAGCCGCTGAATTGTAGGATTACAGAGGCTGCAATTTCTAGAATTGGCAGGCAATATTTCAGGTCTCTGTTTCAAAACCAAAGAAATATAAGTCAAATAATTATAAGTCAGATATAATATCTTGAGTCAGCAAAAAGCAAGAGACCTTTGCTAGAAGGTCTATATGGATTGGAAGCAAGCCACACACCCTGAGACCCTATTGATTGCTCATAGATCTCATCCTGGAAGTGATTGTATTGTATAAGACCTTAACATGTGGGATGACTACATTATAAGTACTGCCAAACTACTGAGAATCATGGTCTATCAAGGTGACACACAACTTTAACCATCAGAACCATAGATGTTTGGATTTCAGGATTTTCTTTCTATTCCAGTAGTCTATACTGCTGTCATTAAACTAGTACAAGCTGAATTTGATTTCTATAGCCTTGTAATGTTTTGAATTCAGGAAATAGAAGGTTAATAATTTTTACTGTTTAAATGTATTTCTGGGTAAAGATATGGCTATGGAGTCCTGGTGTGGTGCTGTGAGTTAATACGCCAGACTGCAAAGCCGTTTGAACTGCAAGGTCAGCAGTTCAAGTTCACCAGCTGCTCCTTGAAAACCCTATACAGGGTCGCTATGGGTCAGAACCGACTCAATGGCACTTCACAACAACAACAAAAGATATTCCTAGATGTTTGTAAATGGAATTGCTTTCTTAATTTCCTTTTCATACTTCTCATTGCTGGTGTATAGATACCCAACTAAATTTTATATGTTGACTTTTAATCCTGCAATGATGCTAAATTCCTCTGGTATTACTTAGGGTTTTTAGTGATTTTGGGGGGGATTTTCTATGTGAATAAAATTATTTTTCTTGTCATTTGTGAATAGAATTATTTGTACCTTCTAATATGAATACCTTTTATTTCTTTTTCTTACCTTATTGCTGTAGATTGGACTTGGAATTAAATATTGAACAGAAGTGTAAGAGTGAACTTCTTTGTCTTGCTCTTGTTTTCAAGGGAAAACTTTCAATAATTCTCCAGTGAATATTATGCTGACCTTTTTTTACCCCCATATATTAAATCACATTGAGAAAATTCTTTTTGTTATTTTCTTGTTGAGATTTTATCAAGGGAAGCTGCTGAATTTTGTTAAGTGCCTTTTCTTTATCAATTGTGATTATTATGAGATTCTTTTCCTTTGTTCTCTTAATGTGGTACATTGCATTGGCTAATTTTCTAGTGTTGAATCAACTATGACTATTTTCATAATTCTTTTAGTATGGTGTTGGATTTTGTTGAAAATTTAACGTCATCTGTTCATAAGGGATATTGGTCTTTAGTTGTTTTATTGTTTTCTCATGGCATCTTTGTTTGGGGTTGGTATCAGAAAGAAGGTACCTTCAGGGAAAGAGTCACATAATATTCCTTCCTCCTCAAATTTTGGAAGAACTTGAGCAGTATTAGAGTCAAGCAGTTTTTTGAAATGATTGATAGAATTTCACAGTGAAGCCTCATGGGCATTTCTTTGCTGCTGATGTTAAGTGCTGTCAAGTTGGTTCTGACCCATAGCAACCCCTGTATAGGTTTTCCGAGGAGCAGCTGGTAAGCTTGAACCACTGACTTTGCAGTCCAAATGGCTTTGCAGTCTGGCACATTAACCCACAGAGCCACACCAGGACTCCCATCTCTTTGTTGAGACATATATGCATCTGACCCAACAGAAATGAAAAGAATCTTAACAGAATACTATGAACAACCATATTCCTACAAATTTGGTAAGTTTCATAAAATTTCTACCTAAACTGACTCAAAATCCAGTAGAAAATCTCAACAGACTTACAACAATTGAAGACATTCAGTCAGTATTAAAAATATTAAAAAATAAATATACCTGTTATATATTTCTTTGTTATGTGCCCAGGTGTACTTAGAAATAATAATGTGAGCTTTAGGGTTAGATATCAGTGTAATTGTGGTTGCAATGTTTCCAAGTCATTTTAATAAACAGAGATGTTGTTTTTGTTATGTGCTGTAGAGTCAGTTC
>NW_006408765.1:3661853-3663645 GCF_000296735.1 Chrysochloris asiatica
TAAGTTTGAACCGTTGACCTTGTGGTTTGTACTCCAGTGTTGATGTTATAGTGCCACACCAGGAGTCTATGTATATATATGTATACATGTGTATGTGTGTGTGTGTGTGAAATTTAAGTTTGCATGTTGTTGTTGATGGTGCTGTCTAGTTGACACTGACTCATATATAGCCACCAGTCTTAGACTGGGTTTTCTAGAGAAGCAAAACCAATGAAACAAATATGGGTGTATAAAAAGAAAATTATATTAAGGAAATGGTTTGCACAGTTGTAGAGGCAGGAGTGCCCCAGGCCGGATCAGATGACCCAAGATTGCCAGGTCAGATTGTAGGCAGGCAGGGTGGTCCATTATGCAGATCTGGCAGTCAGTCAGTCAGTCAGTAAGTAAGGGAGGCAGTCAATAGAGCAAGTCTCTGGCTCAAGTCCAAAGAACTGGAGGTGGTAGTAGTTAGATGTGAGACCCAGATCTAGCAGAAAGCAAGCAAGGTTTGCTTGAGTGTCTAATATATTGGAAGCAGGCCACACCCCCCAGTGAAATATCCTTTCAATTGATTGACTGCACATAGCAGACCTCATCATAGAGTTCATCACATTATATTAGATCTCATTATGGGGATAATGAGAACATCTGCCAAACCACTGAGAATCCTGACAGGGACAAGTTGACACAAAACCTTAACTGTCATGCCACACTATTCACAACAGAACAAATACTGTCTGGTCCTGCTCCATTGTCACAGGTGATGTTAGTGTGGATCCCATTGTTGCCACCGCTGTATCAGTTCATATCATTGGAGATTTGTTCAACATGCAACTGACAAGTCTCACCATCCCTGCTTCTAAGGAGCACCTCTGTATTTCTTCCAAGAAGAAATTTTGTAACTTTGTATTATTCTGGAACTCCATGGTATTTTCAATATTCTTTACAAACACCATAATTGAGATGCATTGATTATTCTATGATTTTCCTTATTCATTATCCAACTTTCACATGTGTTTGTGAAAACTGAAAATACCGTGTTCTGGGTCACACACACAGTCCTCAAACTAACATCTTTGCTCTAGAACACTTAAAAGAGGTGTTTTGCAGCACATTTGTCTAATGTCATATGTCATTTGATTTGTTTATTTTTGTCGACTGTTGCTTTCATGAGCATGGATTGTAGAACCAAACAATAGAAAGTCTTTTACAGCTTCAATCTTTTTTCCCACTTACATTGGGGTTATTTATTTGTCTTTTACTTTTTAAAATTAAGGTGCAATTCATACTGAAGGCTTTATTTTTCATCATCACTAGTAAGTATTTCAAGTTCTCTTCCCTTCCTGCAAACAAGATTGTGTCATCAGCATATTGCAGGTTGTTAAGGAGTTTTCCTCCAATCCTGATGTGACTTTCTTATTCATATAATCCAGCTTCAAAGATTATATGCTCAGTATACAGATTGAATTTTTGTTGTTGTTAAGTGCCATAGAGTCAGTACTGACTTACAGTAACCCTATGAACAGCGCAATGTAACAATGCTTGGTCTTGAGCCATCCTCACAAATGTTGTCATGCTTGAGCCCATAGCTGCTTCCCCTATGTTAATCACTCTCATGGGGGACTTTCCCTTTTTCATTGAGGGACAAAGTCCTGGCTTCTCAGGAGCATTATGGCTGAACTAAAACATATTTGTTCTTCTGGCAAATTTTTTTTTGGCAGTTCATAGTACTTCCAATATTCTTCTACAACACCATAACTCAAATGCATCATTTTTTTCTATGGGATTCCTAAATATTGTCCAACTTTCATAT
>NW_006408765.1:3664015-3665131 GCF_000296735.1 Chrysochloris asiatica
TCCTGATGCTCTTCTTTATATAATCCAGTTGCTCAGATTATTTGCTCAGCATACATATTTAATAAGTACGATGAGAAAATACTACCCTGCCATATACATCTTACTGATTTTAAACATTCAGTATCTCCTTGTTCTGTTCAAACAACTGCCTTTTGATCTATGGACAGGGATCTTCAAAAGCATAATAAAGTATTCTGAAATAACTATTCTTCACAATATTATACATAGCTTTTCATGACACACACAGTATGGTGAAAGAATTCAACCCTGCCCCACATCTTTCATGATTTAGAACCATTCAAATTCTATCGTTCTGTTTGAAAGGCTGCCTCTTTGTCTATGTAAAAGTTTCTCACTAACAAAATTAAATGTTCTAGAATTTCATTATCCACAATGTTATTTGCACAGTTTCTGATGTTCTGTTTTCAGCCAAGATTCATCTGATGTCAGCATTGAGATCACTTGGTCCAGGTCCTTTTATGAATTTGACTTGAATTTCTGGCCTCTTCCTGTGAGGAATGTACTGCTGCAGTCATTTTAAATTATCTTCGTAGAAATTTTGCTTGTATATGATATTAATGATACCATTAGATGCTTTCCATATTCCACTGTATGACCTCTCTTTGAAATAGGCACAAATATGGATCTTTTCCAATTGTCATAGAAAATGATCCCTTCCAATACTGCATCAGTTTGTTGAAACATTTCAATTTATATTTTGTCAATTTCTAGATCCTATTTTTTTACGAGTGTCTTTACTGTAACTTGCACTTTTTTCCTTCAATACCATTGGCTCTTAATCATATGCTACATCCTGAGATTGCTGAACATTGTCCAATTCGTTTTTGTATAGTTACTCTCTGTATTCATTCTACCTTCTTTTGATGTTTCCTGTGTCACTGAATATTTTACACAATGTTCTTATTGTTAAGTGTTGTAGAATCATTTTTGACCCATAGTGACCCTGTATAGGGCTTCCAAGGAGCAGGTAGTGAGATTGAACTACCAACCTTGAAGTTCAAACTGGTCATATTTTGGTTCTCACGGATGTATAATTTTTTCAGCTTCAGCCTGAATTTGAAAATGAGTAATAGATGGCCTGCCTGTTTCAAGGTC
>NW_006408765.1:3665231-3666817 GCF_000296735.1 Chrysochloris asiatica
TGATGTGGTTGACAAAAAGGTATTTGGAATGAATAATTCATTGTTATTCTTGTTGATAGGTGCCATTGAGGCAGTACAAACTCATAGCAAACCTATGCACAACAGAATGAAACACTGCCCAGTCCTGGGCCAACCTCACAATTGTTGCCATGCTTGAGCCCATTGATGCTGCCACTTTGCAAATCCATCTCCCTGAGGTCTTCTTCTTTTTCTCTGACCCTTCACCTTACCAAACATGATAACCTTCTCCAGCAACTGGTTCCTCCTGATAATATGTCTGAAGAATGAGAAAAGAAGTTTGGCCATCCTGGCCTCCAAGGAGCACTCTGGCTGTACTTCGTCCAAAACAGATCTGTTTGTGCTTTTGGCAGACCATGATACTTTCAATATTCTCCTCCAACACCATAACTCAAATGCATCAGTTTTTCTATGGTCTTCCTTATTCACTGTCGAGCTTTCCCATGCATATGAGGTTATTAAAAATAGCATGGCTTCAGTCAGGCACAACTTAATCCTCAAGCTGACATCTTTGCTCTTCAACACTTTAAAAAGGTCTTGCACAGCAGATTTGCCTATTGCAATATGTCATTTGATTTCTTGACTGCTGCTTCCATGAGTGTTGATAGTTGATCCAAGAAGAATGAAATTCTTGACAACTTCTATCTTTTTTTCATTGATAAGAATGTTGTTTATTGGTCCAGTGGTGAGAATTTTTTCTTTACATTGGGATGTAATCCATACTGAAGGCTGTGCACTTTGATCTTCACCAGTAAATGTTTTAAGTCCTCTTCACTTTCAGCATTCAAGGTTGTATCATCTGCATATCACAGGTTGTTAATGAGTCTTCCTCCAATCCTGATGACATGTTTTTATTTATATAACACAGCTTCTTGGATTATTCGCTCAGCATACAGGTTGAATAAATATGGTGAAAGAATACAAACTTGCCGTACACCTTTCTTAATTTTAAACCATTCAGTGTTCCCATGTTCTGTTTGAACAACTGCCTCTTGCCCCATGAACAGGATCCTCATGAGCACAATTAAGTGTTCCAAAATACTCATACTTCGCTGTGTTGTACATAGCTTGTCATGATCCACACAATCAAAAGCCTTTGCATAGTCAATAAAGCACAGGTAAACATCTTTCTGATATTCTCTAGTTTCAGCCAAGATTCATCTGACATCAGCAATGATATCCCTCTTGCCACATCCTCTTTTGAATACAGCTTGAACTTCTGGAAGTTCTCTGTCAATGTATGCTTGCAGCCATTTCTGTATTACATTGAGTACTACTCACATGGGATATCGAGATTATCTGATGATTTCCACATTCCGTTGGGTCACCGCACTTTGGCATAAATACAGATCTCTTCCAATCAGTCAGCCAGATAGCTGTCTTCCAGATTTCTTGGCAGAGATGAGTGAGTGCCTCCTATGCAGCCTCACTTTCTTGAAAGATTTCAATTTTGATTCCATCAATTCCTGGTGCCTTGCTCTTTGCCAATTCCTTCAATGCACCTTGGACGTCCTCCTTTATTTCATTGGCTCTTTATCATATGCTACTCTAGAAATCTGCTTCTTGGT
>NW_006408765.1:3672143-3679292 GCF_000296735.1 Chrysochloris asiatica
CACTGGACCAATAAACAACATTATTATCAATGGAGAAAAGATTGTAGTTGTCAAGGGCTTTATTCTTCTTAGATCAACTAAGAACACTTATGGAAGCAGCAGTCAAGAAATCAAACAACGTAGTGCATTAGGCAAATCTTCTGTGCAAGACCTTTTTAAAGTGTTGAAGAGCAAACATGTCAGCTTGAGAACTAAGGTGCTCCTGACCCAAGTTATGGTATTTTCAATAACCTCATATGCATGCCAAAGCTGGACAGTGAATAAGAAAGACCGTAGAAGAATTGATGCATTTGAGTTATGGTGTTGGAGGAGAATATTGAAAGTGCCACAGGCTGCCAAAAGAACCAATAGATCCAGTTTGGATGAAGTGCAGCCAGAGTGCTTCTTGGAGGCCAGGATGGCCAAACTTCATCTCTCATACTTCGGACATATTGTCAGGAGGGACCAGTCACTAGAGAAGGATATAATGTTTGGTAAGGTGGAGGGTCAGAGAAAAAGAGGAAGACCTCCAACGCAATGGATTGGCCAAGTGGCAGCATCAATGGATTCAAGCATGGCAATGGTAGTGAGGTTGGCCTAGGATCGGACACTGTTTCGTTCTGCTATGCATACGGTCAGTATGAGTTGGTACCGACTCGATAGCACCTAATAATACCAACAATATTGATCATTTTAAAGTGATTGCTATATTTAGAAAAATAAAACTGCCAAAAAGTTAAGTGGGATAACTTTATAAATTCACATCATAGGAAATCAATGTGCTTTGGCGCTGTGGGTTAATGCGCCAGACTGCAAAGCCATTTGAACTGCAAGGTCAGTGGTTCAAGCTCACCAATTGCTCCTTGGAAATCCTACATAGGTTTTCTATTGGTTGAAATTGATTCTATGACTATTAACAACAACTACAATAACAACTCATGGATGTTTCCACTTATTTAAAACAATGAAAGAATTCGATACAAACTCATCTTTCCTTTACATGTAAATATTATCAAGATTACTTTTAGGAAATAATAATTTATCTGATTTTCAAAGACACAGAAATCAAAGTTTCACACATCTCTTCTTGTTTGTTAAGATTTTACATTTTTAACTTTTAAGAATAACAGGTTTTACTTAATATTTTTGGCTGCCAGAAATAGTTTAGAAGAAAAGGTAAACTTTTCACTTATTTGATTTATGCCTCTGTTGTTGTTGTTGTTGTTAAGTGCCATCGAGTCGGTTCCGACCCATAGCGACCCTGTACAGGGTTTCCGAGGGTGTAAATCTTTACGGGAGTAGAAAGCCTCATCTTTCTCCCGCGGAGCGGCTGGTAGTTTCGAACCGCTGACCTTAAGGTTCGCAGCCCAATTCGTAACCTAGAGCCTAGTATTTTAAAGACTATTAATTGTTGGTTTTAAGTCCAGTTACTGGTCTTAGTTTCATTTCTCCATTATTCATGTAGCTCAGCAGGAACATTAAGTCAACTTAAACTTGAGTTAGGTACTCCTACTTTTCCCAGTGAGGGTTTTTTGAATAGAGCAAAGGTCTTATATGGAAACATAACTATGGCTTCACAATATAGTTTAAAATATTTAATTTATATTAAATATAGTTATATGCATTAATTATTGTTTTCAAGAAGTTTAGAGCTTAAAATTGATATGTTTATAGCATCTACTGAGAAGTTATCCCTTCATGAAGACAACAACATTAAGATCTAATGTTGTAAATACTAGCTAATATCTCTAATTCCATTAAAATTCTATGCAAATAGCTTAAAATTTTGGATTACACATAAAAGTAAATCACATTTATAAGATCTTAAAGATCATGCCACTGCTATTGTTAATGAAGATGTACTGAGTTATGTTATTTTTTTTTAGTGTAAACTTTAGAATTGTAACAAATAATTTTATCAATTAGGTTATAATTATAAAATATTTTTATGATAAGGTTTTCAATCTTTTATTAAATTAGAATTGTTAACTCATTTCAGTAAAAAGTCTGTATGACTATCAGACAAAAATGTACTTTAATTTATATTTTATAATAAGTGGTATGCGGTTGGTCCTTTCCCATTATCTTACTTCAATGTGTTTACATTTTTTTCAAAATGTTTTTAATTGCCTTAAGAAAATAATTTCTTTGGAAATTACTCTTGGGGAAAATATCCCAAGAATATAAAAAATAGTGACAACTTGATGTGAAGGATACTAGAATGGTAAGCAATTCTTTTATATTACATTTCATATTGTAATAGACCTAGGGAAATTTCTGGGAATCCCTGAGAGGATTCCTTCACACAAGGCCCTTCATTACCCTTTATAGGAGAGTACAGGGAGCTGTGATAATCCATCTGGAAACTCTGAGATTCATAATTTTAAGATACTTCTTCTCTGATAAACAACAACCTGTATGTATGAGAAATCTCTGGATCTCACTGCATTCCTTAATAAGGGATTGAAATATGTTCAGTCAATTAAAGTTCTGTAACTAACTCTGTGAGCTGTAAAATAAGTACTGGACTTTTAACCACAAGGTCAGAGGTACAGACCCATTAGTGCCACACCAAGACTCCATTTTGAGTACATATTTTTTGTTCTATTTTGTTTTGTATGTGTGCACAAAATATTTTTGCTTTATTCATTTGTGGCATGTAAGGTGTCAATGGGGCCAGTGTGCTTTTGGTTGTATGTGTTTTAGTTATATCATGTTAAGTGTAAATATGACTTTACATTTTTCTTTATTTAGAGATTACACATATGGTTAATAGGTACCAAGTTGACAAAGGCAGACTATGGTAGCTAAAATTTTGTGTCAACTTGACTGGACAAGGATTCCCAGTAGTTTGGCAATTGAGATACCGTTATCTTCATGGTGATGAAACATAATACAGGCAGAGTTAACGCTATGAAGATTGGCTTATGAACAGCCAACCAATTGAAAGGATGTTTCCTGGGGGGTGTAGCTTGCTCCCAATATAATAAACATGCAGGAAAGCTTGCTTTCTTTTCTGCTGGAGACCCGGGACTGTACAACTGTGAGTTATTTCCTTGATCTAAACTTCTCTTTGCTGTTGTTAAGTTCCTTTGAGTCAGTTCCGATTCATAACAACCTTGTATAGTGTTTCTGAGAAGCTGCTGGTGGGTTTACCAAGCCACCTTTGTGGTTCACAGTCCAGTACTAATCCTACAGTTCCACACCAGGAGTCCAAACTTCTCTTTATGTATGTATGTGTGTAATATATATATGTATATATCTATATATCACTAGTTCTGTTTCTCTAGAAGGCCTAACTAAGACAAGCATTAATTGTTGGTTCAAGAAAATTATATCCTTGAAATCTTTAATTTCTTCCCCATTTATCTTAATGCTTTTTATTGGTCCAATTATGAGGATCTGTATTTTTGTTCATTCAGTTGCAATCCATATTGAACACTGCAGTCTTTGAATTTCATCAATATGTGCTTATAGTCATCTTCATTTTTGGAAAGCAATATTGTGTCATCCACAGTTGTTAATTAATCTTGCGTCAATCCTGACACCATATTCTTCTTAATATAATCTAGCTGTTTGGATCATTTGTTCATTTTACAGATTGAAAACATAAGGTGAAATGACACAATTTTTCTATACACCTTTTCTGACATTACAACACTACACAGACAATATTCTGTTGGGATCCATTAGGCAAAATTTGGCTAGTAGTCACGGGATAACTCTTCCTAGTCTTTCAGTTTAGAAGCTCAACTCCACCTTGCTTACTTTGGGTAGTCCTTATATTATTTGAAATGTGATGGAATCACGGCAACATATAAGCCACCACAATTTGACAAACTGATAAATATATTCAATATAAAGTTATTTTAACCTTTGCAAAAATGGAATAATTTATCACTGTAAGCTCATTTTATTATATCTTTATTACTTTATACATTGATTAATTGTGAATAAAATAATTCATGTAATATATATGCTATTTATCTGTCTTCAGCATTAAAATTAATAGTGATAAACTTTTTAATATCATTTAGACTGAGCGAACAATTGTTTCAATAGTTTTTAATAAGGACATGTATGATGATGTATTTGTATATGATTAAAATAGAATCATAAACGTAAAAACAATATTTTTTAAAAGGATGGCTAGGAAGTTATTTTTCCTTAGGCTGATCTAACAACATAAAACTTAAGTGAATTGGGTAGCTTAATTGATTTCTTCCATTACAATTCATTCTTTAAAGTAATAAAGGTCAGAATTAGATCAATTTCATTAAAAGGGACTACTGAGTTTTTAAAAAATCACATTCAATTGTCTACATTTAAGAAAATTGTGATATTGGAAAGATAAAAATAAGTGAAGCTGGACTGGTATAAAAATTTAATCACCCTTTGACAAATTGAAAATCTTTTTTTGTATCCCTTAGTTATAAGTTGTCTTTTTGTATAATAGCTTAGAGACTGAATGAGACCTAATTGACTGAAGATTGCTTTATCATCACTGCTTTCAGAAATGAACAGAACATAATGTATTGTATTGTTCTTGATTCAAATTACATAAAATGTTAAAACCTTGTCACAATGTTTTCAGAAGAAGGATTTTAATTTTTGTAATTTTCCTTTTTCCTTACAATTTGCATGTAGTTTCATGTGAATGAGCTTAAAACCAATGTAATTTATGTTCATAGGCTTACCTTTTCACTAGTAGGGCATTTCATATTGCCAGAACACACAGAAGGTCATAATTCATTCTCTGGTTTACAGTGACTTCATAAACTAAAAGAGTACAGTAAAATCATGATGGATATCATGATTTTCAAACACAACAGGTTTGCAAATTGTAGCTTACCATCTGATTTACAGATTGAGAAGGGCATAGTTTAGTAATATTTTTGAACTATCATATAGAAATATCTGCATAATAGCAAATCTGAGTTTTAGTCTTTGAATTATTAATTATTTTATTGATTTTATTACCAATTTAATATTTATTAAATATTTTCATAACAGACAAATCTTCAAACTTAATGTTTTATAAAAGATAAAAAGTTGAAATATTATTTTACAAATTTATAATTCCATCTTTTCTCTCTGACTGTAAATCACATAGCTAATTCATCACAGAAGTAACAAATTTTCTGTTGATCTGTTTATTAATATGGCCTGTTGTATTTTGATTATATAAGCCACATTTTTGTTCACTTTTCTCTTATGCCTTAAATGTTTTATAATAATATGTACTTGAATGATCCTCAATAATACAGAAGCTAGTTAATTCCTCTTATAAAATACAATTCTTTTGTGTAGTTAAATATCACTGAAACAACCATTGTTAACATTATTTTTACATATGTTTCTAACAATGATTGTTTTTTAGAGTTTGTTTTAATTTCCGTTGAGTTGGTTTCTACTCATCATGACCCTGTATAATGTCACTCCTGTTTCAAGGAATAGCTTGATGGGTTTGAACCTACGACTTTGGAGTTAGCAGTCCTGTACCTACCCTAGTATGTTACATGATGTCAATAACAGTAATATGAATTTTAGGATTAATTGAGTCATTGTGTAACATTTTTCTAAATAATTTAAAATGTTATCTCATGAATATATTATTATTGTGTCTATTTTGTAACTCAGTAGCTTGAAGTTTATGAAAGATAAATTTATAGTCATCAACTTTTTTGTTGCAATGACATTTGCTTTATACTGGAAACAGAAAACAGACTCTTGACTCCTTCCCTTAATTGTGCAATGTTTTTTGTTTCATTTTTTAAATCTTTCTCTGTAATAATGTGTTGGTTTGCTAGGATCTTAAACAAAAAACTGTTTCACATAAAAATTTATATATGATATTCATTTGTATATATTTTTTGTTAAATACCATGGAGTCATTTCAGACAGAGACCCTTTATAGGGTTTCCGGGGAGTAGCTGATGGGTTTGAACTGTGTACTTTGTGATTAGCAGTCCAAGGCTTATCCTACAGCATCACAATGGAATTCCACATAAATACATAGATACGATTATATCTGTCTTAGGCATTAAAATTAATTATTATATATGAGTATATAATATATACATATATGCTGGATGTGTATATAAAATTAATGATTACATATGTATATATAATATATACATATATGCTAGATTTTCACATCACTATTCTCAATTGGGCTATTACTATCCTTATTAGATCCTTATTGTTGTTGTTAAGTTGCTGTGGAGTTGGTTCCGACCCATAACAACTCAATATAAAGTTTCTGAGGAGAGGCTGGTGTGCTCGCACTGCCGACCTTGGAGCTCCAACTGACTTTGCAGTCCAACACATTTACCCACAATGCAACACCAGGACTTCATATCCTAATTAGAGCTCAGATAATCTTATCTTTGCCCAGTGAGTCTCTCAAGTAGGCTATAACCATTTTGGACACAATTCTAGTAGGCTTAATAGCTTCCTTGCTAATTTCTGTGATAAGGTGTTCCAGTGACAGTTTGCACATCTTGCCCATACCTGAAATTTGCTATTCCTTTGAAAATATTTTAGCAGGAAATGGAATTTCGAGACTAAAATTTTGGGTACTGTAAATGTTCAAATCTTTGTATTGGTAAATGTTTCTAGACCCCTTCGTTGACTGAGCTAGTTTTAAGATAAACTTCACTGTAAGTTAATATCGACATATTCTTTTCAAACTCAAGATCATAAATGTTTGCTTAAACATTTCTAATTTACTGTTTACAGTTATTTTTTCCATCTGAAGTGTCCTGCTTTAAAATGACAATGGAAATGATAGAATTGGAGCTTCATATATTTATTTAAAATTTCCCAAATTTATGACAGAATAGTCTTAAATAACAATATCAAAACTGAATTACTATAAATAATTTTTTTTAAAATTTAAAGTTCTTTTTGTTCCTAGGATATAAACTACCCTGCTGTATGCTTGATCACATTCATAGGTGTATTTTTAGCTAAGGAAACACATGTAAGCAAATATAATCTTATTCATCCTTATATGTTTGTGGAACTACTCCCACTCTCCCTCATATACCCAACCAGCCTGTCTATCTGCTCATGTGTCTGCCCACAGAACTAACTGCTATTCCAGGGTTGTTTATATAACAGTATTACCTCTGTCCCCCTTGTTGTTGTTGTTACATGCCATAGTGT
>NW_006408765.1:3680014-3682587 GCF_000296735.1 Chrysochloris asiatica
GTCTGCTTGCAGCAATCTTCTGCAAACCTACCTCTTCTTGTATATTGCCCATCCTGCCATCCTAGTTAACATTTGGCTATCCTTTAACCAGTGAATAACTCTCCTTTCCCTCCTATCGCTGCAAACCAACAAATAATGTTTCTTTTAGCATGACAACCTTTTCTTGAGTTTTTATAATAGTGATATAATACAATATTTGTCCCTTTATAACTGAGTAATCTTACTCAATATAATGTCCCCAGGTTTAATCAATGTTACAAGGTGTTTCACAATCTCATCACTATTCTTCAACATTTCATAATACTCTATTGTGTGTATGTATCAAAGTTTGTTTATCCACTTTTTTTCATCAATGGACATTTAGACTATCTACATATTTTTGCTATTGTGATTAGTGCTGCGGTGAACATGAGTGTACATATATCTACTCTTTTTATGGTTTTTATTTCTTTTGGATATGCCAGGTAGAAGACTGTTGGATCATACAGTATTTCTACTTCCAACATTTTGAGGAAATGCCATACCCTTTTTCACATTGGTTATACCATTTTATGTTTCCATCAGCAGTGTTATGAATACCTTCATCAGCATTTGTTTTTTCTGTTTTTTTGAACTTTGCTATTCAAAGTTCTCTGAGATGGTATCTTATTGTTATTTAGATTTGCATCTCTTTCTGGTATGACATTTTAGGTTAAGCACTGGGCTGCTAATCACAATGTTGACATTTCAAATCCAGCAGCTGCTCCTTGGAAAACCTTTACATGTTCACTATGGGTTAGAAATAACTCCATGGTGTTTAACAACAAAAACAAATGGCTAATGATCACGAACATTTCTTCAAATGTTTGTTGGACACTTGAATGTCCTGCTTGGTGAAATGTCTGTTCAAGTCCCCTGCCAATTTTGTAATTGGTTTGTTTGTTTTTTTTCTTGTAGAGGTTTTGCAGTTTTCTATACACTTTACAATTAGTCCCTTATCTGAAATGTCATTCTAAAAAATGTTTTCCCAATCTGTGGGCTCTGTTTTTGTTGCTCTGATAAAATCTTTTGATACACACAAGTGTCTTATTTTTAATAGGTCCCAGTAATCTATTTTGTTTTCTACTGCTTATGTATTTTTCATTATGCTTGACAGTGTATTTATGCCATGTAGTAGGACCCAAGTTTGTCCCTATATTTTCACTGATAATCTTTATAATTGTAGTTTTTACATTTAGGTCTTTAATCCTGGCTGTTTTTGTTTTATTGTAGTATGAGATGTGGGTCTTGTTTCTTTATATTTTTGCAAATGTATTTCCAATTTTTCAATCACCATTTCTTGAAGATATAATCTGCTCCCCATATAATCTGATCTTTTTTCAAATATCAGCTGACTGTGTGTGGATGGATTAACTTCTGTGTTCTCAATTCTGTTCCACTGATCCATGCATCTATCATTTTACTAGTAGTAGGTTAGTTTGAGCACTATGACTGTGTAGTACAATTTGAGATCAGGGAGCGAAAAGCACTGAACTTTGTTCTTCTCCTTAAGAAATGCTTTGCTTATCCAAGATCTCTTTCCTTTCCATGTAAAGTTAGGGATCAGGTTTCCATACCTTTAATGAGTTATGTTGGAATCTGGATTAGGACTGCATAATATCTGTAGATTGCTTTGGGTAGTGAGTATTGATATTTTCCCAATAATAAATCTTCCTATCCATGAGAATGGTATATTATTCCATTTTTCTAAGTTTCTTTTGGTTTCCTGTTGTAGTGTTTTGAACTTTTCTTTGTATAGGTCTTTTGTTTATCTGGTCAGATTCATTCCTGGGTATTTACTCTTTTGGTTGGATATTGTAAATGGTATTGTTTTCCTGATTTACTTTTCAGAGCTGTATTGAGAAGTATAGAATGCAAGTGATTTTTATGTGTTGATCATCTCATACCCTGACACTGTTGAAGCTGCAGAAAATTTAAATGAGCCCACTACCCCTGGTAGTGTAGTGGTTACAAATAGTTACAAATGTGAACCTCAAGTTCAGCAGTTTGAAACTACCAGCTGTTCCACAGGAGAAAGATAAGGTATCCTGCTCCTATAAAGATTTACAGCCTCAGAAACCCTGTACAGGGTCACTATGAGTCGGAACCGACTCCACGGCACACAACCACCACCAATGCCAAAGCAAAACATTGACTATATCCTAGAATTGATGTAATAGATGACTAATAACCAAAAGCAAGATGAGATTTAGAATTATATCTAGGAGATTATACATAAAGAAAGCAAAAAGTGATTAAAAAGATAGGAAATAAAGAGAAGACTAAAATGAATGTTAGAAGAGTCTCTCAAACTTGCTATTTATCATGTTGGTATTGTTAACTACCTTCTAATTGGTTCTTACTTATAGCAACCCTCTAGAGGGTTCCCAACAAACAGCAAGTGGATTTGAGCTTTCAACCTTGTTGTTAGTAGTTCAGTGCTTAGACCAGCTAAAACAAAAAGAAGAAATGATGAACTCAAAGACCTAAACAAGATTCCAAATGGTGGCTCAAGAAAACACAGTATAGTCTTATAATGAAATGAAATGTGTAAA
>NW_006408765.1:3683637-3687763 GCF_000296735.1 Chrysochloris asiatica
GAATCACAGTCCAAACCCACAGAAGTATCAGTCAAGTAATAAACAGCATACTTGGGGGAACAAATATGCTATTTAAAGTGTTAAAAAGCAAAGATGTTACTTTGAGAATTAAGCTATGACTAACCAACTGCTGACCTTGCAGTTCAAACTTACCTTGAGGTACAGTGCTCATCCTATCACTATACTAGGACTCTACCATGACTATGTTGCTGTTGTTGTTGTTGTTATGTGCTGTCAAGTTGGTTCCAACCCATAGTGACCTTGTATAGGGTTTCCAAGGAGCATGTGGTGAGTCTGAACTGACTGCAAGGCTGTCAGGTCACACAGCCTGGTTAATGCGCCAGACTGCAAAGCCACATTAACCCACAGAGCCACACCAGGACTCCTAGGAGTAGTGAAAAAGAACAAGCCCCTAAACCAGATGACTTAAGATGTTGGCTGAAGCAGTGGGGTCAAATATACATTAACTATGACGATGGTACAGGACAGGACTGGACAATGGTCTTTTTTTTTTTTTGTACGTAATGTTTCTATTACTTGAAATACACAGAAAGTACCTAACAACAGCAAGAACAACAAACTCTTGCATCTTTGTTGATATTTTCCAGCATCTTTTCTTCTTCTAATCTTCTAGAACAGAAAATATATTCCAGCCTCCCCAAAGGTGCATCCATCCACTCGAATTTTATTTTAAAAGAAAACTGAAAGCATTCATTGACGACTAGTCTTCCTAGTTCTGTTTAAGGTTACTAGTTCCCTGTGTGATTGGTCTCATCTGTTTATTCAACAACATTCTGAGTACCTATTTTGTACCAACTAATCATCTATTTGAGTGTAGTACATCAATAACAAACAAGGTGCATTTCTTACATTCTAGGAGAGATGACAGACAATAAATATTTAGGAACATAAATCAATCAATAATGTTGTATGCTAGAAGGCAGTGAGTGCTTGTTGTTGTTGTTGTACATAGTGTTGTTGTATATTGAGTAGGTTCTGAACCACAGTGACCATGTATAGGGTTTCCAAGCTGGTAAGCTTGAACCACCGGCTATGCAGTTCAAATAAACTTTCAGTCCAGTGCATTAGCCCACAGCACCAGGTCTCTAGTGAGTTCATAGTGGGGAAAAAAGATAGCAGCAGATTAAGTATAAAAATTTTTTAAAGAATGAACATGCAATCAGAAAATGAAATTAAAGCATAGCTGAAGGAATTCATATGGATATAGAGTGGAAAATATTCCAAGCAAACAGAAGAGCCAGGCAATGGCAACAGTGGAAAAAGTGTCTCAGAAATGATACGAGGTCAATGTGACAAAGAGTGAGGGGAGAATAGCAGATGAGTTCCAAGAAGTAAGCGATTGCCTCCTTTTTTGTTTGTCCTTGAAATGGTTTCATTATTATGATCACTATGTTACATTCTTCTTATTATACTCTCTTAGCCTTATTCTTGTGAGGTATTTTTCCATCACGACTCCACATACTGCTCTTGTCAAGTTAACCAATGACCTCTACATTAAAAAAAATGAAAAACCAATTCTAGTTCCATGATCACCATGAACAGGCACTGCAGAATTGGCTAGTATAAGACAAAACAGATCACACATAGACTGATGTAAATAATTAATCTTAGTTGAGATGAAAGTTAGTTGTGTAAAAATTTGTGAAAATCCATCAAACCATATACTCAGAATATATTACATATTCTGAGTTTACCATATTAAACTTTTACCATAGTAAAAGTTTAATATGGTAAAGTTTTAACTTTACCATATTAAACTTATACCTCCTCAGAAAAGAAGGGTGAAAATGGTTTGCACAACTCTAAAAATTTAATCAATTTCACTAGATTGTACAAGTAAAAAGTTGAATTGGTGTATATTTTGCTCTTTATATTCTCAACAAAACAATAAACTTTAGGAAAAAAAAAAAATGCATATGCCTCCTGTCTTATTTAACGCTGCCATAACAGATATTCCACAAGTGGATACCTTTTAACAACCAGAAACTTATTCTTTCTCAGTTTAGGAGGCTGTAAGTCCAAATTCAGAGTACCAACTCCAGGGGTAGGTTTGCTCTTTGTTGGCTCTGGGGAAAGATCCCTATCTCCTATCAACACCAGTCCTTTTGGAGATCTCCATATGCCTCAGCATCAATCTTTCCCTGGATCTAGGAGCATCACAGTTCAGGGAACTCAAGTCCAAAGGACTTACTCTACTCCTAGCTCTTCTATGGTGGTGGTTGTAGGTACCTCTGAGAGATACTCACTTTTCTCTTTGTATTTCAATAGAGACTGACTCAAGACATAACCTAAACCCTGTAGATTGCAACAGGCCTCATTAACATCATAGAAGTGAGGATTTATGACACATAGGATAATTACATCAGATCGGGCTGATCACATCAGATCATATCACAGTGATGATTACATAATATTCGATCTCATGATGGAGATGATAACACCATCTTAACTATTTGAACACTGAGAACCCTGGCCAAGTCAAATGATACAATGATGATGTTAATGAGGCCCGTTGCAATCTACAGGATTAAGTTATGTCTTTGGTCAATCTCTTTTGATTTATGTATATGATTTAAGTAGATATGCACAGGTACCAAGGTGACAAGAGGTGGACTATGATTATAAAGGTTTTGTATCATTTGACTTGGCCAGGATCCTCAGTGGCTAAGTAGTTAAGATGTAGTTATCATACCCACTAGAAAGAAGTGGTGCATCCTCAAAATGCAGCAGCCCATCGCTGTTGCCATTGAGCCAATGAACTATCTGGTAAGGAATTTAAAAGAAGAATATTTAAGTACTATCAATGTATTGAGAGAATGATTGAGAAAACTACAGACAAAATCAAGGAAAACAGAGAAAAATCTTTAGAATAATTCACAAGTACACTACAAGAACAAACAGAGAAAATAAATGAGAAATTAGAAATAATACAAAAACAGAAAGTAGAAGTCCTGAAGAATAATACTAAGATTTCAAAAATAGTTAACAATGCAGAAAGGACAAAAGAATATAATTGAATCCATGGAAAGCTAAATTAGTGATCCTGAAGACAAATCCAAAGAAATAAGTCTAAGGATTATGTTTGATACCATCAAAAGGAAGACCTTATGTGTGATAAAAATTCCAAAACAGAAGAAAAAAAAAATAGACAAAATTGTCTAAGAATTGTTAGAAGAAACCCCCTCTAACTTCATGAAAGACAAGAAGATATGCATTCAAGAAGTTGAACAAACTCCAAACAAGATAAACCCACCCAAATCCCCAAGGTATATTGTAATTAAACTTTCTGTAAACAAAGACAATGAAAGAATTCTCAAGAGAAATGAAAACTTACCTACAAAGGAGAATCAATAAGAATAACTTGTGATTTCACAGCAGAAACCATATAGGAAAGAAGGAAATGAGATAACATATGTAAAGCTCTAGGGGGAAAATACCAACCCCAGAAATCATAAACTCATCAAAACTGTCCTTCCAATATTATGGCAAAATTAAGATGTTTACAAATAAGCAGAAAAGGAAGGAATCTGTAAACAAACAAACAAATAAAATAGCAGACCAATCTTGCTAGAAATATTAAAGGTATTTATTTATCCGCCCATGTAACTAACAACAGTAGTCAATGACCTAAGATAAGCATATGCGATAACTAACCAAGAGTCAACTTCGATATAGAAATATCCAAAGTAAACCAAACTTGCAAGACTGAAAATAGACAACCAGAGATATCAATTTGTAATAAAGGTAATACAAAGATAAAGAAGGAAATAGTGTAGTTACAGAAATCAGAATGGAAAATCAAGTATATTTCAAGATAGAACAGACTGTTTTAAACTTGGGAAGAAATAATACTTGTGTTACTTGGGTGAAGGGAGAAGTAATTTTAAATAGGAAGGAAGTTGGCAAAAATGATGCAGGTAGAAGGGGACACTGGGAGGAATGTAAAAGTTAAAGGCAACAGAAGTAAACACTGTTATGTGCACAATCCTGCAATAATGGTCATCTAATGCGTCAGACCGCAAAATTGTTTGAACTACAAGGTCGGTGGTTCAAGCTCACCAGTTTCTCCTTGGAAACCCTATACAGGATCACTATGGGTCGGAAT
>NW_006408765.1:3688073-3705864 GCF_000296735.1 Chrysochloris asiatica
GGGGATCAGGACCATAGTCTATGGAGACACCAAGTCAATTTGCATAACTTAGTTCACAAAGACAATGTTCCTCATCCTACTTTGGTGAGTAGTGACTGGGCTCTTCAAAGCTGATGACTAGACATCTAAGACACAACTCTTGGTTTCTCCCTGGCTGGAGATAAGAAAACGGGTGAAAATCAAAGATACATGCAAACAAGAGTGGGAGAAAATTTGAAACTGAACTCAAAATCATAAAAGAGACCAGTCTTGCTAGTAGAATAGAAACTGGTGGAATCTCTAATACTATGGCCTTTGGGTCTCAACAGAACTCATAGCTATTAGCTCACTTTTCAGTGAAGACATAGAAATCTAAGTGGAACAATGACACTAATGAGGCACACATACCTTAGAATAATCAACCATTTGAGATCAAATGAAGCATTTACCCAAAGGCAAAGTGTGGATACTTAGGAATGGAAATAGGAGACACAGGAAAGAAAGGGTATAAGTGGTATTGCATTTATTGGATTGTAATTAATGAGATGCAACAAAATGTGTGTAAATTGTTGAATATAGAATTGATGATCTGCTCTGTAAACTTTCACCCAGTTCACAATAACTATTAAAAGAAATGAAACAGCCATTTGTTTATTATGTCACTAAACTATTCAGCATGGGCTGTTATTAATTTTAATTTTAATTGATACCAATTTGAAAATAAAAAAAGTAACATTTTCAATGGTACTGTTGTTGTTAAGTCAGCTTGGACTCATAGCAACCCCTAAAGCGACTGCGAAGCGACTGGTGAATTTGCATGGACAACTTTGCAGTTCAAACCGACCTTGCATTCCAGCGCATTATTGTGCAGCATCATCCCAGGACTCCCTTTAAATCATATTAGTGATTAAAAAAGAAGTTGAAAACTATTCTCTATGTTGTATCTCATTATGCTTATATGCAACATTGTGTTATTTGATAAAAATAAAAGTTAATTTTACACATAAAATCTGCTTTTCTGGTGGCATTAAAATATCAGTTAGTTACTCCCTATGAACTAGCCAAATTCATTATCTAAGATATCCACGTACATTTACTTGTTTCTGGTGGAAATGAATAGTCCTTCAATTGCTATATTTAAGTGCATGCAGATTGTTTCTTTTGTTCAGACAGAGATAATTTGTTTCCAGTTATTTCCAGCATTTTGCACACCACTGAGAGAAGCCGATTAAGGGAATGTTTCAAGAGTTATTTGCCTATATTTCCCTGACATCTTAAATACAATTAGATAAGAAAGCCAGGTTTTAAATGTAATAACATGAATACATGAGATATCTTGTCTGCTTCTGAAGCCTTAAATAAATGTCCACTCCACTTGTGTTATGCCTCTGATTTTTTTAAAGTATTCAACATGAAAATCTCAACTGAAGTTGAACTGAAATGCTTAGAAACAGAATTTTTCATTTTAAATGAGTATTTTTGCTTTTGTGATTTGTATAGAAAGAAATTAAGAAATGCAGTAGTTTCATTGCCTTCACTATTTTATTCAACGTGATCTAGATCCACTATGTTACAATAAGAAGAGAAATGCTAAGGTTTGGCATGACGATTTAATTTTTTACAACATGTGCCTTATAAAAATATTTATTTAAAATGGAATTGGAAAAGCAAAAGTAAACTAACTAACTAATGATCAAAAGATGCTTTGTCAGTATAAAAAAGATTTGGTGTGTTCTCCTTTGAAAGCTACAGGTTCTGGAGGTATAGAAGGGAAAAAACAACCCTAATATTTTTATTACTATCCCTAATAATTTTCAGAGAGATTACAATTTAATCTATCTAATAAGGCACAGTGTATTATCTAATAGGTTAAGTACAACACTGTTAACTACAAGGAGGTCACTTCAACCACAGGGTTGCTATGAGTTGAAATGGACTGGACAGAATGTAACAACAACAATCTGATTGCGTACATTTTAAAGATGATTTTATAGAAAAATTTTAAATGACAGTTTATATTCTCATAATTTTAGTTGATTAAAGCAACTCTAGGACAGCAACTGCATGTATATCTTATTGTTGCTAAGTGCTGTCGAGTTGATTCCAACTCATAGCAATCCTGAAGTGGGTTTCCAAGGAGCAACTGGTAGGTTTTAACCAATCTTGTGGTTAGCAATCCGCTACTTAGCCTACAATGTCATATCAGGAATCTGCATATATTTATGGTGTTAATTATCACAGTATAATTCATTAAGACTTAGAAACTACTATTACTAGGAATACAATTTGTGATTTAAAATGTGTTTTGTGTTTTACACCTCCCATGTCCTCTATGCTGTTAGAATACTAAAGCAAATTTACATAATACAGATGTACAGTTATAATTCTACCCCTGCAGCTCATTGGCTAAGTAATCTCACAAGCTGTGGAAACACATATTCCTCACCTACAATGTAGATAGAAAAGCATAACTAACACAAGTTTTACAGAATTGAAAAGATAGAATTATTTGCTTAGTATAAAGCACTAGTGCATTTTTGGAAACATAGCTGTGATCACTAGATAGATACTAAATGTCATTAATTCTTGTGAGGGAGCACAGTGGCTCTGTAGGATAAGTGTGGGACTGAAAACCACTGAAAGGTCAGCAGTTTGAGCCTCACAGTCACTCCACAAGGGAAAGATGAGACTTCTGTTCCCACAAAGGTTTAAAGCCTTGGAAATCCTATACAGCATGGCTATGAGTTAGAAGTGACACAACAGCATTTATCAACAAACAACATATGATTTTGGAGGCTAGTACTATAAGGGTTAAGCTGATTTTAGTTAATAAAAGTAGCACTACGATAATGAACTACATGTATGTTCTTACAGTTTAAATTGTGCGTCGTAGTATAATTTTTGCTTAGCTTGACTACTAACCAGATACTTGATAGGTTGAAACTGTCCAGTGACTCTGAAGGAGGTATATCTGATTACATCCTAGAAAACCCTATAAGGCAGTTCTACTTTGTAACAAGGAGATTACTGTGAGCCAGAAAGAGGCTCAACTATATCTAGCAGCAACAACAGATAATTTATCATATATATATAAATTCATTTCAGTGCCTTCTCTATGCGTTTATAGGCATATAATTTAATCAACCTAGATATAATTGGTAAATATAAATTTATCTTTATATCTCCCATCTATAAGGTATCTTGTCATTATGTATTTCCTTTTAATTCAGTATTTCTATGAATGGAACAGTAGAGTAAAATTGATTCATATGAGAAAAATCAATGTACATTTACAAAAATCTATCCATTTCCTGGTTTCATAAAAAGGTGTGAGTCATAATGTTAGGGATGGTGTTGCTGTTCAGCTGCTGTCAAGTTGCTTCCAAGTCATAGTGACCTGATGTATAGCATGATGAAATGTTGCCTGCTTCTGAATCATTTTCATTACCTGAGTTCATTGCTGAAACTATTATGTCAATTCATCTCATTGACGCTTTATTTCACTTGTGCTTGTCCTCTACTTTATCAAAAGTGATGACTTTTTCTAGAGAATTGTCTTTCTGATGGTATGTGCAATGTAAGGTAACCAAAGTCATGCTATCCACTCTTCTAAAGACATTCTGGATATGTCTTTTCTAAAATGTGTTCATTTCTCTGTAATTCTATGATATATTGAATATTCTTCACCAATACCACAATTTGAATGCATAAATTCTTCTTTGATCTTTGTTTCTCATATTCCTATTTCACAAGCATATTAAGGCAATTAAAACAAACAAACAAACAAACAAACAAACATAGCTTGGGTCAGGTGTACCTTAGTCATCAAAGTTGCATCTTGTGTTTTTTAAACATTGATGTCAGCATAGTGATGTCAGTAGGATCGGTGTCACTCAGTGAGGAAACTTATGGTGTCATACCCATGGACCTCCTCCTGTACCACACCATAGAGAGTCCTTACTGAAATGTATATCAATTTTGATCAAAGAATAATATGTGATAAATGCAGTTACAATTTGCTTCAATGTAATATTTCATGTATTATCTGAATACTAAGAGCAAAATTGTTTTGTAAATTCTTCCTATATTATATAACATTATTAGTAATTTAGTGGATGCTTACTAAAATTTTATCCCTCTTAGTACTTCATTCTTAAAATAATCTATTGACAAAAGTTCATAAATACTAATGCCTATAATACGTTTAAACCACCACAATAAATGACAAAATCAGTGACTTCAAAAACATCAGCAGCAATGAAAACAGCAGTGTGCCATAACCATGTACAGATCAACTCCATGTGGTTTCAAGTACCATTGCAAATGGATAATAACGGCAGCACTTCAGCAAATTGTTGTTATTGTTAAGTTCTGTTGAGTCAGTTCCAATGTATAGCTACCCCATATAGGGTTTCTAAGGAGTGGCTGTTGGGTTTGAACCACTGACCTTGAGGTTAGCAATCCAGTGCTTAGCCTGGAGTGCCACACCAGGACTGTATAAAAAAGCTCAAAAATAAATTAGCATATAATTTTAGGCTTGTAGGTATAGTAATACACATAAACTGGGCTTACAAAAATAATGCAGTTTTAAGTATAGGAAATGCTTTTATAAAAAGTAATAAATTTCTGCTGAAACATAAAATTTTAAAGACAGTCATTTTTGTGTGATCCTCTCTGACATTGTTACTCCTCTGATAATGTTACCTGCTACGGTCTGTACTTTCTGCAGTTAATGAGGCCACCGTTGCAGTAGACTTTCCTACTGAAGTATATTGTTTCATTTCTTAGCTGCTGTGTCCATGTGGATTGTTTCAAGTAGAATAAAATCATTAACAATGTCGGTTGTTTTTTAATTTCTCTCTGTTTATCATGATGTTGTTTATAGATCCAGTTGTGAGAGCTTTCATTTTCTTCACATTAAGGTGTAACCCATAATGAAGACAGTAGTCTTTGATCTTCAAAAGTAGTTCTCCAAGTCATCTTCATTTTGGAAAGAATGGTGGCATCTGCAGTTTACGGTTGTTTCCAAGTCTTCCTCTAATCCTGATGCCATATGTCTTCAAGTAGTCCAACTTCATAGAATATTTGTTCAGAATACAGAATGAATAAGTAAATTAAAAGGATATGATTCTACTACACACTATTTATAGTAAGTTAAAAGGATATGATTCTACCAGACACTATGATTTCAAACCATGCAGTATCTCCTTCTACCTGAATGACTGCTACTTGACCCATACACAGGTTTCATATGAGCCTAATTAAGTGTTCTGAAATTTCCATTCTTTATATGTTTTTGCTAAACGCTGTTGAGTCAGTTCCAATGCATAGCAACTCTGTAGAGGGTTTCTGAGGAGTGATTGGTAATTTGAACCACTGACTTTGTGGTTCAAACCATCATGGCAGTCCTTTGAACGCAACTAAAATCAAGCTAAAATGTTAGGTTTGGTCACCTTAATCTTGAATAATCAAACAGATTCAGAGCATTTTCTATACTGAATTATACTTTATTTCACTGTGAATACGTCCTTTACAAATTCAAAAGTGGGAAAAAGGATATAAAAGAAAAAAAATAACAAAAAACCTTATTATAAACAATCCAGGGACCTATCTGAATGTATCAGTGTATTTATTTTTTTAGTCCAAATTTTGCTGTTAGGTGCCTTTGAGTGCGTTCTGACTCATAGCAATGCTACGTACAACAACAACAACAACAAAAAGTCAGTCTTGTGTCCATCCCTGGTAGTCCATCTATAGTATTTATTCCTTCTATTCATTTTTTTTTTGTTTATACAAGAACTTTTTTATGTCTCATTATTTATTTGTTCATTATTTGATTGTTTACTATATGCCTGTGGAATAACATTGTTGAGTAATAAAGAATGAATTTGGCAAAATACCCTAATGAACCAACTAAATAACAAAATAATGATAGTAAATACAGATACAAGGGGCATGAGTATAAAATAATGGTTTTCAAAATGTGGCCCAATTTACACATGCAAAAGGATTTGTTTGGACATTTGTGTTTGATTTCTTGAAAAATATTATCTAGGGCAAGGTCTTTCAAACTTAGATTTTGCTTTAAAACAAGAAACTTACTTGAAGTGCAATAATGATTGAGAAGATGCCACAGGACAGGTGTTTTGCTCTGCTGTGCATAATGTTGCTATGAGTCAGAGCTGACTCCAAGGCACCTAAAAACAACATGTATAACTTGTTCACATATCCAAAAGTAAGCAAAACATAGGAGGTCTTGTCCCCTTTCACACTCCTATTGTCTTACCAAGATTGGAGGGGCTGGAAACAATGTCTAAGTCTAGTTATCTTCTCTCAGACTTTAATATATCCCATTAGTTTACATTGACTTGTCAAGCCTGACCAGTAACTTTCAAAGCATCTCTCTGCCTATGTCCAGTCTGATAATATACTGATTAAGCATTTGTTTTCAGGTATGAGAAATCCTTCATTTCTCCGCTCACTATGAATGTCTTGGTCCTCTCTAAAATTCCCTTTCAGTTGTTTCTTGTGCACAATACTATAGGCTACTTGTATTGAACACAAAATTTTAAAGAATTGTTGCTGAGAATATGCACAGTAAAACATATACCTAGTCAACAGTTTCTCTATATGCCACATTTGTCTTCAAAGACATACAATTGAGTGACACTGACTATATTCTTCAACTTGGGAGACCATTCTCACCGTCCTCTTTTTTCCCCCCTCTTCTACTAGTATAAACTCTATGCCCTCTAAGATTCCTATATAATATTTTGAGATGCTGCTGTCAATTTGATGCCATATAGTTATTAAAAGAACACAATGATCAAGGCAGACATTTTTCTTTTTACTAATTAAGCTAAACTAAGTTTAAGAAGACGTCAGGGATATTGTTGTTTGAAGGTTTAAATATCATCTCAAGGCAATAGTTTCAGGGAAAATGGTATTTCCTATATATATATTTCCTGGTTTATTTATTTATTTTGTTGCTGTTGTTACTATGGGATAGTAACTATGTTGTTACTCCTACCTCACACATCTTGACTGAAAGTGGAAGTGAGTATTGAAAGCCTGATTCCCTTTAGTAGAATAGTTTTCAGGTGTAATATTTAATTTGTTTTCTTTATTTTCTCCATTATGTCAAATATATATGGATTGCCTTTGAGTCATTAGTACTGTTTGCTTTGCAATCACTAGTGCTCTGTTAGGTTTCCTGATATCCCTGAAATTTAAATTAAATCTGGATGTTATGTTTGAAAATAACAAATGTAATTTGAGGCTCTGGGTTTTAGCTTCTGGCCTTATTAGGCTTAGCGGCAGATATCTTCAATTGAATCATGATTCAAGTTATATTAATGTTGGGCTTCAATCTTTCTATGAACTGGTTTCTTGCCAGTTTTTCTTCATAATAGGGTTAGGCCTTCAATGTTAGCAACAGCATGACAAGACTAACCTCTCAGGCCTTCTTGTCTTTCAGGGAATTTGTAGTTCCAGGAGGTCTTCAAATAGATTTTTTTCTTTTCTGTGGTTTTCCTACAGTTTGCCAGGTCTTGACTCCTGAAAAGCAGCTGGTGGGTTAAAACAGATGACCTTTTGGTAGTATGTGATTGCTTAACCACTGTGCCTCTACTGTCCAAAAGAAGTCTAAGGGCATAAAAATTATTATTTTACAAATCAATGCTAATTTGAACTTATGTTTAGAAATGAACTGATAATATCCTGTGTGTTCTAAATAGGATTCAGGTTAAGTACATTTTCACAACACACAGAAATGAATATTTTGTTGTTGTTGTTGTTAAGTGCCATTGAGTGGGTTCTGACTCATAACAAACTTCTGTAGAATTTCCTAGGCGTGGCTGGCGGATTTGAACTGCTGATCTTGTGGTTCAAAATACATTGCAATCGAGTGCTTATGCTGCATAAATTTGAATTTATGTTTAGAAATGAACAACTGATAGCATCCTGTAGATTCTAAATAGGATTCAGGTTAAGTACATTTTCTCAACACATAGAGACAAAGAGTTTTTGTGCTTATATTTTAACCTTAAGTAAGAAAGATTACATTGTGTGTATATAGTATGTTCACAATTTAACAAAACATGTAGAAAGTAAGGCTAAAATGAAAAAAAAAAATAATAAATTTGTCTTGGATAGATTAATCTGTTGTTCAGCAGAACAGGTAAGAATACAATCATGTCTACTGAGATTTGTTTTACATTAACGCAAATGTTGGTAAGGGTTGTTGAGTTGGTTCAGACAGATGGCTACCCTTTTTCTGAAGCTATAAATCTTTACAAGAGCAGAAAGTCTCATCTCTCTCCCATGGAACAACTGGTGAGCTCAAACTGCCAACCTTACAGTTCACAGACTAGTGCATATCCTACAGAGACAAACTATTCCTTTACTTTAACTGATTTAGTTTAAAATTAACATACTTTATTTCCATTTCCTCAGAAAACATTACATTGTATTTTACCAAGAATATTATAAACATGCTATTGATATAAAACAGCAAAACAGGAGCCCTTTTATGAACTTTTCTAGTTTTGACCAGTCTACAATAGACTCAAACATCTTTTGCCATGTGCAAATGCACATACACACACAACAAAACATTTCTCATGCACCTCATGCCAAAAGTTGTGCTGTGTGGTAAGCATTCTCATTGAACAAATAGTTAATTGGATGTTATTTATGCATATGAGTCCTCAGTAGTTTACAACAGAGATTGCTGCATATGATTTATTTAGTTATAGACACATTGTTCTATAATTCTTAGCTAAGCTGTTGTTGTTGAGTTCCATCGAGTAGGTTTCAACTCATAGTGACACTGTATAGGGTTCCCAGGGAGTGGTGGGGGAGCTTGAATGTCAACTTTGCAGTTCAAACCAATTTTGGAGTTTAGCGCATGAATCCGCAGTGCCTCATCAGGATTCCAATACTTGGCTATATTTTTACCAAATTGAGCACAATCACATCTAGTTACACTACTAATGAAATATTTGTTTTGTTTTAGAACACTTAGAGTCCTGAAATCATCTCTGAGCAGTGCATTTGCCCCTAACTGTTTATTGTCCCTCAAAAGCATCAATATTCTCCTACAAAACTATGTTTCATTCTGTTGTGCATAGGGTCGCAATGAGTCGGTACTGACTCGACGGCACCTAGCAACAACAATGGTATATTGTCCCTGAGTTCTGGTGTGGTTCTGTAGGTTAATGCGTGGGACTGCAAAGTCGGTTTAAATCCTAAGGTCAGCTGCTCAAGCTCACCAGCCACTCCTTGGAGATTCTACACAGGGTCGCTATGGGTGAGAACCGACTCGATGGCACTTAACATTCATAGTCTCAGAAATCATACTTCCTGATAGTGTTTGTTGTTAAGTGCTATCGAATCGGTTGGTTCCGACCCATAGAGACACTGTTTAAGATTTCCAAGGAGTGGCTAGTGGGTTTAAACTGCCGACCTTGAAGTTCAAACTAACGTTATGGTCCAGCGCATTACCCTGAAGCGCCTCACCAGGACTCCCTGTACTATAGTGTTTGTTGTTGTTGTTAAGTGCCGTCGAGTCGGTTCCGACCCATAGCGACCCTGTACAGGGTTTCCGAGGGTGTAAATCTTTACGGGAATAGAAAGCCTCATCTTTCTCCCGCGGAGCGGCTGGTAGTTTCGAACTGCTAACCTTAAGGTTCGCAGCCCGATTCAAAACCACTACGCTACCAGAGTTTAGTCACATCAAAATCTTAAGTACACATTTTTTTTTTTTTTTTCAAATACATTTTAAAAAATCAAACATATAGGGATGTACTATACTTCACAGGAAACTATGCTTTCTCATTTTTTCTTGGAGAAAGGAAACCTCCTTCTAGATTTTGTCTCCATTTTTGATAAAAACAGGCTATAGTGAAACATTTGTCTAATATAAAGAAAACAAGAGCAAACCCTTTGATAAATGAAAACTATTTATCTAGGTCTAATTAATACAGAGAAACTACAGAATTATCTGGACAAGAACATTAAATACAATGAAATATTAACTATAACTGGGGATTGGTTAGTAAGAAGCAAAGTGAAGTCTAAAAAGCATAGGAATGTTGTTGTTGTTGTTGTTAGGTGCCATCAAGTCGGTACTGACCCATAGTGACTCTATGCACAGCAGAACAAAACACTGGCCTATCCAGGGCCAACCTCACTACTGTTGCTGCACTTAAGTCCATCGATGCTGCCACCTGGCCAATCCATCTCAATGAGAGTCTTCCTCTTTTTCTCTATTGTACATAAAGAATAGCCACTGGCTCTAGGACAGAGCTAGAATGCTCATGGAAGAGGCCCCATCAGGTCTGAGATCCAGAGCTTGCAAGAGAGGGCATAGCTGTATTTCACTGGGTTATTAAGCATTTGCTGTGGTGCTCCACCAAGGAATTTGCTGAAGATATACCATTAAGTGTCTGAGATGTGTTGGAGGTTAGGAGCAGGTGGTACTGGGGAACTGGCTGACTACCAGATACTACTAGTCACCATTCAAGTAGTGGCTGGGCCCATGCTGCTGAAACTATCCCTGGAAATACAAAGGAACCAGAAGCAAACCCTTTTTAGCACCTTCAGTGTCTCTCACACCTTGCATTAATAAAACTTCATTTCCTGTTAGAAAAGGAAAATGTGTTTAAGGACACTGAGTCCATTTTCACAAAGCAGTCACAAAGGGTGAATTTGGAGCTCAGAAACATTAAATTGATACCAAGCACAAACATTGACACATTGTCTACAGATCAGAAACTTAAATGATAAATCACTAAAAAGGATTAATGTGTTAGACATGCAACAATAAACTCCAATATGGCCACTTTTGAATTTTCTGAATATCTTAAAAGCTGAACTTTTTGCATGAAATCATCTATATTTTAAGTATTGGCTGTATTACAACATAGATCCATTGTGTTGGCCAAACAACGCGTACATGAAGGCTAAGTCTGATTTATTTTAAAAACCTTTGTTTTTAATACTGTTATAGTATTTTAGCAGCATAACTTTCCCTTGATTCAGACCTCACTACTAAAGCAGTTTTAATTCATTAAAACAGATCCAAAAGAAGTTTGTAAATCTTAACTTGGAATGTAGATCACATAGTCTACATGACACCAACTTTTTATTTTCAATTTTTTTGGTATAGGTACCCAAACTCTTCCTTTGGAAGTGGCTGTTCTTTATATACACTATTGCTTTTTTTTCACTATTTCTTTTTAAGGACCCTAGCAGTTCCATAAAAACACATTGTTTAAATGATTGCATTTATTAATAGGACCCTCAATCCATTGGTTTATCTGTAGCCTGAACATTTTACTTATATGTAGAAACTGTATTTTTAAAAAACATTTAGAACATAATGATAGCAATGACCATTTTTATAAATACCATTAAAATTGTCTACTTAAACACTAGGTAAAATTGCTTTTAATAATATTATTACTTGGTGATTAGATTGCACCTGTCTCTGTATATATATACATTTTCACAGTTTTTATTTTTAACTGGTGAAGGTCAATGTACTATTTGAACATTATATTTTTGCATACAGAATATGTAAAATATAATGACAAAGGTTATAAAACATTTGAAAACAAGAAAATATAATAAATTGTCCATACATATCTAAATGTGAGTCCTAGCATGGCAATGCAGGATAAGCACTGGACTGCTTATTGAAAGGTTAGCCATTCAAACCAACCAGCCACTCCTTGAAAACCCTATACAGGGTGGCTATGAGTCAGAACAGACTTGACAACAATGAACAAAAACAACAATAAAAATATAAATGGTTTTTCATTTAATTCATTTAAAAAATGGAATGGGAGCCACTTCTGAGTGCCTCTGATTTCACAAGGGGCAAAAATTAAACTCAATGTCAGCCTGAGGCAGATTCCTATTAGGGGCATGTCAGACATATCTACCCTCTAACCTTGTCCTGGTGTGGTGCTGTGGGCTAGTGCGTCAGACTGCAAAGTCGTTTGAACAGCAAGGTCGGTGACTCAAACTCACCAGCTGCTCCTTGAAAACCCTATACAGGGTCGTTATGGGTCAGAATAGACTCCATGGTACTTTACAACAACAACAACCTTGTTTTTGTTTCTTTCTTGACCAATTCTGATATCAACTGTCCCTCCCAATGCATATTCTACTTATCTGCCGGGTTCAATAATTCATTGCAACAATTACAAAGAACTCACAGACCATACTCATGATTATAGGGTTTATAAGGTAGTGAACAGGTTATGATTCAGGATCAGAAATGCTCAAGATACAGCTGTTCTTCCATCAGGGCAGTCTCTTCTCAGCAGTATCAGCAGGCACACCTCTCTCTGTTCCTCAGCCTCAGAGACATGAGGCCCACTAAATGCTGATACTGGTGTAGTGCTATGGGTTAATGCACTGGATTGCAAGGTCGGTCTGAACCACAAAGTTGTTGGTTCAAGCTCACCAGTCATTCCTTGGAAACCCTATACAGGATCACTGTGAGTCGGAATTCACTCAAAACAGACTCAATGGCACTTAACAACAACATACATGTTCAAAGCCTCCTCCACTTCACCATAAACCTCAGCCGGGAGGTACTCAGGTGCTTCAGCAGGATGGCAGACCTACCACTCCTAACTAAGGGCTGGGAGATAACCCACTCTCCTACCCAAAGACACTGAGTGTTTCTTATTCTAAGGGCTGGGAAGCCTACTGTCCTGTCACGTACTGTTGGTGCTGCTGCCTCTGCTCCTGTCTCATTTCTGTCACTTCTCTTGTGTCACAGCTCTCTATCTCTTAGATTCACATGGTTCAGTACATGAGAGTATCACGGTACAAAGGACGTGTTCCTCCCCCGGCTCTTATTTCTTTATAGTACTGAGATCCCCCATTGCTACTTCTGACATGCTTTTGCTGTTGTTGTTAACAGCTATCAAGTTGGTTCCAAGTCATAGAAACCTTGTATAGGGTTTCTGAGGAGCAACTGGTGAGTTTGAATCTCCAACCTTGCTATTCAAATCTACCTTGAGGTCCAGCTCATTTTAAACCAGTAGGATGGCAAAACTGACCAATCGCCATATTAGAGTACCCTACAACCTATTTGCATGTCCTCACACAGTCATTTGGAGTGAGTTACAAAGACTGTGGTAGAAGAGTCATATCAAGCTATGTTCACTGCAACACATGTATGAAGGATGAGATTTTGTTTTTGTATGACTGCCTTAGTTGTTCCTTGTCTCTTCTCAGCAACTAATGAACTCCATTATTCTAGCCATTTTTAAAGTATACTGTGGTTTTTGGTTTACTTCTGTGTCTCATGAATCAGATGATGATCTTACTAGTAAAAATGACTTTGTGCTTATTTTCAACTATTTGGCTACATCGTTTAAGTATTAAGTGATTTAATAATTTATTAGATAATTAATGCATGAATCAATGATGAGTGCTCTTCAATATATTCAACAAAAGATCTAGAAGCACATGGCACAAATATATTAAATGTGATTAAATAACCATAATTATGATGTCTTTAATATTATATGTCTAAACACTCATTTGTTGTACTGATAAGATGCTGTGGGATAAGCACTGGCCTGCTAGTCCCGAGACTGGCAGTTCAAACTCAACAGTCACTCCTTAGAAACTTTATACAAGTTGCTACCTGTCAGAACTGACTTGACAGCACTTAGCAACAACAACAATGGCCCATTTGTATTATATTTGTAATATTTCACTGTATATTTACAGATTTATAATTTAATGTTTTATCAACAATTGTTTGATTCTGAAAACAACATAAGCTGTTTACTCAGGAAGATAGAAGACTGAAACCTAGTGTCAGACATGATTATAATGTACTTAAGTTGAGATACTCTTCATTTTACATGGTAAGGAGAACTACAGAAAAAAATAAAATTAAAATAAAACTTTCCCCATAACAGAAAATTTTAATTTGATCAACGTAATCATTCTTGCTGTGTAAATATCAATCAATGTCTACATGTTATATTAAAAATCCCTTTCCAGTCCCTCCAATCACTATATCATATTTTTAGCATTAGAGATGACCATTTCCACCAGTTATACTTCTAAATCTAGGTTTTATTTTCATATTTTAAATAATGTGTTCTGGTGTGGCGCTGTGGGTTAATGCGCCAGACTGCAATGCTGTTTGAACTGCAAGGTTGGCAGTTCAAGCTCACCAGCTGCTCCTCAGAAACCCTACACAGGGTCCTATGGGTCAGGATCAACTCAACGGCACTTAACAACAACAGCCACTCATTTGTTAGTTGGTCATACTATGGTGACTTGTGTGCTGCTGCGATGTTGTATGCTGTGCTGATGATATTTTAAATACTAGGAAGGTCAACCGTGAGAGACAGATTATAGGGGAACTTCCAGACTAAGGCAGACCAGGAAGAAAGAGAGGTGGACCACTTCTGAATGATTAGTCTCTGAAAATATTTTGATTTTCAAAAGATGATCTCTTTAGATTGGAAGACATTCAAAATATAACTGGGGAAAAGCTGCCTCTTCAAAGAAGGATTGATCATGATAAGGCAAATGGGGTAAAGCTTTGGACTTTCATTTGCTGATGGGGCAGAACTCAAAATGAGGAGAGACAGCTGTAAATAGCCATTAATGATTGGAACACGAAATTTATGAAATATGAATCTAGAAAGCTTGGAATCTTTCAGAAATGTAATGGAACATGAAAAGATAGATACCCTAGGTACTAGCTGAAATGGATTGGTATTATTTATTTTGAAACTGATAACCATATTGTTTACTCTGCAGGAACAACAAATTGAAGAGGAATGCATTGCATTTATCATCATAAAGGACAATTCAAAATCTATCTTGAAGTCTGTGATTGGGTAATATCCATAAATCTACAAGGAAGACCAATTAATACCACTATACTCAAATTTATGCACTAACAAGTAAAACCAGTGATAATGAAACTGAAGAATTCTGCCAACTTCTTTCATCACTTTTCTGTCAGGTTGCCAAGCTGTGGTGGCTTGAGTGTTGCCATGATGCTGGAAACTATGTCACTTGTGTTTTTAAATACTCATGTTAGACAGGTTTCAGTGGAGCTTCCAGATTATGGCAGACCAGAAAGAAGGAGAAGTGGAGTATGTTTGAAATTTTCATCATTGAAAACCTTATGAATAACTGTGATAGTTAAGATATAGTACCAGAAAATAAAAACATTATGAATTTCAGCAGAACATATCAAAACTAGTGGTGTAAGATGAGGCCCTCAGAAAGGAAGGCACTCAAAATACAACTGGGAAAAGCTGATGCCTCAAAGTACAGTTCACAATAAGTATGTAAATGGAGTAAAACTTTCAGGACCTTCATTTGTTGATGGGGCACAACTCAAAATGAGAAGAAAAGGTTACAAAAATCTGTTAATAATCAGAATATGGAATGTACAAAGTATGAAAGTAAGAAGACTGGAAGTTGTCAAAAATGAAATGCATTGCATAAAGATCCATAGCCTAGGCATTAATGACCTGAAAAGGACTGGTATTGACCATTGTGAATATGATAATTATATTGTTTATTATGCAAAGAACAAATATATGTATTTCAAGATGAATGGAATCACATTAGTCGTCAAAAAGACATTTCAAGATCCATCTAGAAATGCAATGCTTTCTGTGATAATATGTATACAACTACAAAAAGAAACAGTTGATATCATTATTATTCAAATAAACATATCAACTACTAAAGCCAGTGAATTGCAGTTGAGCAAAGAGAAGCTAAAGCAAATGAAAGAAATGAGTTAAAATAAATGAACAGAAAATTTCACAGGACATCTTGAAAAGACAAAGTCAGGTATTATAATGAAATGTGCAAAGACATGGATGAAGTTAGAAAATCAAAAGGGAGTAAAATGGTCAGAGTTTCTCAAGCTGAAAAAACTGAAAAAAACAATCAAGCTTTGGGTTGCAATATTGAAGGATCCTATGGACAAAATATTGAACAATGCAGAAAGCATCAGACAGAAAGAATACAGAGTTGCTGTACCAAACAGAAATAGTCGTGTTCAGTCTTTTCAAGAGGTAGGGTATGATGAAGAACGAATGGTACTGAAGGGAGAAATCAAAGGTATATTGAGTCAGTGGCAAAAAACAAGGCTATCATTGCTGACATCAGATGGATCTTGGGTGAACATATAAAATACCAGAAAAATGTTTACTTGTGCTTTATTGGCTATTTGTAGGCTTTGGTATTTGTGCATCATGACAAGAAATGTATAGCATTGTGAAGATTGGCTATTCCAAA
The DNA here is from genome assembly GCF_000296735.1 of Chrysochloris asiatica. Classification (NCBI taxonomy): domain Eukaryota; kingdom Metazoa; phylum Chordata; class Mammalia; order Afrosoricida; family Chrysochloridae; genus Chrysochloris; species Chrysochloris asiatica. The sequence continues at coordinate 3,704,364 of NW_006408765.1, forward strand.
AATGCTTACTTATGTTCATGAGGAATCTTTACATAGACCAAAAGGCAATTGTTCGAACAGAACAAGGAGAAACAGAATGATTTAAAATAAGGAAAGGTGTGCACCAGGGTTGTATCCTTTCACCATGCTAATTCAATACGTATGTGAGCAAATAATCCAAGAAGTTGGATTACATAAAGAAGAAGGTGGTATCAGGATTGTTGGAAGATGCAACCTATGATATATAGATGATACAATTTTATATGCTGGAAGTCAAGAGGACTTAAAATATTTGATGATGAAGATCAAATACCATAGCCTTCAGTATATAAATAAAACAAAAATCCTCATACATGGCTCAATAAATAATATCACGATAAATAGAGAAAATGCTGAAGTTGTCAATGACTTCATTTTGCTTGCATCAACTATCAATAAATCAAACGATGTATTGCACTAGGCAAACCTTCAGCACAAGACCTCTTTAAAGTATTCAAGAGCAAAGATATCAGTTTGAAGACTAAGGTACACTACACCCAAGCCATGGCATTTTCAATAATTTCACATAAATGTGAAAGTTGCTAGATGCATGAGCGAAATGACTGAAGAATTGATACATTTGAGTTATGGAGTTAGAGAAGAATATTGAATGTGACATGGACTACCAGAAGACCAAACAAATCTGTGTTAGAAGAAGTATCACTGGAATTCTCCTTAGAAGTCAGGATGGCAAAAATTCATCTCTCATACTTCAGACATTTTGTCAGGCGGGACCAGCCCCTGGAGAAGGACATTATGCTTGGTAAAGTGGAGAGTCAATGAAATGAGGTAGATTCACAATGAGATGAAATGGCACAGTAACAGCTGCAATGGGCTCAAACATAGTACAGTATCAGGCCGTGTTTCATTCCATTGTGCCTAATGTTGCTGAGTCGGAACTGGGACAATGGCAGCTAATAACAAGCCACACAACAACCAAATTTTCAGTCTGAAACTGATCAAACATGCAATCAAGATGCATTGATAATTACTGGTGATTGGAATGAGAAGGTTGGAAACAAAGAGGAAGAATCTGTAGAAGGAAAATATGACCTTATCCATAGAAATGAAACTGGAGGTTGTATAATAATATTTTACAAGATCAACAATTAATTCATTGCAAATACCTTCTTGCTACAGCACTAATGATGGAAAACCAGAGATGCTGTGGGATGACATCAAAAACATCATACAAGAAGAAAGCAAAAGATCATTGAAAAGACAGGTAAGAAAGTAAGGACCAAATGGATGTCAGAAGAGACTGAAATTTGCTTGCAAAAATAGAGAAGCTAAAGCAAATGGAAAAAATGAGGAGGTAAAAAAACTGAACTGAAAATTTCAAAGGGCAGTTGAGATAATAAAAGTCAAGTATTATAAGGAAATGTGCAAAGACCTCGAGTTAGAAAACCAAAAGGGAAACTAATGCTCAGTATTTCTCAAGATGAGTGAAATAAATAAAAAATTCAATCCTCTATTTACAATA
>NW_006408765.1:3706454-3708406 GCF_000296735.1 Chrysochloris asiatica
CAGGAGCCTGGTACATTCTTCCATTTTTGTAAGTCTCTTTTGGTTTCTCATAGTAGTGTTTTATAGTTTTCTTTTGTATAGGTCCTTTGTTTCTCTGGTTACATTTATTCCTAGATATTTCAATCTTTGGGAGGCTACTGGAAATGGTATTGCTTTCCTAATGTCCCTTTCAGTGCTGTCATTTTTTGTATAGAGGAATCCAATTGATTTTTGTATATTGATCTTATATCCTGCCACTTTACTGATTCTTCCAGTCAGCTCTAGTTTTTACTAATTCTTTGGGGTTTTCTATGTATAGTATCATATTGTCTGCAAATAGAGAGAGTTTCACTTTCTTTTTGCCAATATGGATGCCTTTAATTTCCCTATCTTGCCATATAACTCTTGCTAAGATTTCCAGCACAATATTGAATAGGAGTGGTGACAAAGGGCATCCTTGTCTGATTCCTGTTCACAGAGGGAAGACTTTCAGTTTCTCTCCATTGAGACTAATGTAAGTTATTGGTTTTGTATATATGCTCTTCATTATATTGAGAAATTTCTCTTCAATTCCTACTTTGTTGAGTGTTTATATCGGGAATGGATGTTGGATTTTGTCAAATGCCTTTTCTACATCAATCATTATGATCCTGTGGTTCTTTTCTTTTCTCTTATTTAATGGTAGATAACGTTGATCATTTTTCTAATGTTGAATCATCCTTGCATCCCTGATATGAATCCCACTAGATCATGATGTATTATCTTTTTGATGTGCTGCTGGATTCTGTTGGCTAAAGATTTTGTTGAGAATTTTTGCATCTATGTTCATGAGGGATATTGGATTATAATTCTTTTTCTTAGAGACATCCTTCTCTGGCTTTGGTATGAGGGTTATACTTGCTTCATAAAATGTATTAGGAAGTTTTCCATCTTCTTTTATATTCTGGAATAATTTGTGTAGAACTGGTGACAGCTCTTCCCTGAATGTTTGGTAGAACTCACCAGTGAAGCCATATGGGCATGGACTTCTTTTGGTTGGGAGTTTTTTGACGACCTGATCAATTTCTTGTTTTGTTATGGGTCTATTCAGATTTTCTACTTCCCTCTGTGTAAGTTAAGTAAGTCGTGTTTTTCTAAAACTATATCCATCTCTTCTAAGTTTTCAAATTTGTTGGAGTATAACTTTTCATAGTATTATGTTATTATCCTTTTGATTTCCTTTGGTTCCATTGTGACATTGCCCGTGTGGTTTCTAATGTGTATTATTGGTGTCATCTACCTCTTTTCTTTTGGTAGGTTTGACAATGGTCTGTCAATTTTGTTAATACTTTCAAAGAGCCAGCTTCTTGTCCTGTAGATTCTTTCTATAGTTTTCTGTTTTCTATCTCATTTATTTCTGCTCTAATCTTTATTATTTCTGTTCTTTTGTTGGTTGCAGGGTCCCTCTGTTGGTCTGTTTCTAATTGTTGTAGATGCTGTGTTAATGTGTTAATTTTGGTTCTTTCTTCTTTTTAGATGTGTGCATTTAACGCAATAAATTGTCCTCACAGCACTGCTTTTTCTGTGTCCCAAAGATTTTGGTATGGTTTGTTTTCATTCTAATTTTTTTCTAGAAACTTTGTGAGATCACATTTAGTTTCTTCTACTACCAAGTTGCTTTTTAGCAGGGTGTTATTCAGTTTCCATATATATGACTTTATTTCCTTGGTCTTCCTATTGTTGATTTCTAATTTGATAGCATTGTGGTCTGATAAGATACTTTGCAGTATTTCGATATTTGTAAATTTACAGAGGCTTGTTTTGTGGCTTAACACTTGATCTATTATAGAGTATGTTCCATGTGCACTGCAAAAGAATGTATATTGTGCTGTTGTTGGGTTGAATGCTCTGTACAAATCTATGAGGTCCAGTTGGCTGATTGTGTTCTTTAGTTCTTCTGTGTCTTTATCAAGTTTCTTTTTGGTTGTTCTATC
>NW_006408765.1:3710171-3712455 GCF_000296735.1 Chrysochloris asiatica
TACTGTGGTCTCTAGACACAGGTTAGAGCTGGTCATGTCAATTTTTGGCTTTCATGGAATTTGTTTGATATTCTTCTGCTTCAGCCTGAATTTGCATATGAGCAATTAATGATCTGTTTCACAGTCTGCCCCTGGTCTTGTTTTGGCTGATGATATTGAGCTTTTCTACCTTGTCTTAGACAGATATACTCAACTTCACTTCTGTATATTCCATCTAGTGAGGTCCATGTGTATAGTTGTCTTTTATGTTTTTTAAAAATGAATGAATCATTGTACTAAGTGATTAAATGTATGTGTTCTTTTCAATTATTGAAATTCATATTGTCATATTGTTTTTCTAAAGCCGTTGTTTACTCAGGCAATTGGTTAATAAAACACATTAAGTTAAAGTTTTAGTATAGTCCTGTTTATCATTAATCTTCACTCTTTAGGAACTTATTTAATTCATGTAAAGTCATGTAAATAAAGGAGAACACTCATTTTTGATTTGAATTTGTTTGCGGATTGGAATAATTCCAATAATTGTAGCTGAAGTGCTTATCTAGCTATCAGTTTGATCCTATATCATTTTGTTTGATTTTATAACTATGTTTATAGATTGTGTTAGTGTTTGAAAGCACTCTGCTTAGTAGGAATTTGATAAGTGATTAAAAACTTGGCAAATGTTTTCTCCAAGTACTTCTAAACTAATTCTATAAACAAAGCCAAGCAAATGATGTGCAGTTTGAATAATGATTCGCCCTGATGGTTTCACAGTATTTAATGAGTACAGTAAGAGATACATTTAGGGCATTTTCCCTCTCTACGAGGCTTTGGGAAATATATGAGTATGTAGCAGATTTTCCACAAGAGGGCTTCATATTTTAAATCAGTATTATCATATTTATTTGGCATTATGCCTGGAAGAGTCTATTGCTTGTTAGTTTATTGAATCAAGAAGAGTTTCTATTGCAATATTTTATAACTTCTCCACTGAAGAATTTCCATAGATATATATTTGTGCATATTTTCAGATTTTGAAGAAAATATAGGCATATATGTTCATATATTTAAATGTATGAGTATTAATTATCTGTACATACGAGAGTTTCCAAAACCTCAAAAAATAATTGATTATCTTTATTGATATTTATCCATGAACTTGTTTAAGCCCTCTCATGTTTTGGTATGATTATATAATTCTACACTTATTCAAGGATTCCTTTATCTCTAGAATTTTTAGACACTCCATCTTCAGTCCCTATAGACCAGAAGGTTTGACATCAATTGTGATTCTGAGATGTTTTCTCCATATTACTCGCTAATCAATTATTTTTCTTGTTTGAATTATGGCACTTAATTTTATATTTATCTTAATTATTATAAAAATAGAAAAGAATTACTAACATCCTGGGGTGACACTGTGGGATAAAATACTGGACTACAAGGTTGGTTTGAACATCAAGGTCAGGGGTTCAAATTCACTAGCTGCTCCTTGGAAACCCTATGCAGGGTCATTATGAGTTGAAATGGATGCAATGACACTAAACAACAACAATTACTGAGCACATAAGTTGTCAAACTTTTTCTTTTATAGATTTTAATTCATATGCTATAACAGTACCATTACAAATTTCCTATGATAACATTCATACCTATTTGGGAATACAAGTGGTTTCAGATTCAAACTTTGATGCCACTGTTTAAGGTCTAGGCCAATTAATTTGGACTCAGTTCAGGCATTTGAAGAATGTTTGTATTTTGTGTAGGAAGACAAAGAGAGTTATTTGGAATAATTACTCTATTCCCAGTTTTTACAGTTAATTGTAAAATAAGACCCAATTTAAATATATATTGATTTTTAAGTGAATAAATATAGTTGAGCATATGTGTGCAATATGCATACTGTTATTGTTGTGTGGAGTCCGGGTATGGCACTACAGGATAATGCACTAGAGCTAAAGGTCAGTTTGAACCACAGGTACATGGTTTGAAATCACCAGCTTCCCCTCAGAAACTCTATAGTGGGTCACTGTGAGACCAAACCAACTCGACAGCACTTATTAACAACAACATTAACAATAACATTGTTGTTGTGTGTGATCCAGTTTGGTTCTGACTCATAGCGAACCTGCATAGAGTTTCCAGGGCTGTAACTCTTTACGGGAGCATAAAGTTTCATGTTTTTCTTCTGTGGAACAACTGGTAGATTTGAGCTCCTGACCTTGTGAATAGCAGCCCAATGCATAACCCATAACAACAAAAACACTCCAATACACAAATAGATTTGTAAGATATTATATAA
>NW_006408765.1:3713055-3745115 GCF_000296735.1 Chrysochloris asiatica
TTCTCAAACTGAAAAACTGGAAAAAAAATATCAAGCCTCAACTTGCAGTACTAAAGTTAATATTATATGGATAAAAAAATTGAATGACGCAGGCTGCTTCATAAGAAGATGGAAGGTATACAAAGATACACTGTACCAAAAAGAATTGGTCGATAATGAACCATTTGTAGCATATGATCAACCAAAAGTAGCATATGATCAAGAACCAATGAAGAAGGAAGAAATCCAAGTTATAGTGTAAGAATGGGAGTAAAACAAGACTACAGTAATTGTCAGAAAACAAACTGAAATGTTTCAACAAACTGATACAGTGTTGGAGGGGCTCACTACTCAATTAAAAATTTTTTGGAAGACAATTTCTTGGCCAACTTATTGGAAAGATTCATATTTTTTCTCACTCTAAAGACAGGTAGAACATAAAAAAGCAGAAATCATCAAACAATATTATTAATATCACAGCAAGTAAAATTTTGCTGAAGATCATTCCAAATTCATTGCAGGAATACATAAAAAGGAGCTGACCAAAGCACAAGCTGGATTTAGAAAACAACATGAGTGAAGGGATATCATTCCTGACAGCAGAAGAATCTAGACTAAAAGCAAAGAATGCCAGAAGAATATGTAGTTGGGTTTTTTTTATTGATTCACCAAAAGCATATAATTATGCAGGAAGAAACAAATTATCAATAACATTGAGAAGAATGGACATTCCAAAGCACACAATCCTGCTCACAAGCAAACTGTGCATAGACCAAGAGGCAGTCGTTAGAACAGAACAAGGTAATAATAAATTGTTTACACTTAGTGTGCATCAGGGTTGTAACACTTCACTTCACCATGCTTATTCAACCTGTAGATTCAGCAGATAGTCCGAGAAGCTAGATTACATAAAGAAGAACACAGCATTAGGATTGGCTGAAGGCTCATTAACAATCTGTGATATGCAGATGACAAAACATTACTTGTAGGAAGTAATGTAAAGAAAACAAAATTTTTCACTACTGGATGAATAAATAGCATCTTGATATATTGAGAGAATATTGAAATCGTCAGACTTCATTTTGCTTGAATCCCCAATCAACATTCATGGAAGGATCAGTCCAGAAATCGAATGATTTGCATTAGGCAAATCTGCTAGAAGAGATCTCTTTAAAGTATCAAAGAGAAAAGATGTCAGTTTGCAGACTAAGGTAAGCCTGACCCAAATCATGGTATATTCAATCACCTCATTTACAAGTGTTCTAGTGTGGCACTGTAGCATAAGTACTGGATTACTGACCACAAAGGTCAACCACTCAAACTCACCAGCCACTTTTTGGAAACCCTATAAAGGGTCACAGTGAGTCTGAACCAACTCAATGGCAAATAACAACATTTGCAAATGTGCAGAGAGCAGCTTAACTTCCACTGTTTGATATGGTTCCAGCGGGGAAAAGGAGACATCATGCACAGCAGATGACTCTCAAAAAGCTGGTCTCTCTATCTTCTCTTCAAGTTAACTCTGAATTCACTTGTGAAAATATATAATATTGCCATATTTACAGCCTTTTACTGTGAGCTCTACAAACCTTGGAAAAGGGACAATTATCTCAACTTCAGTATCCTGAATTCAAAGAGAATTGTATTAATTACTCCTTTTCACAGAAATCCTAAGTACAAAGTAACTGCATTTGTGAGACCACAAAAGCAGATAACAAATTAAAGTAAAGCTGACCGACCCCTATAGACCTCACCACAGTCACCAGCCAGAATTCACAAACCCCTACATACAAGCACCTGCATAAATAAGCAGAAAATAATGAACTTAAGTGAAGGGTAGTTTTAACTTGATAATCTACTTTTCCTGCAGCAATTAGCCAGGTTGGGCTTTTTACCACGTAGCTTCCAAGCAATTTAATGAATACTTTAGAAAAATAAATAAGTAGATGTTAGTAATACTTTTTATTATGAAAATAATAATACATTATGTATTATTAAGGATATTAAGGATATAAGATTGATAATCAGTTAATAGAAATAATAAGGTAGAGTGAACATTGATGATTAATAGAAACTTACGTTACTAAGAAAATGTAATCAGGAGTCTGATAAGTAGAAGTGATTTGTGTAAGGTTTGACTTAATCTTTTAGTGGAAACAAGAAGAAACAATTTATCACATACTGGGAAAGGAGATGAAAGTCAGTTTGAACATCACAGAAATATTTTTGTCAAAGTTGTCTAATGACCAGGTGCAAGAATGTTGTGATAAACTGTGTAATAATTCAAGAAAATATCAAAGTGTCAATACATTATGTACTGTGTAGTTTTAAGTATAAAAAATAAAGACTTGCTGAGCAGGGCCAGAAGAACAGAAAAATAAGAACAAGCAGAAAGCCCATTTCTGTCAACCAAGCAAAGGCTCTCAATTGCTTTCATTTTTGCCGACTCCGCGTCTCCTCTCATGTCCCACAACTCCGTGTGAGCTGGACTCCCGCACAAATGAAAGTTGAAAATGAATAAAGAAGACTTAAGAAGAATCGATGCATTTGAATTGAATTATGGTATTGGGGCAGTTCAAACCCACAAGTTGCTCCTTGGACAACCTATGCAGTGTCCCTATGGGTCAGAACTGACTCAACAGCACTTAACAACAACTGGATGAGAATATTGAAAGTACCATGAAATGCTAAAAGAACAAACAGATCTACCTTGAAATAAGTGCAGTCTGAATGTTCCTAGAAAGAGTAGATGTCGAGACTTTGTCTTGTATACTTTGGACATGTTTTCTGGAAGAACTGATTCCTGGGAAAGGACATCATAGTTGGCAAAATAGAGGATCAGTGAAAAAAAGGAAGACCCCCCCAAGAAGATGAATTGACACAGGAACAACAAAAATGGGTTCAAACACAACTGTGAGGATGATACTGGACTAGGTGGTGTTTTGCTTCTACTGTATATATTTTGAGTCTCTATTAGTCTGAAATGACTCAAAAGCACCTAACAATAATAATATACTGAGTCCTTTATATTAAACTCTATTATTTAATGACAAAGAAAATATTGATTCAGCAAAATAATGCAAAATTATTAATTTGGATCCTAGCTGTGCCAAGCACATATAGAATCTCTTTATGTAGTTATCTAAAACTAGTTAGATTGTAAAAGTTAATGATGGTCAAAAAATAATATGTAACATTATACTAAAATACAATTTAAGGCAATTATTTTTAATCTGGAAGAAATAATTCTTATCAATGGTTTACTTAATCTAAATGAATAGCAATTAAGATTATTCTAGGAAAATTATTCTGCCATGATAGAATTATGAGTTGGACAATGTATAAATTAATGTATTGGAACATATGTGAGATTAAAATGTCTCTGAAGGAATATATTAAGAATAAAAAAGAAAAAATGATACTATACTATAAATTAATTGTATCTATTTATTTATTTTTGATCAACAATATTTAAAGAACCCTAACAAAGGGATGAGGAAAAAAAGAGATCAATATCAGAATATACTATCCAATGTTATGTGTTTGATAACTTTTCATTTGTAGGGTTAAAACCAACTGACTGTAATGGAAGATTCAGCAGATCAAGGAAGATGCTTGTCTCCTCAGTATGGATTTGATCTCACTGCCAAAACCCAATGATATCCTGTAGATTCCAACTCATAATGATCTTTTGTGAGTTTCCGAGACTGCAAATTTTAATGGAAGCTGTTTGGTTTGAATGGGCAATCTTTCTGGTAGTATCCCAACACCTAACCAACAGCACAAAGCAAGGTAGTTTTTTAAAATTCTGTCATTTGGATTTAAGGAAAATGTAATTCCTTAAGATGTTGATCCTTTTCTCTTAACAGAGTTATCACTTTTACTTATAATGTGTCTATATACAATCCAATATTCTTGTATAGTAGTGTCTATATAAACCTGAAAAATCATAAATATACTCACATTTTATATTTCTATGTTTTAATGTCTCTAATCAGTGAGGTAGATTGTAATTTTTCATACATTACTTTGAATTTTTCTTATCTCACATGTAGGAAGACTAGAGAATTTAATGCAAAACACTATAATAGCCATCTTGCCTTATAATTAGAGCTACACAAGACATCTTCATTGCTTTAAATAGTACTGCCAGAAAACTTCTTGTTGACCTAATGTTTTGTTTCTTCTGGAAACAGTGTGTTAAGTAGGAGCTATTCTAGATTTCAAGAAGTTGCTGTTGTTAGGTGCCTTTGAGTTGGTTCTGACTCATAGAGACCTTATGCACACTAGAACAAAACAAGGCCCATTCCTGAACCATCATTCTCACAATCATTGCTAAGTTTGAGGCTATTGCTGCTGCCACTGCAGCAATCCATCTTGTTGGGGGTCCTTCTCTTTTTCACTGACCCTCTACTTTATATACCATTATGTCCTTCTTTAGGGAATTTTCCCTCCTGAACAATATGTCAAAAGTAAGACAGATGAAGTCTCACTATCCTGGCTTCTAAGGAATATTTTAGCTGCACTTCTTCCAACACAGATTTGTTTGTTCCTTTGGCAGACTATGGTAATTTTAATATTTTCCTCCAACACCACAACTCAAATGCATCAATTCTGTAAGAGTCTTCTTTATTCACTGTTTGACTTTCACACTCTAATGAAGCTACTGAAAAATATCACTGCCTTAATCAGGCACATCTTGTTCTTCAAACTGAAATCTTTACTATTAAAATTTTTAAAAAGGTCTTGTACAGCAGATTTGACTAATGGAATATGTCATTTGATTTCTTGACTGCTGTTTCCATGAGTATTGATAGTGGATGCAAGCAAAATGAAATCTTTGACAGCACCAAACTTTTCTCCATTTATCAAGATGCTTTTTATTGGTCCAGTGGTGAGGACATTTGTTTTCTTTACAGTGAGATGAAACCATACTGAAGGTTGTGATTCTTGATTTTCATCAATAAGTATTTAAAATCCACTTCACATTTAACAAGCAAGGTTGTATAATCTGCATATTGCCAGTTGTTAATGAATCTTCCTCTAATACGGATTATCTTGTTCTTCTTCATATAATCCATTATCTCAGATTATTTGCTCAACAGACAGATTAAATAATTATGGTGAAATAATACAATCCTGGTGCACACCTTTCTTGATTATAACCATTCAGTGTCCCCTTATTCTTTTTGAATGACTGCCTCTTGTACATACAGATTCTTCCATGAGCACAATTGAGTGTTACAGACTACTAATTCTTTGCAATGTTATCTATAGCTTGTCATGATCCACACAGTTGAAAGCCTATGCATAGTAAATAAAGCACAGGTAAACATCTTTTTGGTATTCTCTGCTTTCTGGAAAGATGCATCTGACGTCAGCAATGATATCCTTCATTCCACATCCTTTTCTGAATCTGCCTTAAACCTCTGACATTTCCTTGTAAATGTACTGTTGCAGTCATTGTTAGCAAAATTTTACTTGCATGTGTTATTGACGATGTTACTGGATGATTTCCGCATTCTACTGGGTCACCTCACTTTGGAATGGTCACAAATATGAATCTCTGCCAATCGGTTCTCCAAATAGTGGTCTTTCAAATTTCTTGGCATAGATGAGTGAGTACCTCCAGTACTGTGTCAGTTTGTTAAAAGATTTCAGTATGCATTCCATCAGTTCCCAGAGACTTGTTCTTTGGTAATGCCTTCAGTACATCTTGAACTTCTTCTTTACGTACCATTGCCTCTTGATCATATGTTATCTCTTGAGATGGTTGCACATAATTTATTCCTTTTTGGTACAGTGACTCTGTGTATTCCTTCCATTTTCTTTTGATGCTTGTTGCATAATTCAATATTTTGCCCCTAGAACCCTTCGATATCTCAAGTCCAGACTTGAATTTTTTCTTCAGCTCTTTTAATTTGAGAATTGCTGATGGTCTTCTTCCCTTTTTTTGGTTTTCTAACCCCAAATCATTACACATTTAATTATAATACTTGACTTTGTCTTCTTGAGTTGCCCTTCAAAATTTTCTGTCAAGCTCTTTTACCTCCTTATTTCTTTCATTTGCTTCAGCAATTCTATGATGGACAGCAAGCTTCAGTGTGACTTCTAACATCCATTTTCATCTTTTCATTCTTCGGGGCCTTCTTAATGACCTCTTGTTTTCTTACTATACAATGTTCTTGCTGTCATAACACAATTCTTCTGGTCTTAAGTCTTTAGTGTCTAATGCATTAAATCTGTTCTTGAGATGATTTCTACATTCAGGTAGCATATGTTCATGGTAAAATTTTTACAATCCTGGACTTTTTATTTATATAATCCTTGGAAATACTAAAAGATTGAACACAAAACAGCATAAAAGGAAGCAAAGGCATGCAGGGGAGGCTACTCAGTGGAGGCATGAAAAAAACAGAGAAGACTCTGTCAGAACAGTTCCCCGGCTTTGGGTCTAATATAAATTGTGGGGCATCAATTTTTGGCATCCACCGGTGAGAAATCCAACCACAGTGGAGAATACACAGTGATTTCTGAATCAATCCAGACGCTACCTTTGGGTCCTTCAGCTTGGGTGGAGATCAAAGTGCAGATCCACAGCCAAGCTGATACAGTGCTGAAACCATAGAGTGGCTCTAGAAAAAAAGGTGTGTAAAAAGAGGCTTTTTACACTTTTCTTTCCTCCTCTTCCCTGTCACACCCTCTCTACCCAGCCAGGACACCTTCAGACGGGTGGGAGTGCACCCCGAAAAGGGTACAGCATTGTGCCCACAAGGTGCAATTTTCCCATGGCACAAAGAGGAAATCTCTGAAAACGGTCCCACAAGCTAATCCTTAGGCAACTTCTTATGACATCTGACTCTGGGACTCACCCCTAAAACTGACCTGGGTGGAAGCCTTTATTCTGGCCCAACCTAACAAGAGACAGCAGGCCTGGCCATAGAGCCAAAACTTACTTGTACCTTGTAAAACCACAACATAAAAGGCAAGAGCTAGCACCAACTACTATATACAAGGACACAGCTATTTTGAGAATTACACTATGCATACACAGATACCTAACTGACCTTCAGAGATTAAAATAGTGGACAATATTTCTTCCATTCATTTCTCAATATCTATCTGCACAACTCCACCATGGTGACTAGAGGAGGGGTCTGAGTGAGTGGATACCCCCACCCACTGCTGGAAGTTTCTGCTGTGCACACACACTGACCTACACAGCAAAGGCTACTGGACAGTTACTATGGTTTTATTTTTGGTATTGTGTGGTGGTTTTTGTCTCTGCTTTTATCTTGCTTCTGATTTTTGGTCCTTTTGGTGGAGGTGGAACATTCTCTACCTATGTTACCCAAGAAGAGGCAGCAATCGTGGCCATATAGCCAATCTACAAGAATGCTCCAAAAAATTCCACCATTCAGACAGGAGCGAACGCCAATTGCTAGGCATTACACAGACAGCCAACACTTGCTAAGATAGCCTGTAACTGAGTAATAAGACACGTGAAAAGGGAAGCCTAACTCCAGATCACATCTACCAGGAGCACTCAGTAAGCTTAACAACACAGAAACATACATTCATTTAATCATTGAAAATGCATCTAACTATTGAAAATGTCCAAGAAAAAAACAACAAAAGATCTCAGCACATGTCAAAAAACAGAAAACAGTAACTGAGACAAACAAGCTGGAGGCAGACACAGACTTTCCATTATTAGAAGAACAGTCTTTGCTTGGATCTGCCTGAGAAGGAATTCAGAAGAATTATATGGAGACAAATCCAAATGCTCCACAGAGGGGTCTAGGAAAATAAGAAAAAAGTCAGGAAAGTGTTAAAGGAGCAATCAAACAAGATAGATATAGCATTGGAAACAATTCAAAACCTGCAAAAAGAGGTCCACATGACTAATAATAAAATATCAGAAATGGACAATACACTGAAAGGGCAAAGGAGTAGAATTGACGATATGGAAGCCAGAACCAGAGAGCTGGAAGACAAATCTATCAATACTGCTAAAATAGAAAAACAAGCATAAAAAAATCTGAAGAGAGTCTAAGATTCATGCTAGACAACGTGAAGAGGAATAACTTAAGAATTATTGGCATTCCAGAACAGGAAGAATCACAGAAGTCCACAGAGGAGATAGTTGAGGGACTACTGGAAGAAAATTTCCCTAACATCTTGTAAGATGAGAAGATAAACATTCAAGAAGCTGAATGAACACCAGGAAGGATAGACCCAAAAAGAAAATCACCAAGACATATCATAATCAAGCTCTCCAGAAACAAAGACAAGGAGAGAATCCTAAAAGCACCCAGGGAAAAGAGAAGTGTTACTTAAAAGGCAAGCAAATTAAGCTCAGACCTCTCAACAGAAACCATGCATACAAGAAGGCAATGGGGAGACATATATAAAACCTTGAAAGATAAAAATTGCCAACCAAGAATCGTATAACCAGCAAAACTGTCAATCAAATATCATGGTGCAATCAAAACATTCCAAGCTAAACAGAAGCTAAGAGACTTTGTCAAAGTCAATCCAACACTTCAAAGCATCTGAAAGGGAGTTCTTTGGAATGAAAACCAACAAGAACAGGCAACAGTTAGAGATTGATAGACGTGGCAACACCACCAGAACTCAGTCGACAGATATAAGAGTTCAGGATGGAACAAAATTACAAGAATGAATTAAGAGGACCTGTGAGGCCAATCAAAGAACAAAATAATAACACTGTCAAAAAAGGGGAAAATATAGGAACAGAGATCCAGGTGCTAAGAAGATCACGTAGATTGCAAGATACAATAGACTGTTTGAAATGGAAGGAAAAGTTAGTAGACTTTAGGGTAATCTCAAAGACAGTTAATACTTCACAATTTATCATGAAAATGAAGATCCAAGTAGAACACGGAAACATTAAAACTAAGAAACTGACAAGAAATAACACAGAAAACATGAACTCAGCAGAAAAACAAAGGAACAAACAGTACCATGAAAATTAAAATAATGACAGCAATTCATCATACCTATCAATAGTTACATTGAACGTCAATGGATTAAATACACCAATGAAGAGACAGAGAGTGGCCAAATGGATAAGAAAACAAGACCGTTCAATATGCTGCCTGCAAGAGATACACCTTACACACAAAGACAAAGACAGGCTAAAAGCTAGAGGATGGGAAAAAAAATACGAAGCTTATTATAATACAAAACAAGCAAGAACGGCAATACTAATCTCTGATAAAATAAACTAAAGGAGCGCTGGTAGCGTAGTGGTTACGAATTGGACTGCAAACCGCAAGGTCAGCAGTTCGAAACTACTAGCTGTTCCGCGGAAGAAAGAGGAGGCTTTCTGCTCCCGTAAAGATTTACAGCCTCGGAAACCCTGTTCAGGGTCGCTATGGGTCGGAACCAACTTGATGGCACTTAACAACAACAACAACTTAAGGTAAAAACCAGCATGAGAGATAAAGAAGGACACTATCTCACGATTAACGGGTCAACTGAAGAAGATGACATAACCATAATAAATATCTACATTCCCAATGAAAGAGCACCAAGATATATAAAGCAAACCCTACCAGAATTGAAGAAAGAAATAGATAAATCTACAATTATAATAGATTTTAATATGCCACTTTCAAAAAGGGATAAAACAACTAGATAGAAATTTCACAAAGATACAGAGGAACTAAACATCACAATAAACAAAGTTGACCTCATAGATGTGTAGAGCATTCAACCCAACAACAGCACAATACACATTCTTCTCGAAAACACTATAAAATCTATTTTGCCTTACTATTTGAGCTTTCCTAAACCCCTTCAATGCCTTAAGTAGTGTAGCCATAAAACTTGCTGGTGCCCTAATGTTTTGTTTCTTCTGGGAGTAGTGTGTTAATTTAGACCATTCTCAACTTTGTGATATGATTGAATTAAATCTTGCTCTGCTATTTCCTAGTCATATATTTTTTGATATATTATTACTTGGCATTTGTAAGTCTCAGTTTCTTGTCAGTAAATGGAAGTATTAACAATGTTAACCACATAACTTTTTTGTGTGAGGATTAAATCAGATAAAATTTTGCAAAGCATTGCTCTAATATCTGGAATATAGTAAGAAGTCAATAAAACTTAGCTAATATTCAAAAGCAAATAACTTCAGAAGGGTATGATACTAAAAAAATGATAGCATCTTATAAAACACGGAATTTTATTTCTCTTTTATAAGCAGATCAGATGAGAGCAGGATCATCAAGGTTTGGAGTCTTGCTATTGTGCTGACAATTCCCTCTCAAAATGAAGCTACCATCTTTATATTGAAGATGGATGTTCTGTGTAGCTCCAGCAATGAATCTCTATTTCAGCCAGAAGGCTGTAGAAAAGCAAGAGGATGATGGCATACTATTCACTGATTTCCACCTTAAGAGATATACCTTAGAAATTGAACATATTGCTTGATGGCACATAACAATAATAGTAATACTGAAAACAACTGTATCACAGGGTTATACCTTAGTTCAAGGGAAGCTGAGAAATACTGTCTTAATTCAAAGAGATGATATGAACCATGATATTTATTTATGTTGTTGTTGTTAAGTGCAGTTGAGTCATTGTATATATATACCTGTATAGGGTTTCCGAGGAGTGGCTGGTGAGCTTGAACTGCCAACCTTTCGGTTCAAGTCGAATTTGCAGTCCAGCCCATTAAGGCACAGTGCCACACCAGGACTCCTAAATGTCATCATGTCATTTATGACCCATAGAGGTCCTGTATAGAGTTTCAAAGGAGTGGCTTGTGGTCTTGAATAAGCGACGTTGTGGTTCAAACTGACTTTGTGGTCCAGTTCATTATCCTGCAGTGCCACACTAGGACTCTAATATTTAATCAATTAACTAATCAATATTCAATTAATAAATTAATTAAGCTAAATGTTTTAACATGTAGGAGGGGAAACCCTAAAACGCATTGTCATCAAGTCGATTTTAACTCATAGCGATTTTAACTCAAGCTGCACCAGATTTTCCAGTCCTGTAATGGGTGGTGGGCATGATTCCAGCAAGTTTCAAAAAGGCAGTGTATTAGAAACACTGGATCTCCTGTCAGATCACTTCGTGTCCTAGTTCTACTATTTGCAAGCTGGGAACAGCTATAAGATGGGGACACCTTACATAGTGTTTCAAAGACTATAAATCTTTATGGAAGCTGACAGCTTTTTCCTGCAGAGAGCCCACTGACCTTGTAGTTAGCAGGCTAACATCTAATCCATGGAGCCACGAGGCTTCTTTTTTGTTAAGTGCAGTTGAGTTGTTTTGACTCATTGCAACTCTGTCAGTAAAGTAATTGAAGGTATTGAGGTTGGCCCAGGATCAGGCACTGTTTCGTTCTGCTGTGCATAAGGTCGCTATGGGTTGGTACCGACTCTATGGCACCTAACAACAATAACAAAGGATCAGCTGGTGGGTAACAGTTCTTTCGTGCAGCAATTAATGGCTTATACCATACCACCACATCAGGATCCTCTACTAGGGATCCTTAGGAGGGGAAAAGAGAGAACTAATTCTTATCCACATTCAACTAGGGTTGCTGCCTGGAACATAGGGTTATTTGCTTGCTCTTCAATTACTTTACTGACATCAGCTATGACAATTCAAATCCTTACTCAATTCTGTTTCTTCACTTTCTTTGCTCGCTCGTTAAGTATGGCAGCATGCTTCTCAGACTCAGACTTTGCAATTGCTCTTTCCATGACCTGGAGTGCTCTTACTTCAGGCACCCACAGAAATTCCTCTTTCATCTTCAGAAATTTACTCAACTGCTATATGATTAATAATGTCCTCCCTATTAACTAAAATAGCAAAAACATAGACACCCTCTATACTTTCACTTACATGCTTAATTTTTTATCTTCAGCAAAAAAAATCACACTAATAATATTAGGGGTTATGTTGGAGGAGAATACTGAAAGTGCCATGGGCTGCTAAAATAACTAATAGATCTGTGTTGGAAAAAGCACAGCCATAATGCTCCTTGGAGGCCAGGATGGCCAAACTTTGTCTCTCGCACTTCGAACAGGTTATCAGGAGGGACAAGTCTTTGGAGAAGGATATCATGTTTGGTAAGGTGGAGGGTCAGAGAAAAAGAGGAAGACCCCCAGTGAGATGGATTGGCAAAGTGGCAGCACCAATGGGCTCCAGTGTGGCAACAATTCTGAGGTTGGCCCAGGACCAGGCAGTGTTTCGTTCTGTTGTGTATAGGGTCTCTATAAGTTGGTACCCACTTGATGGCACCTAACAATAACAACAACTAGTAATACAGCGCTTGCTATGTAACAAACGCTATTCTTCTATTTTTCAAATACTAATTCACTTAATGCTCATAACAATCCTTTGAGATATGTACTATTATTATGGCTTTTTTGTTTTAGTAGGAAACCACAGAGAATATAAGGGAGTTGGCAAAAATCACATAATAAATTGGTAGTTAGGATTAAAGGAGCTCTGGTAGTGTAGTGGTTATGAATCGGCCTGCTAACCTCAAGGTCGGCAGTTCAAAGCTACCAGCAGTTCCACGGGAGAAGGATGAGGCTTTCTGCTCCCATAAAGATTTGCAGCCTCAGAAACCCTGTGTAGGGTCACTATGAGTCAGAACCGACTCCATGATACTTAATAACAACAACAATTAAACAGAGAAGTCAAGACAGATTTCCCTCTGTAGCAGTTACGCCGTAGCACCTCAGTATAAAAACTATACTATCAGAAAAGCAACGCCTTTTCTTTTTGAAAAATAAAAACCCCACTGAAATTGGCTGCTTTTTAAATTAACATTTTTTTTTTTTAATTCCTGAATCACTAGCACGTGAAATATTCCTTGTTAATATGGTGGATATTGATCACTTTAGTCAGTCTAAGTTAGGATACACTGTATGTACGTGGTATCAGATACTTAATGCAAACAAAATAATGTAAAATATCTTAAGCATTTTATGTTGAATACATGTCAAAATTTTAATATTATTCAAATTAATTATACTAATTAAAAAAAAAAAACTTTCAAGATTATATATGAGACTCCCACTTGTGGTTCTCATTATATTTCTTTTGGATACTGCTCTCGTATTCAAAAACTCCCGACTCACAGCAACAATAAAGTATAAAATATTACTGTCCCATAGGTCAGTAAATCTTTATAGAAGCAGACTGACACATTTTTGTCTCAAAGAGGGCTATGGATTTAAATTTAAATTTTTGGTTAGCAGCAAGCACTTAACAACTGTACCATCATTGCTCTACTTGTTGCTATAAGTTCCATTGAGTCTGTTCCAAATCATAGTGACCCTGAACAGGATTTCTGAGGAGTGGCAGGTGGGTTTGAATCAGCAGCCTTACAGTTAGCAAGCCCAGTGCTTATTCCTACACTGCCACATTAGGTCTTCACTGGAGGGTTAAAAGTAATTATTGAATCAATTAACAAGCTATTTTAACGAAGCAGATTATTTTAAATGGTTTTCAATTGAAATATACCATCAGGAAATAAGTGTGATATGATAAATTTTATTTACTTAACAAATACTTACAAAACGTTTATTATGAGTGAGGCATGGTTTTAAACATTTTACAAATACTAGCACTTTTTGGTTTTCTTAACCATCATATATGTTACCTACTATTATCATCCTAAGGAGGTCTGGTAGCGTAGTGGTTACGAATCGGGCTGCGAACCTTAAGGTCAGCGGTTCGAAACTACCAGCTGCTCCGCGGGAGAAAGATGAGGCTTTCTACTCCCGTAAAGATTTACACCCTCGGAAACCCTGTACAGGGTCGCTATGGGTCGGCACTTAACTTAACAATTATCATCCTAAATCCTGGTGTAGTACTGTAGGATAAGCACTTGACTGATAATTGAATGGTTGGCAGTTCAAACCCACCATTTGCTTGTGGAAAGAGGGTTGTTATGTGTCAGAACTGATTCGATGACATACAACAATAACAATAATATAATCATCCTAATGTCCATGGGTAGGACAAACAGATTACACTCTATAACTAACATAAAATTTGGTGTTTGAACTCACTGTTGACTTCATGAAAACAAAACGTAGTGATTGGTTTCCATAAAAATTATAACTTAAAAAAAATTCTATGAGTCACAGTTGTACTTTGTAAAATATGAGGTGGTCATGAGTCTGAAATGACTTAACAGCAGTGAGTTTTAGTGTCAACATCTCTTTTTTATGGATGAGTAAATTGCAGGGCACAGAGATTATCTCAGGTTACACAAAGATATAGGCTAGTAAATGGTGAAGGTTAATTTGAACGCTAAAGTCTTGGTGTGGCACTGTAAGATAAACTATGAGTCAGAACCAAATCAATAGCACTTAAAAACAACAACAATAACAAATCTAGCTTCAGAGTGCATACTTGCGACCTTTGCTTAAGTTACCTCTTCATTGCAATGCTTTTTAAACAATTTTGGTGAAATAAAATGTGTTCACACAACTTAATTAGTACACAATATTTATATTAGGCATGGTAAAGAATGAAGAGGTAAAATAAAAATAAAGGTAGGAGCTCAGAATGAATCCAGAGTTAGTTTACGAGGTTAAGAGAAAATCCATAAATGTATCTATCTACCTTGTTCATACATGAATTTCCTTTTTTGTTGTTGTTACTCATAGATAATAACAGATTCTCTTGTGTTTTAGAAAGGTTCTATGTCATCATGATTAGGATTTAGGAAAAGTTGACAAACAAATACCATGAGAAAGACATTTTGAGAGACTTCACTATAAACATGTATGAGGATGTGATGGTTTTACAATGATGCTAACACAAACTGTGACTGACCCCTAAATATATCTCAAGTTCCATAACCAATAAAATTTTCAAATATGCATTATTGTTTCTGTTGTGATGTGCCATCAAGTCAGATTCTCATTCAACAATTCATACCTATTCTGTTTCTTGTCATTGACTGAAGTTTCCACAACGTAACCTCATGTATCTCAGTTTCTCTCTGTGTTTCCTGTTTCCATTTGTACTCCTTTTCTAAACTCCCTGAGCTTTGTTCAGTTAAATGCTGCCTGTTACTTTCAAATTGTTGATTATTCTAAGAAGTGTGCATCTCCCCAGTGTTACTATTAAACTGTATATTGTTTGGCTGAAAATTGAACCAAGGGGTGAGTTCATTTATTATTGGTGAATCACAGTGCAGACCCTTAGGATTTTGGAGCAAAGCCCTGCCATCCTTTGCAAATAACTACTCCCTTTTTGAAAAAAAGGTTTTGGCTTGTTACTGGGCCTTAGTAGAGAATGAACACCTAACCATGGGTCACCAAGTCACCATGCAACAAGAACTACCCATCATGAACTGGGCGTTGTCTGACCCACCAAATCATAGAGTTGTACTTGGTCAGCAGCACAATATCATTGGATGGAAGTGGCATATACAAGACCAAGACAGAGCAGGAACTAAAGATATCAGGAAGTTACATGAGGAAGTGGCCTAAATGTTTACGGTCCCCACTTCTATTACATTACCTCCCCTCTCTCAGTCTACATCTATGGCTTCAAGAGGAGTTTCTTATGCTCAACTGACTGAGGAAGAGAAAAATCATGCTTGGTTTACAGATGATTTTGCACAGTATGCAGTCACCATTTGAAAGTGGACAGTAGCAGCATTATAGCCCCTTTCTGGGTCTACCCTAGAAGTACAGTAGTGAAGGGAAATCCTGCCAATGGGCAGAACTTTGAGCAGTGAATCTGGTTGTTTTGCTTGGAAGGAGAAATTGTCAGATGTGTAACTGTATATGATTCATGGGTTGTTGCCAGTGACTTGACTGGATGGTCCGGGATGTGGAAGGAACATGA
Source organism: Chrysochloris asiatica (assembly GCF_000296735.1). Classification (NCBI taxonomy): domain Eukaryota; kingdom Metazoa; phylum Chordata; class Mammalia; order Afrosoricida; family Chrysochloridae; genus Chrysochloris; species Chrysochloris asiatica. The sequence goes on from NW_006408765.1 coordinate 3,728,905, forward strand.
ATGGAATACTGATGACAAGGAAGTGTGGGAATGAAGTATGTGGACAGACTTCTCTAAATGGGCCAAGAAATGAAGATCTTTGTGTCTCATGTGAATGCACCACACCTAAGGGTTACCTTGGCAGTAGAGGATTTTAACAACCAAGTGGACAGTATGTCATGTTCTATGGAAATTGATCATGCTCTTTGTCCTACAACTCCTGTCATTGCCCAGTGGGCTCATATACAAAGTAGCCATGATGGCAGAGATGGAGGTTATGCATGGGCTCAGCAGCATGGTTTTCCACTCAGCAAGAATGACTTGGCTACAGTCACTGCTGCCTGCCCAATCTGTCAGCAGCAGAAACCAACACTGAGTCCCAGGTATGGGACCATTTCTTATGGTAATCAGTCAGATACCTGGCAGCAGGTTTATTACATTGAACCACCTTCATCATAGAAAGGGCAGTGTTTTGTTCTTACAGCAATAGACACTTACTCTGGATATGGATTTGCCTTCCTTGCACAAAATGCTTCTGCCAAAACTACCATCACTGATCTTACAGGATGCCTTCTCCATCATCATGGTGTCCCACATAGCATTGCCTTGGATCAAGGGAACTATTTCACAGCAAATGAAGTACAACAATAGGCTCATACTCTTGGAACTTGCTGGCCTTAGCATGTTCCTCACCATTCTGAAGAAGTTGGCTTGAAGAAATGATGGAATGGCCTTCTAAAGGCACAATTACAGCACTGGTTAGGTGGCAATACCTTGCAAGTTTGGGGCAATGGTCCCAGAATGCTGAGCATGCTCTAAAACAGCACCCATAATATGCTGCTATTTCTCCAATTGCCAGGATCCATGGGTGGAAATGGAAGTGGCACCACTCTATTATTCCAGTGGCCCACTTGAAAAATTGTGTTTTCTGTATCTGCAGCCTATGCGTTTTGGGTCTGAACGTTTTAGTTCTGAAGGGAGGAATTCTACCACCTGGAGATAAGAACTGATTCCATTAAACTGGAAGTTAAGAATTCTCCCCTTGTCATTTTGCACAACTCATGATTCTGGATCAAAAGGCAAAGAAGGGAGTTACTATAATGGGGGGTGTAATTAATTATGATTACCAAGTGGAAATTGGCTTAGCATTACATAATGGAAGCAAAGAAGACAATACATGGCATCCAGAAGATTCCTTAGGATGTCTTTTAGTACTATCATGTTCTGTGATTAAAGTCAATGGTAAACTATAGCAACTCATACCAACAGGAAAACTAACAGCCTAGACCTTCAGGAATTACGATTTAGGTGATACCACCTGTCAAAGGACCATGATCAGCTGAGGTGCCAGAAGAAGGCAAAAAAAATACGGAATAAGTAGCTGAAGAAGGTAGTTGTAAATGTCAGCCATGACCATGTGATCCGTTGCAGAAACGATAGTTGCAATTGTTATGAATATATATTTTTGTTTTGTTTTGTATGTGTACATCAATTTTGATTTGTTCATTTGTTAAATAAAAGATGTAAATGGGGACAGTACAATTTCAGTTGTATGCATTTTAGTTATATCATGTTAGACACAAGAATGACTAGTTTTCTTTATTAAGAGCTTATGCACATGACTTATTAGTGTCAAGTTGACAAGGGATAGATTATAATAGTTAAGGTTCTGTGTCAACTTGATTGATCTTGGTTTCCCAGTTATTTGGCAGCTGATAGTTAACTCTGTGATGAATGGCTATGAGCAGGCATAGTTAAATCTGTGATGATTGGCTATGAGCAGCCAATCAATTGAAAGGATGTTTCCTTGAAAATGTGGCCTGCTCCCAATATAGGAGACATGCAGGAAACATTTGCTCTTGTTCCCACTGGATCTCGATCTTTTAACCTGAATCAGTCACCTTCTCTTTTGGGTCTTTGCCTACTGGGTCTGCCTGCTGAGTGTGCTTGGAAAACTTGATATGCATTGTAGGGCCCTGCTTGTCAGTTCTTGTCACTCCCTGGTGCATGTTCTGAAACATTCTGTGTCTTGACTTAGGAATCCTTCTGTTCCTGCCTTCTAATCTTGGTCCTCCTGGCCTGTACTTGGGGATTGTGCTGTCTCTACTGTGGGCCATTTCATTGATATAAACTTCTCTGGTGCGGCATTGTGGGCTAATATGTTGGACTACAAAATCAGTTTAAACCGTAAGGTCGGTGGTTCAAGCTTACCAGTTGCTCTTCAGAAATCATATACAGGGTAGCTATGGGTTGAAACTGACTCAATGGTATATATATATATAAAACTGGTTTTGCTTCTCTAGGGAACTCAGCCTATGAGAAACAATGATGATGAAATTGAATAATCCTAACTTCTGTCTGAAACTGAACAAATATGAAATCAAAATGTATTGATAGTTACTACTGGATTGAAATGCAAATGTTGGAAAAAGAGGAAGGATCAGTAGTTGAAAAATTGGCCTTGGTGATAGAAACTAATCTGGTGGTCACATGGTAGAATTTTACAAGAACAAATACCTCTTTAAAACAACATAGGACAAAACATTTACATGGACCTCACTAGATGGAACATACAGAAAACAAATTGCCTATATCTGTGAGAAGACATGGTGGAAAAGCTCCATTACACCAACAAAACTAGGCCAGCGCAGACAGTAGAAAACACCATCAATTTGTTGTATGCAAGATCAGACTGAAGCTGAAGAAAACTAGAACAATTACATAATAAAAGTAAAATATGACCTTGACCAGATTCCAGCTGAATTTAGAGATCATCTCAAGAACAGATTTTATGCTCTGGACACCAATGACTTGAGACCTAAAGAGTTGTGGGATGACATTAAGAACATTATATAGAAAGAAAGCAAAAGGTCATTAAGAAGACAAGAAAGAAGGAAAAGACCAAAATGGATGTCATCAGAGCCTGTGAAACTTGCTCTCCATTGTATAGATGCTAAAGCAAATGGAAAAAATGAGGTGATAAGAGAGCCAAACAAAAAAATTCAAAAGGGAATCTCAGTAAGACAAAGCCAAGTATTATAATTAAATGGTCAAAGTTCTAGAGTTAGAAATCCAAAGTGGAAGAACATACTTAGCATTTCTCAAGTTAAAGAACTGAAGATAAAATTTAAGCCTTGACTTAAACAATATTGAAGGATTTTATGAGCAAAATGTTGAATGATGGAGAAAGCATCAAGATAATATGGAAGGAATACACAAAGTCACTTTACCAAAAAAGATATAGTTGATGTTCAACCATTTCAATAGGTAGCAGATGAACAAGAATCATTGAAGGAAGAAGTGCCAGGTACACTGAAGTCATTGGCAAAAAATAAGGCTCTGGGAATTGATGGAATACAAATCAAAATCTTAAAATATACTAATGCAGCACTGGAGGTACTCACTCATATGTACCCCAAATTTTGGAAGACAGGTCCCTGGCCAATTGATTAAAAAAGATCCATATTTTACCCATTACAAAGAGAGGAATATGGAAATCATCAGATAATAACATTAATATTGCATGCAAGTAAATTTTGTAAAATATATTTTTTTAAATGACTGCAATTGTACATTGACAGTGAACTGTCACAAGTTTAAATCAGATTCAGACTAGAATGTGGAACAAGGGATACTACTGCTGAAGTCAGATAGCTCTTGACTGAAAGCAGAGAATACTTGAAAATGTTTACCTGTGCTTCACTGACTATGCAAAATTTTTTGATTGTGCGGATCATGACAAGCTATGGATCACATTGTGAAGAACGGGTACTTTAGGACACTTAATTGTGTTTATGAGGAACCTGGACATAGATCACTAAGCAGTCGTTCAAACATAACAAGGGGATACTGAATGGTATAAAATCAGAAGAGCTGTGTGCCAGGGTTGAATTCTTTCACTCTACTCATTCAGTGTGTATGCTGAACAAATAATTAGAAAAGCTGGACTTTATGTAGAAGAACATGGCATCAGGATTAGAGGAAGACTCACTAACAACCAGTGATATGAAGATGATACAACCTTGCTTGCTGTATGTGAAGAGGACTTAAAATACTTACTGATGATCAAAGACCACCTCAGTGCAAAGAAAACAAAAATCCTCATTACTGGACCAATAAATAACATCATGATACATTTAGAAAAGCTTGACAGTATCAAATATTTCATTTTGCTTGGGTCCACTATCAACACTCATGGAAACAGCAGTTAAGAAATAAAATGATATATTGCATAAGGCAAATGTACTGTGCAAGATCTCTTTAAAGTGTTCACAAGCAAAGATGTCAGTTTGAGTATTAAGGTACACCTGACACAAGCCATGGTATTTTCTATAGTGTCATATGCATGTGAAAGTTGGACAATGAATATGGATTACCACAAAATAATTGACACATTTTAGTCATAGTGTTGGAGAAGAATATCAAAAGTTCCATGGACTGCAGAATAGCAAACACATCAGTGTTGAAAGATATACAGTCAGAATGTTCCTTGGAAGCCAGATGGCCAGATTCATCTTTCATACTTTGGATATATCATTACAAGGGACCAGTCTCTGGAGAAGGACATCATGCTTGGCAAAGTGTAGTGGCAGGAAGACACTTCCCCCCACCACACACACACATACAATGAAATTAATTGATAATGTGGCAGCAGTGGGCTGCAACATAACATGATTGTGAGGATTGAATTGCACTTGGCTTTTGTTTAGTTCTGCTGTTCATAAGGCAGCTATGAGTCAGAACTGACTAGATGGCCCCTCACAACAACAAACATTTTAAATAACTGTTTTATCTGTGTAAACATATCATCGTTTGATTATATTATCAAAACATGTATTTATTTTTGCAAGAAAAGTAAAGATGTCACATATGACATGTGGTCCACATGTGCAAATATTACAAATTAGGGGAGATTAGATAATGAGAAAGGACACAAGACACTACTTTTAAATAACTTGGAAATAAACCCACAAAACATAAAGACTATTTCTAAGTTAGATAAATCAAATATTATTTATGTAAGCCTATCCTGGTCTGGTGCTGTAGGACAAGCATGGGACTGCTAACCATTAGATTGGCAGTTCAAACCCATCAGTCACTCCTTGGAAATCTTACACTCACTATGACTAAGAACCAACTGATGGCCCTTTACAACAACAACAACAACATTGATTATGTACAAAGGGATATTAAGTGGTTTAAAATCTGAAAAAGGTATGCACCAGGGTTGTATCTTTTAGCATAGTTATTCAATCTGTATACTGAGCAAATAATCTGAGAAGCTGAATTATATGAATAAGAATGTGGAATCAGGATTAGAGAAAATTCATTAACAATTTATAATATGCAGATTATACAATTTTGCTAGCTGAAAGCAAAGAGAACTTTAAATACTCTCTAATGAAGATGAAAGGCTACAGTGTTCAGTCTGGATTGCAACTTAGTGTAAAAAACAAAACAAAACAAAACAAAAAATCCTCACAACTGGATCAGGTAAATAACATGGTGATGTTGTTGTTGTTGTTATGTGTCATGGAGTTGGTTCTGACTCATAGCAACCCTGTGCAGGGTTTCCGGGGCTGTAAATCTTTACCGGAGCAGAAAGCCGCCTCTTTCTCCTGCGGAACAGCTGGTAGTTTCGAACTGCTGATCTTGAGGTTCGCAGCCTGATTCCTAACCACTATGCTACCAGAGCTCCTTAACATAGTGATGTTGTTGTTATTGTTAAGTGCTGTTGAGTCAGTTCTAACCCATAGCGACCCTGTATAGGTTTCTGAGGAATGAATGGTGAGCTTGAACCACCGACCTTGCAGTTCAAACAACTTTGTAGTCTGGCACATTAACCCACTGCACCACACCAGGACTAGATGGAGGAAAAATCTGAAACTGTCAAAGAGTTTATTTTGCTTGGACCCACAATCAACATTCATGGAAGCAGTAGTCAAGAAGTCAAGCAACAATGATTGAAATGTATTCTTGCAGTAGAGGGTAGACACATATTAATATGGGTGACAGGGCAGGCAATATACAAAAGGAGGGAGGAAAGATGAAGGTAGTGGGAGACACAAGGAGGAATGCAATAGTTAAAGTGAATAAAGGTAAATACTCTTAACTGTTGGTACATGGAAGTGATGTAATCATTGCAATGAAGCAAAACATAGGATTTATTAAATATAAAACTGATGATCTGCTCTGTAAACCTTCACTCAATTTACAAAAAAAAAATTATTTTAAAGCAAGAACTACCAATATGGGGCACATTGACAAAAACAACTTGAAAGGTTAGATAGGGACTTTTAAGGTTTCATGAATTTATGTTAATGGTAGAGGAACAACTCAGGAAAGGGTGAGATGGGTGTTCTGAAGAAATGCTGCACTCTTGTTGCTTGTATAATGTGGTGAACTTGGCTATAATTTTAGGAGTTGTTGTTGTTGTTATGTGCCGTGGAGTCAGTTACGACTCATAGCTACCCTGTGCAGGGTTTCCGAGGCTGTAAATCTTTACGGGAGCAGAAAGCCTCATCTTTCTCCCACGGAGCGGCTGGTAGTTTAGAACCGCTGACCTTAAGGTTCGCAGCCCGATTCGTAACCACTACGCTACCAGAGGCTTTCTACTCCCGTAAAGATTTACACCCTTGGTCGCTATGGGTCGGAACCGACTCGACGGCACTTAACAACAACGCTACCAGAGCATCTTAATTTTAGGACTAGAAGCAATAATTCTATTATTTGAGAGAAATATGAGCCTAAGGAAACGATTTTCTTCAAATTTCTAATGAAAATATCTGCAATATCAAATTTATTTATTTGCTTCATTGAAAAAATAAATGATCTGAAATGTAAATGATTTCTTAGTTTTCTAGCTTATAATTCATTTCAACTCACCAGGATAGAAACATAAACTTTTTTTCTATAATGACTATCTGCTTAGTGTGTTTTATTTTAAATAATACTATTTCTATTGTAGAAATAAAACTAAATGAAACCACATGCAAAGAAAAAACAAAAGTTTCTAAAATATTTAAAACAATGTGTTGTAAATAGATATTATTTTCTATAAAAATTCATCTAAATTAAAATTAATAACATCAAAAATAACAATAAACTAAAAAAAACCACACAAACAAAACTAGAATGTCCTCCAGACTACTCTTACCAAAAAGAGATCACCATTGAGGTAATATCAAGAACATTATTTCTTAGTGAATCTTTGTTTTTAATAAAGATATTCTTAGATGTATACTGAAGAAATAACTGTTATTTTTTGTCTCAATTTCCTAGATTTTACATATACAAATTCTGATCATGAACAAAGAAAAGCACACTGCTTCTCTAATTAGTATTTATTTTCTATTAAGAACAATAAGCATATAATTATAATCAAGATATGAAAGAAATTTCAGAATTAATCAAAGTTAAAACCATACTCCATTGATATATGATTCACAAATATAGAACCTTAAATTAATGCAGTTTTTCATATTAACCCATACCTTCTGCCTATAGATGCAGGGTCTAAAAGATCCTGGCTTTCATTATGTCCATAGAAATCAAGTAATCATTGTATTAGGATTTTCTTTGTTATTTCTACAATATTCTCAATAAGCATATTATATTGGCATTATTATACATGGAAATAAGGAGACTGACTTAAATAAGTTGTCCATAGTCAGGTAAAAAGTACCTTCTTTAAAATATACATTCTGTGGTTGTAGCAGAAATATTAAAATTAAAAAAAACTATGTCCTTTACAAAATACATTTTCCAAAAAAGGTTAAAAATGGAAATAAATACAATAGAAATGCATTTTTATAATTGATGATACCCTATGATAATGAGGATCGCTTACCAAAATGACAGATGGTATGTTACTTAGATCAATGCGTATATAGTACCAACCAAACATTGTAGGACTTTTATTAATGATTGCAAATATTCAACTAATATATTTGTGAATATAAGAGTTTCTAGTAATCTCGCCTTTGTGGGAAATTGTGCATAAAGATAAAAATCAATACAAAAGATTTCAAAAGTATTATTTCTGATAGGGCTACTATTAAACATTCTATCCAGTATTCTTATGCAATCACTGCACTAGAAAGGACTTCTTTTGATTCCTTGAATGGCTGTCAGAAATGCCTATTATGTTTCACAGTTTTGAAATGTGAGATACATGCTGTGTAAACCTTATAATGCAACACAAGATATATTGCATTTTCTTCTTGAAAATTCAATTTCTTCTTTTATGTTACCATAACTTCTTACAGACATAATAGCCAACATGTAATTCTATCCTTGTTATGCTTACAGAGAAAAGAAAGCAAACTTGAGATGAAAATTTGTTTGATTTGCTGACTGCTGTTTTCATGAGTGTTGATGATGGATCCAAACAAAATGCAGTCTTTGCAACTTCAATCATTTCTCCATTATCATGATGTTATTTACTGGTAAAGTGGTGATGATAATTTTGTTTATGTTGAGGTGCAACCCATACTGAAGGCTGTAATCTCTGCTCTTCATCAGTAAATATTTTAAGTTCTCTTAGCTTTCAGCAATCAAAGTTGTATCATCTGCATTTCGCAGGTTGTTAAATAACTCTTCTTCCAATCCTGATGCCATGGTCTTCTTCATATAATCCTCTTTCTTGAATAATTGTTTACTCAGCATACAAACTGAATAAGTATGGTGAAAAAATATAACCCTAACACACACCATTCCTGATTTTAAACCATTAAATGTCCACTTGTTCTATTTGAATGACTGCCTCATGGTTTATGTACAGGTTTTTCATGAGCACGACTAACTCTTCCAATTTTCTTGGCATAGATGAGGTTGTTGCTATATCAAGTTGTTGAAATTTTTCAATTTATATTCCATCAGTTCCAGGAGCCTTATCTTTGCCAATGCCTTCAGTGTACACTGGAATTCTTCCTTCAGTATCATTGACTGCTGATCATATGCTACCTCTTAAAATGGTTGAATATTGACCATTTCTTTTGGATACAGTATTGGAAATTGTGGCTTGAATTATTTCCTCAGTTCTTTCAACTTGAGAAATGCTGAGCATATCTTCCCTTTTGGTTTTCTAACTCCAGATGTTTGCTTATTTCATTACAATATTTGACTTTGTTTTCTGAAGCTGACTTTTGAAATTTTCTATTCAGCTCTTTTACCTCCTTGTTTCTTCCATTGGCTTTAGCATCTCTATGCTGGAGAGCCAATTTCAGAGTCTCTTCTGATATTCATTTTGATGTTTTCTGCTGCGTTTGACAGTTGACTATACTCCGTGACCCACATGGAGAGGTTAAACTTGAGTAGGGGCAATGGGGGATTAGAAAAAAAAGGAAGACACAAGAAACAAAATGAAATAGTAAAGTTGGAACCAGGTGGGACACAGCATTCTGATGGACATGCTGTGACACAGACCTAGATTCAGCACATTTATTACATATCAAAGAAGATGCTGGGGGCTGGTGTATTGATGCAAACAGTAAGTGGGACTTTATCAGAAGAATGTAACTTGTGGTTGCTAAGGAGACAGAGATAGGGCAAGATGTTTTTTACAGACTTGAACTGAAGGTCATACAAGGAAAAAACCTTACAAGTTCCCTGTCCCCCAAAGCAGCCCTGCAAGTTCTTCACTGGGGAAAGTTGACCTGGGAGCAGCCTGATTTTCTGGACCACAATTCTCATTGCAAACTGGTTTTCAATACTGGTTGGAAAACATAATTTGTGTATGAATTGCAATGTTCAGTTGCAATCCTTCGGTTAAATTACCCACAAGTCTGAGACCTTCATCTCAAATTGCTCCCAACAGTTCTTTATTCATTGTATGCTTACTGACCTTTTGCTTTCTTCCAGTATGATATTGTTGATGTCATCCTATAACTCTTCTGGTTGTAGCTCATTAGTGTATAATGCATCAAGTCTGTTTTTCAGGTGATCTCTAAATTCGGTTGGGATATGTTCAAGTTCATATTTTGGCTCTTGTGGACTTGTTTTAATTTTCTTCAGCTTCAGCCTGAGCTTTCATATGAACAATTGATAGTCTGTTCCACACTCTGCCCCTGGCCTTGTTTTGGCTGATGATAGGCATTTTCCCAGTCTCTTTCTACAGATGTAATCAATTTGATATCTATGCACTTCATCTAGTGAAGTCCATAGGTATATATGTCTTTTATGTTGTTTTAAAAAGATATCTGCAATGAATAAGTCATTGGTCTTTTTAAAAATGTATCACGCTGTCTCCAGCAACATTCCTATTACTAACACCATAATTTCCAACTACTGATCCTTCTTTTGTGTTTCCAAATATTGCATTCCAATCTCTAGTAATTATCAATAATCTATTAATTTGATCAATTTCAGACTAAAGAAATTGGTAGAATTCTTAAATTACGTCATCACTGGCTTTGGTGGTTGGTGAGTAATTTTGAATAATAGTGGTATTAAATTGTTTTCCTTGTGGTTTTGCTGGTGGTTGTGTGCCGTGGAGTCGCTTCCAACTCATAGTGACCCTGTACATGGTTTCCAAGGCTGTAAATATTTACAGGAGCAGAAAGCCTCATCTTTCTATCATGGAACAACTGGTAGTTTTGAACTGCTGATCTCGAGATTAGCAGCCTGACTTTTAATCAGTATCCTACCAGAGCTCCTTGTCTTCCTGGTAGGCATATAGATATTATTTTATCACAGTATTATACTTCAAGACAGATCCTGAGATGTTCTTTTTGATGATGAATACCATGCCATTCCTCTTTAAAATGTCATTCTGGCATAGCAAACCATCTTAATGTCAGTTTCAAAATGGCCAATACTAGATCATTCAAAATGACCAATAAGTAGCTTATATCTCTGGTAGCGTAGTGGTTACGAATCGGGCTGTGAACCTTAAGGTCAGCGGTTCGAAACTACCAGGAGAAAGATGAGGCTTTCTACTCCCGTAAAGATTTACACCCTCGGAAACCCTGTACAGGGTCGCTATGGGTCAGAACTGACTCAACGGCACTTAACAACAACAACAATCTACAGTTATAGTTTAAGTTGTGTTATGAATTGCCTTATTGTAAAATCTAATTACCTTTGAGGACTTTATCTCTTTTATTTACTTTTCTTTCTATTGTGTTTGAAAGTTTTCAGGTATTATTACATTATCCAAATTTTGAGCATACAAACCTAATCATGATAGTTTTCATTTCTGAATATGTGAAGTCATATGGATATGTCACTATTAGGTTTTAGCATTCATAATTTTATTTTGTAATAGCAAAATTCTAATCTCATTGCAAACTGGTTTTCAATACAAGTTGGAAAACATAATTTGTGTATGAATTGCATAAAATATAAGATTCTTACTACCATTGAGACTTATTTCCTTAGTTACAGTTTAAAAACTCCCAGGGAAACATTATTATTGGTTTCAACTGAGCCAAGGAACTTCCTACATAGACAAATCAACCATATTTAGATCCAAAGAGCTCCTAGGAACACATAAGTTAAATGAGAATCACATGGTTATTAAAGGACCTGAAGAAGAGAAGAATGCTCAATAGACAATTTATCTTTACACATCAGGCAACACTTTTTGAATTTCCAAATGATAGAGAACTAAAAAAAAGAGAGAGAGAGAGAGCACAAACTAAGAAATACTTGAAAAAGAATTAGTCGGGGGCAAGCGTAGAAGATGGAGGCAGATACATTGACTTATATAACTGAAAATACATGTTATAGAGGCTTGATGTACAACATGACTGATGTTCAAATTACATCATTGTAGATTTCCACAGTTTTTCTTTCTCCAGTGTTGTTTTTTTTTTTTTTTTTTTTTTTCATTTTAAAACCTCATATTATGTTAAGATGATAGTGACAGTCCCAGATTTTTTACAGGCTCAACATGAAGTCTTAAGTAGAAAGAGGAGACTTTCTAAGGAAACATTCTTAAAACATTCTCAAGTAATCTCCATTCCATCCATGTGTTCATTTCTGAAGAAATCTCTGTGGCTCAGAAAAATGTGATGTGCTACTTGGTTATAGTCTTTAGTTCCTTTGTGATTTAGAATCACTGGGGAAATTTCTCACCAGAGTATTGAAATAAAAATAAGGTGTGTATGGGCCCAGACTACTATTTTCTGAAGGTTCCTAAATCCCTAGGCATTTCTTCTTCAGTAAATATCTTTAAACTGCCCTTATTCTCATAATTCAGTAATACTACATACAATTCTAAAACTACTTTCCTTTCACACCATAGGGTGTAGAGAATATCTTATGCATATGCAATTCGTATCCCAATCCTGAATCACAAGATATAAATTTCTTCCCATGTGGTCCAGATGATTAATAAGGCTAAATAATGAATTTACTTAAAACCCACTAAGTTAAATGATGGAAGGACAGTTGAATAAATGCACTAGAATACAAAACACTTTGGTATTTGGGAATAGGAAAAAAGAGAAACAAGGGGTAATATGTAAGTTAAAGTATGAAACTTAAAGGATCTTGCTTTAACTACTTGATTAAGTTTTTTTAATACACTATGCCACTGTAAAGAAACTCTGGTAGTATAATGGATTACACATTGGACTGTCAACCAAGAGGTCAGAAATTTGAATCCATCAGCTGCTCTGTGGGAGAAAGATGAGGTTTTCTGTACCCATAAAGATTTACAGCCTCAGAAACTTCACACAGTGTCACTAAGAGTTGAAACCAACTTGATGGCATGCTACCACCACCACCATTGCACCCATGAGCTTTACAGTTACTCAGAAGTAATTTGTTAACTGAGAAATAATTTCTTGATACATCTTTTATGGCTGACGTATAACTAATTTTTTTTATCAAATCACTAATTTTATGAAAATGTTCATTTAATTTGGGGCTTGAAGTAGAGGTTTAAGGGAAACCAAGAAAAAGTGGATTTGTCTAAATTATGGTGTTAGTGAAGAAAATTGAATATACTTTGGGCTGTCAGAACAACAAACAAATTTGTCTTGGAAGGACAGCCAAAATTCTCCTTCGAAGTGACAATGGGGAGATTTCTCATGTACTTTTGACATGATTTTAGGCTGGACCAGTTCTTGAATAAGGGCATTATACTTTTCACAGTAGATGATCAATGAAAAAAAGGAAGATCTTCAGCAAGATGGATTGACACTGTGGCTGGAACCATGGGTACAAACATAACAATTTTGAGGATGGTGCAAGGCCAGGCAATGTTTTGTTCTATTGTTTATAGGGTCCTTATGAATCAATAGTGACTCAAAGGCACCCAACAACATCAATAGAGGTTTAGGTAATATTTTTTTTTGTAGATTTAAATAAAATAATATACTTAACAGAATTATTTTTACTCATTAAGAAAATTACTGTTTATCTATTGTGTCCTCATTTGTGATTAAGATTCATCCAGTGCAGAAAAGCTTACCGTTTTGCTTTGTGACTTTGTAATGATTTCACATTTATACTGCAAAATGAAGCACAGCTACGGAGTGCATAATATATTGAACTCACAAAAGACGTTATCCGACTCTGCCTGGAGGAAGTTTCCAAGGCACTAAAGTGCAGTATAGTTCAGTATCCACTTCTGGGACTCCTGAAAGAAGAATCATTATACATAATTTAATGCCTTAAGAAAACAACATAGTATTTCAAGAAAAGTCAGAACAACTGTAAGAAAGCTCTCATTAGATCACTTATTGAGGTTTAGAAAACATAATGGGTGTAAACTTTCTACCCAATCTTCTACAAGGTGCAATTCCCCTCCCCATTGTTTTTGGTGTATTGTCACTTTGTGGCACTGTGGGTTAATGCCCTGGACTACAAGGTTGGTTTGAATCACAAGGTTGGTGGTTCGTTCTCACCAGTTGCTCCTCAGAAACCCTATACACGGTCACTATGAGTTGGATCCGACTCGACAGTGTTTGACAAGAACAACATTGTCATTCTATAGTTTTAGAGAGAACAAATAATAAAAAGGTTTATTAAAATAACTTAATATTATATTCTTATCTATTAATTTCAAAAATTAGCACCAAAAGATTGGAAGGGTACATTCTACATTTGAAGTTACACAGAGAGAACTAGATTTATGAGTAGGATAGCTAAACCTTATGCATTGAAACTATAAAGACTGATTTCTACCAATGCTAAAACAGACTATATCTAACTAAATGTGAGGGTAAGTAAAAAAAGTATTACTATTAGGAGTCTAGGGAGCAAGGGTGGTTCCATACAATAGGGACTCGACTATGAACAACAAGGTTTGAGCCCACCAGATGCTTTTTGGGAGAGAGATGAGGCTTTTTGCTCCCACACAAATTTAAAGCCTCAGAAACCCTATGCAGGGTCACTATGAGTCAGAATCGAGTTTAAGGTACTAACAACAACAATAGTATAGTGCACAACTTTTTCAAACAAAACATGTTCAAACATTTCTCTGTAATTAGTAGATGGATACACTCAACTTCTCTCTGTTATACACTTGTTTTAAAATCATTAGGGTTGTTGCTCTTAGTGCTGACAGTTGGTTCTGACAAATGGAGAGAAACTCTGTATACAGTTTCTGAGCAGGGACTGTTAGGTTTGAACCAGTAAACTTCTGGTTAGTAATCCAGTGCTTATCCTATAGTGCCACACCATGAGTCCACTATGTGCAAATATATATGTTTATATATATAAACAAATACATACAAAATACACACACAAACATATATACTGCTATAGATATACCAGACATATGAAGAGAAAATATCTGACCTATTTCCAATAAAAACAGGTATTTTTTTCAAAATTTGCATACAACTACTTGGAAAGAAAAGACTTATTTCTGTGGAGTTGAAATTCAGTAAAATTGTATATGGGCAAAATTAGATGGAAGAACTCCAAGTTTTATAATTTTTATAGGATTCCCCTGTGTATCATATAGGTAGACAAACCAAATTTTTGTGTCATTACATCATAGATGGAGTCCTGGCATGGCACTGTAGAATAAGCACTGTACTACTGCTAATCTCAAGATTGATGATTCAAGCCCACCAGTTACTCCTTGAAAACCCTATACAGGTTCGCTAAGTAAAAGAATCTACTGTAAGGCCTTACCAGCACCACCACCAACATTGTAGATATTACCTAGATATAAATCTCATTTTATGTAGTCAATTTAGTGTTGATATATGAGAGTTTTTATAAGTTAAAGAAATATAGAAGTTACTCAAATACTTTTCTTTGTATTTGAATAAACTCAAATACTGAAAAAAGAAAAAAAAAAAAACACAACAAAGATTCATTAACTACTTTAGACCATTCTAAGTACAAGATGAGTCAAAATTTTTCTGCACTCAAACAGCGGAATTAATTTTAAACTTTTAAGAAAAGACAAAAACATCATTTTTTGAAATAAACTGCCTTACTTTTCAATACACTTTGTCACTTTATCAATAAGCTTTCATATTCTCTTATTTTAGAAAAATGTTTTAGGCTGAACTGTGAGCCATGAATATACCTCTGTCTTTACTTCTTCATCAAAGGTGAATCTTTGTCCTCAAAGGATTGCTTTCAAGGGAACCAAACAGTTAAAAATCTGATGGACCAAGATCAGGACTACAGGAAGAATGCTTTAACACTTGAACACAAAGCTTTTGCAGAGTGTCAATAGTGTGGGCAGAGGTGTGAGGATGTGCATTGTTATTCAAGATCATCATGGCATTGAATAGCAGTCCTCTGCATTTAATCCAAAATTTAGGCTTTAGCTCTTCTGTAAGCATCTCACTGTAATAAGAACTATTAATTGTTGAACAATTTTTCTTGATAATGCTCCAATTCTGGCACTTGAGAAGTCAAGAAAACTGTAAGCATCAATTTTCCATCTGATGGTTGACTTTTGAACTTTTTCTTGGTCTGAAATTGAGGATATTTCAATTCTATGCTTTTCCTTTTACTATTAAGCTCATAGTGATGAACCCATGTCTCATTACCAGTAAACATTATTATTATTATTATTTTTACTTTTTAAAAAAACTTTTTATTGTGAATTGAATAAAGGTTTGCAGAACATTACAGAAGGTTTACAGTCCCACATTCAACTTCCTGGCATTGCAATGATTGCAATCCCTTCCATGTATCATCAGCTAACAGTATTTACCGCTATTCACTTTATTTTACTTAACTTTTTATTGGTTTACATAGCAGATCATGTTTTATATTCAGCCAATCATATTATTTGCTTTATTACAATGATT
>NW_006408765.1:3746156-3747301 GCF_000296735.1 Chrysochloris asiatica
AAAGCCTGCACCCCCCCACCACAGTCCTCAGCCCCTTTCCCTCTCCGGATCCCAAGTCCCCAGCCACACCATCTCTTGATGTCTTCTTCTCTGCCTCCATCTCAGGCCTCACTACTTCTCTGGGTAGGATCCTGCTCTCTACTTTTCTCCATTGATGGTCCTAAGGTCCTCCGCTCTTAGATTGAAAAGTTAGTCACTCCCCTCCTTGCTACAAAATGTCCACCTTTAGATTTCCAACCCTCACAATCAGTCCTGATAACAATTATTCACTATTGTATCACAAGAGACCCATCTGTATTTCATTTCATCAGCCCTTCCTGGATAGGCTGGATACTATTCACTGGAGACTCTACCTTCCTCCACGCCCTTTGGATGTAGGTTCCCTCTTGAAAGTTTGTAAGCCAGTCACTTCTTACCTTTGTATCCCTCCCCCCAATGTCCAAGTTGCCCATCCCTGTCTACCCTTTGTGTGAAGGGGGTGGGAATAGTTCTTGCAGCCAGGATTTGTTTCCTCTTTTGAGCTACTGCATTTATAAGTGTACGTCATATGTATCGAATTGTATAGATGACGCTTTTTTCCTCTTCTTTCTTTGGGTTGAGCTCTGTTTATCTAGTCATTGAAGCCAGGTCAAGTGGGTATCATCTGCAAGTGTGGGTGTTCTTGCGCCTGTCTGCCCTCTTTTTATTGGCTGGCCACCCCGCTCTCCACTCTAGACCTCTTTGGCTGTGTCATTGACTCTGAGCCCATGAGTCCCCAGGTCTTACCTCGCTGCTGGCTGACCAGGTCTCCACCCGGGTTCACAGCAGTTTGCTGAGCGATGTAGGGCTTAGCTCACCACTTCATTGATGGTCTTTGGTCCCTTCCCTTTCTGGGTGATGTGTGTGGTTGACAATCAAAGCGTATATTTCCCTTGCGTCTTAGTCTTGGAAGATAATTTGCACTGAGAGGACCTGACCACTTGCCTTGATGTTTCCTTGGCAAGCAACCTGCATGTTCTTGTGGTAACCGTCGGACTGCCATTATTATTTTGTATTTTTTCTGTAGGTCCTTCTTTCAAGAAGTATCTTCTGGTTTTCTAGCTGCTCCTGGATGGTCTGCTTGTCCTTTCAAGTGGAAAATTTCCCATCTCTGAAGGTCTGGATGT
>NW_006408765.1:3748004-3748895 GCF_000296735.1 Chrysochloris asiatica
TAGAAGAATTGATGCGTTAGAGTTATGGTATTGGAGGAAAATGTTAAAGGACATCATGCTTGATAAAATTGAGGGTCAGATAAAACAGGGAAGTTCTCAAATGTGATGGTTTGGAGTAGATGCAGCACCAATAGGCTCAAGCATAGCAAGAGTTCTGAGGTTGCTGCAGGACAAGGTAGTATCTTGTTCTGTGGTGCATCATGTCTAAATGAGTCAAAACTGCCAAGACAACACCTAACAACAAGTCTGCTTATCCATGGTATATTATTAAATTTTTGTAAGTCTCTGTGTTTTTTGTAGTAGTATTTTGTAGTTTTCTCTGTCAAGGTCTGTTATTTCTCTGATTCGATTTATTCTTAAGTGTTACATCTTTTGTGTGGCTATTGTAAATTGTTATTGTTTTCCTAATTTCCTTTGCAGAGCTGTCTTTTTAGTGTACAGGAACCCACCTGATTTTTGTATGTTGATCTTGTACACTGATACTTTGTTGAATCTTCTAAAGAGTTCCAATAATTTTCTTGCTGAGTCTTTGGATTTTTTTATGTGTAGGATCATTGTTGTTACATGTCTTCCAGTAGATACTGACTTTTAGTGACCCTTTGCACAACAGAATGGAACACTACCCAGTCCTGTGCCACCCGCACAATCATTGCTGCTGCTATCATTGTGCCAATCCATCTCGGGGTCTTCCTCTTTTTCTCCATACCTCTACTCCATCCCTCCTTCTCCAGAGATTGGTACCCCCTAATAATATATCTGAAATATGAGAAATGAAATCTGGCCATCGTGGCTTCCTAGGAACATTCTGGTTATACTTCTTCCAACACAGACTTATTTGTTCTTTTGACAGTTCATGGTACTTTCAATATTCTCCTTCAAAAGCATAATTCA
>NW_006408765.1:3751650-3763984 GCF_000296735.1 Chrysochloris asiatica
GAAAGGTGTGCAACAGGGTTGTATTCTTTTACCATACTTATTCAACCTGTATGCTGAGAAAATAATCTGAGAAGCTGGGTTATATGAAGGAAAACATGGCATCAGAATTGGAAGAAGATTTATTAGCAATCTGTGATATGCAGATGATACAACCTTGCTTTCTGATTAAAATCAAAGAGCACAGCCTTCAGTATGGATTGCATCTCAATTTAAAGAAAACAAAAATCCTCACCACTGGACCAATAAATAACATTCTTATCAACAGAGAAAAGATTGAAGTTGTCAAAGAGTCACTTTTCTTGGATCTACCATCAACACTTATTGAAGCAGCAGTCAAGCAATCAAACGACACATTGTATTAGGCAAATCTGCTGCACAAGACTTTATTAAAGTGTTGAAGAGCAAAGATGTCAGCTTGAGGACTAAGGTGCCCTTGAACCAGGCCACGGTATTTTCAATAACTGCATATGCATGAAAAAGTTGGACAGTGAATAAAGAAGATTGTAGAAGAACTGATGTATTTGAGTTACGATGTTGAAGGTGAATATTGAAAGTACCATGGGCTGCCAAAAGAACCAACAGATCTGTGTTGGAAGAAGTGCAGCCAGAGTACTCCTTGGAGGCCAGGATGGCCAGACTTTGTTTCTCAAACTTCAGGCATATTGTCAGGAGGGACCAGTCACTGGAGAAGAATATCATGTTTGGTAAGGTGGAGGATCAGCAAAAAAGTGGAAGACCTCCAGTGAGACAGATTTGCAATGTAGCAGCATCAATGCATTCAGGTGTGGCAACAGTTGCGAGGTTGGTCCAGGACTGGGCAGTGTTTCATTCTGTTGTGAATAGTAGGGTTGCTATGAGTTGGTACTGTCTTGATGGCACCTAACAACAATAACAACGATTCAAATCTACTCCTTTGTCTTTTTCAACATATTGTCCATTTCTGATATTTTAGCATTAATCTTTTTGATTTATATTTGCAGGTTTAGTATTGTTTCCAGTTCTTTATCTATTTTGTTTGATTGTTCCTATGGTACTTTAAAAAATTCTTCCTTACCTTCCTCTATCTCTCTGTCAATCCTTTTGCTAAATATCATTCTCTTTAATTCTTTTTTAGGTAGTTCCAATGGTCTTACCCCTTAAAAATGTTTTCTGGCTCTGCCTTTTCATCACTTGTTGGAGCTACTCTTGCCTTGTTTCTCTGTGTGAACAAAAATTTTCTTCTGCTTTTGACACACTGTAATTTCTAGTGTTTGTATTAAGTTGATGATTGTATGTTGTATATTCTAAGGCACTTAGTAACTGGCCCCTGATGTGTGAAATCAAGAGATTATTTTATGCACCATGCTCTGTTCACTGGTCTTACACTTCAGTTTAGCATAGATTTTTATGATGTTGGTTGCTTTGGCCCGGTATATAGCAGCTAAAATTGGCTCTTGTCAAATTGATGGGGTTATAGAGGGTATGGATATGACTGGATTGCATGGCTGCAGTAGCTATCTCCTGTTAGGTGAAACAAGAGGAGAAAACACACACATGAGACAAAAGGAAAACAAACACAAGCCATCAAACGATAGTAAAAAAAAGATAGATAATAATTAAGAAGATAAAAAGAAATAAACAGTCAACAGCGAGTAAAATAATACAAAAACTAAACACAGAAAAGGAGAGGAAAATAAAATAACAAAAAAGAAAAAAGAACAGAGATAAAATAAAAAG
This sequence comes from Chrysochloris asiatica, assembly GCF_000296735.1. Taxonomy (NCBI): domain Eukaryota; kingdom Metazoa; phylum Chordata; class Mammalia; order Afrosoricida; family Chrysochloridae; genus Chrysochloris; species Chrysochloris asiatica. The sequence continues at coordinate 3,753,367 of NW_006408765.1, forward strand.
AAATTAAATTATCCAAACACAATTAGAAAGAGGAATGGGAAACAGAGGAGATCACAGAGTAGGGAGAAAAAAAAAAAGAAAGATGAAAACATAATGAAAGAAAGAAGCACCTTGGTTCAGGAACTGACGTTCCTCCCCACCCTACCGCCCCCCCCCCAAAAAAAAAAATGAAAGGGGAGATAGAAGGGAGAGAAAGAAGTAGAGACAAAGGTGAGGGAGAAATAATTAAGAAACAAAAATATTGAAAGGAAAAAACAAGGCAGGTACCAGAACCAACGTGGATAGAATTTTGGGGTCTCTTGTCAGCTATGGATACCGTGCTGTTAGTGTATAAGGGACGAGACAGTAACACTAAACCTCAGATGGAATTCTTATAGGGATAGATGTTGTCTTTTCTGGGGACCCAATCTGGACTTATTTTTGCAGATACTAAAGTAGCTAGGGTATTTCCATCTCAAAAGGAGCCAAGGGTAAGAGGTCCGTCTAGTTCAGGGATGAGAAGAACTGGCTTTGTAAATTTGGAATCAATCATTGTGGTGTGCAGTAGAGTCGGTTCCAACTCATAGTGACAGGGCTTCCAAGGCTGTAAATCTTTATAGGAGCACAAAGCCTCATCTTTCTCCAGCAGAAGTTTTGAACTGCTGACCTTAAGGTTCGCAGCCCAATTGGTAACCAGTACACTAGACCACTGGTAGCGTAGTGGTTACGACTCGGGCTGCGAACCTTAAGGTCAGCGGTTCAAAACTACCAGCCGCTCTGCGGGAGAAAGATGAGGCTTTCTACTCCCGTAAAGATTTACACCCTCGGAAACCCTGTACAGGGTCGCTATGGGTCGGAACCGACTCGACGGCACTTAACAACAACAACAACAACACTAGACCACACCTAATGTCAGGTGTTGGTGTTGGTGCTGTTAGCTCCGGTCACACTTTGGTATGACTTTGACAGCCCGGAGTGCAGGAGATTCACTAGATGTGTATGTGGATGGTGGCTAGTCATACTTCTACTCTCCAGGGTAATGTGGGGTACATAAAGAATAAAATATTCTCCCCTTTCTGACCACCAAAATGTGGTATATCTCTGCACCACCGCTGCCCTTTTGCCTTCAAATTCATATGTGAAACTTCGCTACTGAAACACCACTGTCCTCATGCCTGTTTAGGTAGCTATCATCTATATCGATCTGTACTGTGTATACACATTATACAAGCAAGTGAAGAGTATGATAGAACGATGAATAAATTAGTTGAAACTTTGGAAAAAGGATAAGGAATTGTGACATGTATATGGAATCTGCTGCTAGAAACTAGAGCAGAGCAAATAGGCATTTAAATCCATAAATGTGAATGAGGCCGTGCAGAAAATAAGAAAAGTAAAAAAAAAACAAAAAAATTAAGAACATTGAATGTCTAGGTCACTAATTAAGTACAAAAAACAAAAGTAAAAAAATACCTTAATAACAATTATGTAATATGGCACGAGTATCATAGAATTGTATGTTTCTATTGTTGTTTTTAAGAAGTCTGGTAGCATAGTGTTTACGAACCGGGCTGTGAACCACAAGATTAGTAGTTCAAAACTACCAGCTGTTCTGCGGGAGAAAGATGAGGCTTTCTGTTCCCATAAAGATTTACAGCCTTGGAAACCCTGTACAGGGTCTCTATGAGTCGGAACCGAATCCACGGCATATAACAACAGCAACAACATTGTTGTGTTTATTAGGTGTCATCAAGTCAATGCGCTAGACTGCAAAATCCATTTGAACAGCAAGATCAGTGGTTCAATTTTACCAGCTGCTACTCAGAAATCCTATACAGGATTTGCTATGAGACAAACTGACTTGGCAGCACTTAACAGCATCATTCAATATTTTGTACATAGAATTCGTTAATATTGCAATCTGAGGCTTGAACATTTTCTTCAGTTCTTCAGCTTGAGAAATGCTCAACATGTTCTTCCCTTTTGGTTTTCTAACTCCAGGTTTTTGCACATTTCATTATAACACTTGACTTTGTCTTCTTGAACTGTCCTTTGAAATTTGCTAGTCAGCTTTTACTTCCTTATTTCTTACAGTCTTTAAAACTGCTCTACATTCAAGAGCAAGTTTTAAAGTCACTTCTGACATCTGTTTTGGTCCTTTCTAGTTCCAATCTTTTTAATGATCTTTTGCTTTCTTCATGTATGATGTTCTTGATGTCATCTCACAATTCTTCTAGGATTTATTCATTAGTGTCTTATGCATGAGATCTGTTCTTGAGATAGTCTCTAAATTCAGGTTCAATATATTCAAGGTCATATTTTGGCTCTTATGGATGTTTTACATTTTTCTTCAGTTTCAGCCTGCAGTTACAGTATGAACAGTTGATGGTCTGTTCCACAGTCAGTCTTTGACCTTGTTTTGCTTATAATATTGAACTTCTCCATCTTCTCTTTCCACAGATGTAGTTGATTTGATTCCTGTGTATTCCATGTGGTAAGATCCACAGGTACAATCATCTTTTCAGTTCTTGAAAAAAAGTATTTTCAATGAATATATCATTGATATTGCAATATTCTGCCATACAGGTTTCCAGAGCAGCTGATTTGACATTTATAAGCAATTGCCACATTCAAACCAATAAAAACAGTGCATTTTGAAGGATGGATAAAACTACTGTATTAAATATTAAGAGTTTATTACTGGTTTTAACATAATTCATTTCATTAATGACTTTGATAAGACTGATTTAATTGGAATTCCGGAAATCAAGTTTGTAAGATCAGAAGAGAATATACAAAGAGGAGTTGGAGATAGTTTTACCATACGAAGAGCAGAAATATAGAGTAGTAGTATAGAGTAGGGAGATATGGAAGGTACCTTAAGATGGATACATTGTGGCTTATATTATAAATTCCTTTGAAATAACGTCCTTACAAGTTTGATATCTGCTATGAAAGTGAAAAGTTTTTGGTATTTTATTTATTTATTTTTATTTCAAGGTAGCATACAGCTTACTTCACTGTTTGCTTTCCAGTGTTTCATAGTATTCTTGAATGAAACTACAATTACTATGTATTTCTGGTGATAATTTTATATTCATACAGTCAAGATATCAATTTATTTTAAAAACATAATATTAATTGTTTATGTTTTTATGTTAACTTATTCAGGCAAAATTAGATAATACATACAGATACACTTTTCATTTTCTTCATCAGTGACTTCACTAGGTTTGGTGTCACCCAGAGCAGTTACTCACAGAGTCATCTCCTTCCATCACCCTGCCATCACCTCCTTCCATTGCTAAGCCATAGAGAATCCTAAGTAATACTTATTTTCAGCATTAGTCATAGAACAATATGTGAATGTTGTTGTTGTGAAGTGCCATCGAGTCAGTTCTGACCCACAGAGACCCTGTATAGGGTTTCCTAGGAGCAGCTGGTGAGCTTGAACTAGATATAGTTAAAATTAACCTAAATGGAATTTTTATAGACTATATGAATACATAATAAAATAACTTTGTAAAAATTTTCTAGTATCATTGTAAAACTATTAGTTACAATAACATTGGTAACTGATTAGATTTTTATGTTTCGCTTTTTCTTCTTTTCCTTTACTTACTACTTCAAAACAGTTATTGATATAGCTCCATAAGTTTTAATTATTACAATACTGTAGCTAAAACACCAGAAAAATTGACAGGAAAAGCAACTATAAAAACAGCATTCTAGAAGAGGAGAAAAAAAAGAGTAATCTGATACAATTTGATGAACTTGACCTAAATCTGTGGATGCAGTAGCTCAAAAGCGGGAACAAATCTTTACAGCAAGGATCATTCTCACCCTCTCAGTATTCAGGGTAGACAGGGATGGGCAACTTGGACATTGATACCCTAAATGGTGGTGGTGGTGGTTGGGGGTGGGGGTTACAAAGGCAAGAAGTGACTGGCTTACAAGCTTTCAAGAGAGAGCCTAGATCCAGAGGGTGTGGAGGAAGGTAGAATCTCCACTGAGCAGTATCCAATCTGTCTGGACAGGGCTGATAAAAGGAGATGGGGTAGGACTCTTGTGGTACAATAGTGAATAATTGTTATCTGGACTTACTGTGAGGGTTAGAAATGTAAAGTTTGCCATTTTATAGCAAAAGGAGGGGACTGGTTGACTTTGCAGTACAGGAGCAAAGGTTCCGGGACCATCAAGGGAGAAGAGGGGAGTGCAGAATCCTACCCAGAGAAAGAGTGATGCCAGAGAAGAAGGCAGAGACGATGACATGGAAAGATGGAGCAGCTGGGTACTCTAGACCCAGAGAAGAAGAGGGGCTGTGTGCTGACTACCGAGGAGCAGGCTTGCGGGGTATACCCTTTTTATTTGTTTGATGATACATGGAGGGGATTGTAATCATGGCAATGAAATGATATACGATAGGATGAATGTAAAGCTAATGTTCTTCCATATAAAATATCACATAATTAATTCACAATAAAATGTTTAAAAAACAAAACAAAAAAAAACAGCATGTGCTTGCCATATGTGCCAATGAAAACACATTACATGATATATTTATAATTTAATAAAAATGACAGCTCCAAGCAGAGTACATTGTTGTTGTTAAGTATTGTCAAGTTGGTTACAACTCTCAGTGACCATGTATAGTGCTTCTGAGGCTGTAAATCTTTGCACGATCAGAAAGCTTCATCTTTCTCCCAGGGAGTGGCTGGTGTACTGAAACCACTTAGCTTGTGGTTTAAAGTCTTACCCTAGAGAGCAGCTGCACTCCAACCACATTAGATAGTTGCAACCAGAATACATTAGATGGTTTAGAAAGTAAATTCATATAGACTTTAATGATTGTTGGTATGTTGATGAATATAGCTGGGTGTGTGAAAAATGTTTCTGCTGTTATAACTAATTACAGGAATATTTTTATAAAGAATAATAATTTCCACTGAAACACTGCACAGAAATTCTAAAGACAACCATTTTGGGTCACCCCCTTAGAATGTGTCACCTGGTGGATTCTACATACCCCAAACCATCCCAGTGATGCCACTGCTCCTCAAATGTTAGCTATTCTTCAAAAATGGAAAATTATTATGTTTTACAGTTCTGTATGTAGATTAACAAAGGATACTGTTTGTTACTGGAAATGGCTGTATCTTTTATCTTTTTGAAACTCTGGTTACCAAATGGTGTCTTCTATATTTGTCTCTTACTTGCCCAAGCTAAAACTTAAAACTAAGAATATAACCTAGTAATATCTGGCTCATTAGCTCTAACCCAAGCACTCCTGTAGTGCTTCAATTCCCTAAAGTAATGCAGGATTTAAAAATAACAATTTGCTGTTGCAATAGAAACTCCAGGAAAGACCTTCACCTGGAATAAAATACCTATTCTTCATATTTCTTATAAGAAGGCATATGCAGGACTTAAATTATATTATTTGGGGTAGTATAAATGTTGGTTTGAATTGTTCACTTCATTTTTTTCAAACAAAGACCCAAGGAGAAATGATAAGCTGACAGTACAAGATAATCAAGATAAAGTAAACAAAGGCTAACTGGAATCAAGATAAAAATGAAATAATTAGGACTTTTTTTGTTTTTTTGTTTTTTTTGTATTGATATCTCTAAATTCTGAGTTGTGAATTTAAATTTTTGTTATAGATGGTATTTTCAAATTGCGTTTAAACTCATTATTATTTGAAAAGTGTTATTTTATTAAGTTTGCCTACTACTTCAATATTATGATTTGATGATGCTGGTGACCACTTTTTATGTATAATTTCAAGAAGTAAGAAATATTTCTGTCTAAAGAATCTTTCACATCTGCATATCAGAACTAGTAAAGATTTAAAAATAAATCCTTTCTATGGTCTCTATGTCATTTAAGTTTCAGGAGCATCATTAAATTAAAATTATTTCTAGAATGGATTGACAATAAGCAAATTTCATCTAGCATGTTAATGAAATTGACAACTAACAGCAAGCAGCCTCCTAAAAGGTATGAAAGGCAGTTCTTGGGAGTACTTAAATTGTTCATATTGTAAATAGTGATTGGGAAGAAACAAACATAATTGCAAATAATTCACCATATTCATCAGTAACCACCATACTCTCAAATTAATATAAATAGGTAAAATAGAACTTAGGTATGCGCCCTTAATATAGGTTCGATTCGCTTATATACTGTTTACCCTCTGCACCTGCAGGTGTTGCATATGTGGATTCAACCAAGTTCGAATAAAAAATATTCAGGGAAAAATAAAAAGTAATTAAGTGGTTCAAGAAATTTCTCAAAGCCTAAAAGAGAACTTCTAGTTTTTGGTGATACAATCACCACTTGTTTTCAATTGGTCCTACTGTGATAGCTTGCATGTTGTGGTGATGCTGGAAGATATTCCACTGCTAATTTATATAACAGCAGGGTCATCCATGATGAACAAGTTTCAAATGAACTCCCAGAGTAAGAAAATCTAGAAAGAAATAGAGACTGACCATTTCTGAATGATTAACCATCAAAAACCTTCTGAACAGCAGAGAAAATTGTTGGTTATAGTGCCAGAGATGAGGCCCTCAAGTTGAAAAGAACTCAAAACATGAATGGGGAAGAACTGCCTGCTCATAAAAGATTTGACTTTAATGATGTGAATGGAGCAAAGCTTTCAAGACATTCATTTTCTGATAGGGCACAGCTCAATCTGAGAAGAAACAACTGCAAACACCCATTTATACTCAGAATAAATTCTAGAAAGTGTGAATCTAAAAAATTGGAAGTTGTCAAAAATTAAATGGAACAGAAAGACTCAGACAAACATATGGTTCACTATAATGGGAATGACAATCTGAAGAGGAATGACATTGCATTGCATTCTTTGTTAAAAACAGCATTTCAAGACTGTGGTAGAATAATGTCCATATCCCTATAAGGAAGAAGAACTAATACCACTATTATTCAAATTTACATTCCAAGAAAGTCAAGCATTATAATGAGATATGCAAATACCTGGAGTTAGAAAACCAACAGGGATGAACTCAGCATTCTCAAGCTGAAAGATCTGAAGGAAAATGAGTCTTAACTTTTAATACTGCAGGGGTCTATGGCAGTGGAGTTCAAACCACAAGGTCAACAGTTCCAGCCCACCAATTGTCTCCATGGAAGAAAGGTAAAAGATGAGGTTTTGTGCTCCCACAAGACATATAGCCTTAGAAACCCTATACAAGATCAGTGTGAATTAGAACTGACTCAACAGCACCTAACACCAACAATAACATTGACAAAATATTGAATAACACAAGAAGCACCAAAAGAAGAAGGAAGGAATGACACGGAGTCATTGTACAAAACAAAACAAAAAAAAACTGGTCAATTCAAAACAATTTCAAGAGGTAGCATATGAACAAGAACCATACTGATAGAAGACATCTAAGCTACACTGAAGGCATTGTGGGAAAACAAAACTGAAAGAAAACAAAACAGAAATTGAACAAATGCAAATGGAAATGTGTCAACAAACCTGCTGGAGGTACTGATTCATTCATGACAAGAAATTTGGAATACAGCCATAAAGCTGCAGGGTAGCTAATTATTTCTTATGGTCCTTATTTGGCAATTTTATGATGTATTGTAAATACTTAGCCTCTATACCTGATTATGAACCCATTTTTAAATGAGTTGCTAAGGAGTAAAGGTTAAAGTGGGGGTACCAGTGTGGTGTTGCAGAATGATATACTGGACCACAAGGTAGGTATGAACTGCAAGGTTAATGGTTCAAACTTCCCAGCCGCTCGTCAGAAACCCTATGCAGGGTTGCTATGAGTCAGAACCGACTTGATGGCACTTAATAACAACAACAAGAAGGAGAATGATTACAGTGGAATTAAGAATTAGAATGTCCTCACTGTACTACATTGTATGATTCAAGTTGCCATCATTATTTTCCCTTATGGGCATATGACTCCAATTTATAAAACTGCTTTTGACAAGTTTGCTCTCTTGCCCTGGATTTTGCATCTGGTTCATTATTTCTGACCTCCAGTTTGTGGGACTATGGGCTCATTCACCTGACCTGATTCACTAGTTCCCACAGTCTCATGCATCAATAGCCTGTCTTCAGGTCTTAAGACACTGTGGGTGAGAAGATTCCTGCATATTGATCTCTTAACTACAGGTTTGGGTTTGGGATTTCCCAATCTCCACAACTGCGTGAGCTATTTCTTTGAACAATTGTGTGTTCTGTGTGACATTGCAGTATGTTGTAGAATCCTGAGAATTGAGGGAAGGGAGGAATAGTGTTTGATATTAAGGACTATGTAGTGGTATAGCATGTCAGAACAGGCAAACATTTGGGTTATCTTTAACCTTCAGTTCATAGGCACCAGCCTTGTACTGACCTTTCCAAAAGAAATTATTGATACATGGGTCAATTAACTGGAAGAGGCTGTGCTCATTTCAATGAAAACAAACCCAAGCAAATGCAAAAATCATCTAACAATATCATTAATAGCATATATAAGTAAAATTTTGCTAAAGATAATTAAAAAACAATTGCAGTAGTACATCAACAGTGAACTGTCAGAAATTCAAGCCAGATTCAGATGAGGACACGGAACAAGAGATATCATTGCTGAAGTCAGATGGATCTTGGCTAAAAGCAGACAACACCAGAAAGAGGTTTATTTGTGTTTTATTGATTATGCAATGAGTTTGACTGTGTGGATCTTAACAAACTATTGGTAACATTGCAAGAAATTGGATATTCCAGAAGACTTAATGTGCTCATTAGGAACCTGTACACAAACCTCTTGCTAGTTGTTCAAACAGAACAAGAGGATATTAAATGGTTAATATTCGGAAAGGACTGCATTAGAGTGGTATCACTTCACCATTTTTGTTCCATCTGTGTGATAAGCAAATGATCAGAGAAAATGGACTATATGAAGAAGAAGGTGGCATCTGGCTTGGAGGAAGACTCATTAGCAACCTATGATATGCTAATGACACAACCTTGCTTGCTAGAAGCCTTGAGGACTTGAAAATCTTACTGATGAAGATCAAAAGCTACAGCATGCAGTATAGATTGTCTCTCAATATAAAGATAACAAAAATCTTTACAACAAGACCAATAAATTACATTATGATAAATGGAGAAAAGACTGAAGTTGTCAAACACTTCATTTTGCTTGATTCCACCATCAACACTCAAGGAAGCATCAGTCAAGACCAGAAGATGTAGTGCATTGGGCAAATTTGCTACAAATGACCTCTTTAAAGTTTTAAAGAGCAAAGATGCCAGTTTGAAGACTAAGTTGTGCCTTACTCAAGCCATGTATTTTTTGTCACCTCATGTGCCTATGGATTTTGTGCCTTTATTCATGTGCCTATGTGCCTTTATTCATTGTCCAAATTTCATAGGCACATTCCTCATGTGTCTATGAAATTTGGACAATGAATAAAGAAGACCACAGAAGAATCTATGCATTTGAATTATGATGTTGTGAAGAGTACTGAAAAGTACAATGGAATGCTAGAAAAAAAACAAAAAAATTTGTCTTGCCAGAAATGTAGCCACAGAATGATACTTCCAAGGAAGGATGAAAAGACTTTTGAAAGAACTGCGGACTGACAGAAGAATCAACGAATCTGTCTTAGGAAAAGTAAAACTAGAATGTTCCTTAGAAGAAAGGATGGCAAAGCTCAACCTCTTTTATTTTGGACATGTTGTCAGAAGAGATCAGTCTCTGGATAAGTATATCATGCTTGGTAAAGTGCAGGCTCAGTGAACTAGAAGAGGACCCTCAATGAGATGGATTGACATGGTGGCAGCAAACATTAAAAACAGTGTGAGGATGGCAAAGGATCAGGCAGCATTTCAATCTGTTGTTCATATGGTTGCCATGAGCCTGAACCAAATGGTTAGCACCTAAAACCAACAACAACATGTATTATAAGCAATGTAGCTATGATTTAATGTACATAGGCAATTGTGGGTCGGTTACAAGAAAACACGACATTATTTTTTTATAAGAGGCTTGAGCATTATAGTTGTGATATCCACAGGAGACTTGGAACCAACATCTCATTAATACCTAGGACATTTGTACATTTGCTTTTGCTCATGAAAATAGTAAAGATGAAATCAAAGGACTCGAATAGATATTTCACAAAGAAGATACATAATTGTTCAAAAAGCACATGAAAAATGTTCAATGTCATCATCATTCCTAAACACAAACCTACTGCCATGGAATCTTTTCCTGAATCATAGAGACTCTCGATATAGAACAGATAGAATAGCTTCTTAGGGTTTCTGAAACTGAAATTGTGTATTGTAGCTGACAGTTTCATCTTTCTCTTCATGAGTGACTGATGGGTTTGAACCATTGACTTTGTAGTTAGCAAGCCAAAGTTTAACACATTAGACCACTTACACACTGTCATTAGTCATCGTTGTTGTTAGGTGCCATTGAGCCAGTTGTGACTCATAATAACCCTAAGCACAAAAGAATAAACATTTCCTGGTCCTGTGCCATCCTTACAATTGTTTTAACTAATTGCTGCTGCCACTGCTTCAGTCCATCCCATTGGGGATCTTCCTCTTTTACTGACCTCTGCTTTATCAGGCATGATGTTCTTCTTCAGG
>NW_006408765.1:3765129-3766226 GCF_000296735.1 Chrysochloris asiatica
TATAATGATAGTGGATTCAAAATCTATAGCAAACTGCCCAAGTTTAAATCTAGGTTCTACTAATTTAAAACTCTGTGCCCTTCCGTACTTTGTGTTCCATCTGTAAAATGGGGAAAGTACCATGGACTGCCAGAAAGACAAACAAATCTGTCTTGGAAGAAGTACACCCAGAATGCTCCTACTTAGTGAGTATGGGGAAATCATGTTTCATATTCGCTTATGGTATCAGGAGGGGCCCATCCCTAAAGAAGAACACCATGCTTGGAAAATGGAGGGTAAGTGAAAGAGGAAAAACCTCCCAATGAGCTGGATTGCCATAGTGGCAGCAACAAGAGGTTCAAATATAACAACTGTGAAGATAGTGCAGGACAGAGCAGTGTCTTCTTCTGTTGTATATAGGGTCTCTAGGAGTTGGAACTGACTCAATGGTACCTAACAACAATGACATCAATAATGCCTGTTGCATAGGTGTTATAGTATGATCCAAGTTAATCTTATATGTAAAACACTTGAGCAACATCTGTACAAGTGATGGCTCTTGATCTAGTCTTGGAGGACAAAACGATATGAGAGCAAGACATTGTACAGCAGTATCCTGTCTGTTCAGTATCTAGAAATACTAATTTTTTTTTTTAGCTTGTTGACATCATCAATGTGTTTGTTGTATTATTTTAGATAATTTAATTCTTTCATCCATACCATCATATTCCACTGTGTTGCAGTATGCAGTACTGTATATTTACATATTCACATTCAGTCTTCTCTTCATCATTTCTTAAAACACATTTATTCAATAATGAAATCTAAACACTGTGTTCTGGCTTTGATACTAGATTCACTCAACTGAACTGTATGAAAGGGTTCTTAAAAGTATAACCTATGACTCATGTTTAATGATGCAAAAATGTTCAGAACAGTTCAATGTAAAATGTGCATGACTCACAAAAGGAGAAAAATCCCATCACCCTGAAGAACTTGAATTTTTGCTTCAAACAGTGGTACTGCCACTGCTTTATAATTGGTAAAATTTATTGATAACTTTCAGTTTTTCATTTAAAAATAAACTAAATTTACATAATAAAAGCTAATAAATGAAT
>NW_006408765.1:3767490-3770584 GCF_000296735.1 Chrysochloris asiatica
TAATAAATATTGAAACACGATGAAGAGCACCAGAATATTGTCAGATATAGTGGCAGAAGATGAGCCCCTCAGTTTGGATGACACTCAAAATATGACTTGTGAAAACTGCCTTCTAAAAGTCGAGTTGGCCATGATGACATGAATGGAGCAAAGTTTTGAGGACTTTCATTTGTTGATAGAACACAAGTCTAAATGAGGGGAAGCAGCTTTACATATCCATTAATTATCAGATCATGGAATGTATGAAGTACGACTCTAGGAAAATGGAAAGGTGTCAAAAATTAGTGGAATGCATGAAGATTGATATCCTAGGCATTAGTGAGCTGAAATGGACTGATACTGGCCATTTTAAATCAAATAATCAGATGGTTTTCAATGACAGACTTAAGAGGAATGGCATCACATTCATCATTTAAAAGAATATTTCAAGTTCAATCTTGAAGTATAATGCTTTCTGTGATGTGATAAACCTAAAAGAAAGACCATCTAATACCACTATCATTCAAATTTACACATCAACCACTAAAGCAACTGATGATGAAATCAAAGAATTTTACCAAGTTCTTCAGTCTGAAATTGTTTATCCATGCAATTGAGATGTACTGATAATTACTGATTATTGGAATTGAAAGGTTGGAAACAAAGAAGAAGGATCAATATTTGAAAAATATGACCTTGGTGATAAAAACAATGCTGAAGATTGCATGATAGAATTTTCCAAGACTAGTGACTGATTCATTTCAAATACCTTTTTTAAACAACATAAAAGACAACAACACACATGGACCTAACCAGATGGCATACACATAAATCAAATTGATTACATCTCTAAGAATAGATGGTGAAAAAGCTCCAACCATATCAACAGCTAAACAAGGCCAGGGACAGACTGTAGAATAGACCATTAATCGCTCATATGCAAGATCAGATTTGAGCTGCAGAAAGTTAAAACAAGTTCACAAGAACCAAAATTGTATCTTGAACATATTCCACCAGAATTTAGAAACCATATCAAGGACAGATTTGATGTGTTAAACACAAATGACAAAAAACTAGAAGAGTTGTGTGATGACATCAAGAGCATCATATAGGAAAAAAGCAAAATGACATTAAGAATACATGATTGACCGAGGATCATTCCTACCCCCTCAGTACTCAGGGTTGCCAGGGATGGGCAACTTAGATAGTGGCTATCCAAAACGGGGTGCTACAAAGGCAAGAAGTGACTGGCTTACAAGCTTTCATGAGGGAGCCTAGTTTCAGAGGTTGCGGGGGAAGGTAGAATCTCCATAGAGTGATTTCCAACCTATCTGGATGGGGCTGATGAAAGGAGATGGGGTTAAGACTCTTGAGGTTCAACAGTGAATAATTGCTATCAGGACTGACTGCGAGTTTTGGAAATGTAAAGATAGATGTTTGTAACAAAAGGAGCGGAGTGGTTGATTTTGCAGTCCAGGAGCAGCGGTTCCTGGGACCATCAAGGGAGAAAAGCGGAGTGCAGGACCCTATCCAGAGAAGCAGTGATGCCAGAGATGGAGGCAGAGACCATGCAGGGGACTGTAGTCATTGCAGTAAAACGAAATAAGATAGGATGAATGTAAAGCTAATGTTCTACCATGTAAACCATCATATAATTCACAATAAAAACTTAAAAAAAGAAAGCAATAAAATAATAAATAATTTAAAAAAGAAAAAAGAATACAAGACTGATTGTGAATGTTGCAAATGTAAAGGTAGATATAAAAAAGGAGGGAAGTGGTTGTTCTTGCAGTCTGCGAGCAGAGAACCCTGGGACCATCAGGAGAGAAGAGTGGAGTGCAGGAACCTATCCAGAAGAGCAGCAATGCCAGAGATGGAGGCAAAAATGGTGATATGGAGAGACAGAGCAGCGGGGAACTCTAGATTCAAGGACGGAGATGAGCTATGTGCTGGTGGCTGGAGGACTGGCATGCAGGGTATGTGGTTGTTTGAATTCCTAAGTGCTTCAGTGTAAATCCCCACCCTCAAAAAAATAAATAAATAAAACAAACGGAAGGATTGGAAGCAAATACTGTTGAATGATAATGCTTGGAGGGGACTGTAATCATGGCAATGAAACAAAATACGATAGGATGGATGTAAAGCTGATGCTCTCCCATGTAAACTATCACTCAATTCACAATAAAAAATTTTAAAAATATATACAAGAAAGAAGAAAAAGACTATATGGATGCTCAAACAGACTATGAAACTTGTTCTTCAGCACAGAGATGCTAAAGCAAATGGAAGAAATAAGGAAGGAAAAGCTGAACAGAACATTTCAAATGGCAGCTTGAAAAGACAAAGTCAAGAATTATAAGTAAATGTGCAAAGACTTGGAGTTAGAAAACCAAAAGAGTAGAACATACCCAGCATTTAAGTGAAAGGACTGACTAAAAAAACTCAAGACTTGACTCAGACAATACTGCTGGGTTCTAGGGGAAATATATTGAATAGTACAGAAAGATTACAAGAATTGGAAGGAATATGTAGAGTAACTTTACTAAAAAGAAATGTACGGCATTCAACCATTTCAAGAGATAGCATATGATCAAGAGGCAAAGGTACTGAAGGAAGAACTCTAAGGTGCACTGAAGGCATTAGCAAAGAAAACGGCTTTGGAAATTGATTGAATACAAATCGAAATCATTCAACAAAGTGATGCAGCACTAGAGAAACTCAATGATCTATGCCAAGAAATTTAGAAGACAACTACCTGGCCAACTAATTGGAAGACATCCATCTATGTGCCCATTCCAAAGAAAGGTTATCCAATGGAATGTGGAAATAATAAGATGACATCATTAATACCACATAAAAATAAAGTTTGCAAAAGATAAATTTTCAAATGGCTGTAATAGTACATTGGTAGGGAACATCCAAAAATTCAAACTGGATTCAGACGAGGATGAGGAATGAGGAAGTCATTGTTGATTTCAGATGGATCTTGGCTGAAAGCAGAGAATACCAAAGAGATGTTTGCCTGCACATCATTGACTATGCAAAGGTTTTTAACTGTGGATCATGACAAGCTATGGACAACATTGTGGAGAAAGAGTATTTTGGAACACCTAAT
>NW_006408765.1:3772533-3773013 GCF_000296735.1 Chrysochloris asiatica
ATATGAGGTCATTTATTGAATCCACATGAATGATGAGAATTGCACCACTAACCAAGATGTCCCATACTCAGCTAAATAAGGGCATTAAATCTGTTTTTGCTTTCAAATTTATATTTATTTGCTATGAAAAATTAACTAGCATCTTTAGGTGTTAGTTTATCTCATAATTTAAATGAAAAGATCATTCTAGATGATTTCTGAGGTTTCTTTCGTTTCTAAAATCCTGTTCACCTTTGCAGTTTCCAAATCTGCTTTATTATCAAAGTATATACTAAATAGATAAAATGAACTATATCAGATATAAGATATTCTGTCATTTACCAATTTTACAATTTATTCTATATTAACAGTGTTTTTATCTTACGGATACCAACTGAAGAGACATGTACAGCTTTTCATCTCATTGTTATCATTTCTTCCTTATAACTTCTAAAGATAAAATGAGAGAGGAAATGTAAAAGTGATTTTTTTTTTTTTTTT
>NW_006408765.1:3778383-3784621 GCF_000296735.1 Chrysochloris asiatica
TCTGCAAATAGGGAGAGTTCTACTTCCTCTTTGCCAATTTGGATGCCTTTAATTTCCCTGTCTTGCCGTATAGCTCAGCAAGCTAGATTTTAAGATGACCCTCAAGATTACAGCTCTCTGTGAAACATGTTCTATGTGATTCCCTCACCTTGAATGTAGGCAGAAACTGAGGAAGATGGAATGTAACTCTCAAGATTAATTTATAATTAGTTGAATTTGACTTCATCTGTATTGTTCACTTAGAGGTGGTTCTGACTCATAGAAGTCCAGAAAAGCGTTTCCAAGTAGCAGCTGGTCTAAACCACTTACCCATGGTCAGTAGTTCAGTGTTTATCCTACAGCACCACACTAGGAGTTTATTTTGTGTGTACCTGCTTATCTGAAGAACTTTTAAAAGAAGCTGCAGTATAAGGAACACTTTTGCTGGTCTGGTAAAAAAGCAACATTCATGATGTGAACTGGAAGCCTTTAGTGAGAAACTGTAGGCAATTTCTAGAAGATAAGAGGGCTTCTTTAAAGTAACTAGAAAATGAAGAACAGGAATCTCAGTTGCACAACAGAAAACTGAATTTCGTCAAGACGGTGAAACAGTTTAGAAGCAGATTTTTCCCTAGAAAAACTTTCAAATACAAACCAAAGCACAGTCATCTGCCTCGCAATCTTGTGAGATCCTAAGTAAAAGATTCAGCAAACTCGTATTACACTCCCAATTCATAAAGAATTATGAGATAACTAATGGCTAACATTTTAAGTTATTAAATTTTTGATTATTACTTACATAGCAATGAAAAATGAATACAGATAATATATTGTTGCTTTACTATCTAAAATATTCAACGCAATATTTTTGGTTAATAGTAGCAATTTTGAAATAGGATAATATCTTTTGATATAATGAATATTAACAGTGAGGTTTGCATTTGATTTTAAATACAAAAGATAAATAACTGAAAGTTAGTGGCTTTTTAAAGGGGATCTCAGGTTAAATATCTTACATTATCATTACTGTTGTTGTTAAGGGCTATCAAGTTGTTTCCAACTCGTAGCAACCCTTTCGAGGGTTTCTGAAGAGCAGCTAGTAAGTTCGAACCACTGAACCTGTGGTTCAGACGACCTCTCAGTTCAAAGCTTATCCTACAGCACCACTCGAGGACTCATACATTATCATTAAATCCCTTAAGTCCACTTAAATAATATACTAAAAATTTAATATTTGAAGTTGAAAACTACATTCTGAATTTTACCTCTCTTCTGCCACACCAAAGCTGCTCCCTAATGTCTTTTTAATTCATGAAAATGCAATTCTACCAGTTATTAAAGTCAGAAATTTTGCCACTTTTTGCTCATGCTCCATATACAATCCATCAATACTATTCTATCTTTATTCTCAGTCCAAATTGGCTCAGGAATAGTTTTCCACTTGGGTTCATTTATTTTTATAGATCGATGATGTTCGTTGTCTACTTTCATATATTTACGATGATGAAACATGATCTTCAGTGTGCCCACCAAAGACAAACTTTCTATACTGCTTTCTTTTACTTAGCTATATACTAAACCTTTTGCCAAGTTCCAACATGACATAACTGCTATGTCTCATAATAACAATAAATTTATACAATATAAAGTCTATAAAAGAAAGAGTTTACAGAAGTAAGCTTCATAGGAAGACCTTTTTGTTTTTCCCTATAAGAGAAGATTGTTGAAAGAAAAGAACATTGAGAAAAATTCACTATGTTGAATGTTCAAAAGGCTTTCAAAGTTTGTTTTTGCTTTTTTATGTTGTTCATTCTTTATTTTTTATGTTCCATTTAAAATAAAGAGAATGTTCAACCTTTAAGTGAAATATATATGTAAAAGTATACTGAAAACTTTAGTGATAATTTGATGATCAAAATTAGAGCAGCAAACTAGAGGACAATAAATGCTGGCGAGGATGTGGAGACTGGGATGCTCCTGCATTATTAATGGGATTGCAAAATGATCTAACCTCTCTGGAAAGCAATATGGAAACATCACGGGAGAAGAGCAGAGTGTGAGACCCTACCCACAGAAGCAGTGACACCAGAGATGGAGGCAGAAATCATGACATGGAGAGATGGAGCGGCTGAGGACTCTCAACCCAGAGAGGCAGAGGAGTTGCGTGCTGATGACCAGGGGGCAGTCTTGCAGGGTGTACCATTTGGTTGTTTGATGGTGCATGGAGGGCATTGATACCATGGCAATTAAATGATATATGACAGGATGAATGAAAAGCTATTGTTCTCCCATGTAAACTATTATATAATTCACAATAAAACATTAAAAAAAAAAATAGAGCAACTGCTTCAAAGAATAATGCTTTGTGACAAGGAAGGAAGACTTATGGGTATATTTAATTCAAAATTTCTTTTTATTTGTATATTTTACCACACCAAATATTATGAAAACAAAATATAACTGATGAACAGGTTTATAAGAATAGTTTAAAAAATATGTACAAGTTAACTTCTGACAAGATGGCAGACTAGGAAGACATGTTATGCAGACCCTCTATATCAGAGCTACTTTATACTCACCATCTTCTCTTATTTAGTTCATAATTTTTCTTTACTACTCTATAATCTCTTTCTCTTTTCATCTTCTCCTTCTGTTTTTATAGTGTTATTTTTCTCTTCCTTTTATTTTTTCTTACACAGCACTATTTTCTGGTTCCTCTTTTCTCTTTTTAAATATTTCTTTCTTTTTCCTCTTTTCTCTTTTTAATTGTTATATTATTTTTCTTGTTGCTACCCACTTCTGTTTTTTTGTTTATTTTTTATATTTTCAAGACCCAATACTAGTTCTCATGTGATGATCAATGATAGACATCTACTAACATAAGCCCTAAAATGAGCCACATGAATGGCTATTGAAAAGAGTGCATACTTTTTGATTCTCTAATCACACCAACCAGAAGACAGTTAGTGAGAGCCTAAGAACACACCAACACACAATCATCAATTCAATAAAAATATAATGGCACCACAATGTTCCAGAGAACAGAAGATATTAGCTAACACAGAGAATTAAGAGAGAATGCTCAAACAAATGACCAAGATGCAGAGCCAGAAATCTTTTTTAGAAAAGAAAAGATAATGGAACTACCTGAGAAAGAATTCAAAAGAATATTTAAGTACCTTTTTGGATTTACAAGGAAATCTGGTAGGATAGTGCTTATGATTC
The DNA here is from genome assembly GCF_000296735.1 of Chrysochloris asiatica. Classification (NCBI taxonomy): domain Eukaryota; kingdom Metazoa; phylum Chordata; class Mammalia; order Afrosoricida; family Chrysochloridae; genus Chrysochloris; species Chrysochloris asiatica. Next base: position 3,781,588 of record NW_006408765.1, read on the forward strand.
AGACTGCTAACCTCAAGGATAGCAATTTGAAACTATCCCCAGTGCCATGGGAGTAAGATGAAACTTTCTGCTCCCATAAAAATTACAGCCTAGGATATCCCATAAATGGTCATTATGAGTTGGAACTGACTCCATAGCATATAATCAACCAACCAACCAACCAATGGATTTACAGAAAGACTGAGGAGAGCAAGGAAACACAGAAAAATAATTGAGAAAAATTTAGGGAAACACTACAAGAACAGTCAGAAAAATGAATAAATGCTAGGATCTCAGAAATGGACAGCACATTGAAAGGATAAGGGAGTGGTTTTAAAACAATGAAAGTCTGCATTAGTGACCTTGAAGATAAATCTCTCAGTACTAGTAAACTAGAACAATCTGAAAAAGAATGAAAAAATAGGAAGTAAACCAGATATTTATGTAGAACAGCAGTTCGAAACTACCAGCTGCTCTGCGGGAGAAAGATGAGGCGTTCTTTTCTTGTAAAGATTTATAGCCTCAGAAAGCCTGTACAGGGTCGCTATGGGTTGGAACCGACTCAACAGCTCTTAACAACAACAACAACAACCATGAAGAGGAATAACTTTATGGATTTCAAGCACAGGAATAGATAATAAAAAGAAAATTGCTAAAGAGTTGTTGGAAGAAAACTTCCCTTAAATTATGAAAGACGAGAAAATAGTCATTCAAGAAGCTGAATGAACCCCAAACAGGATAGACTGCAACAGAAAATCACCAAGCTGTATCATCATCAAGCTTTCTATAACCAAAGACAAGGAGACAATCCTGTGAGCAGTTCAGGTAAAGCAAAAAGTTACCTAAAAGGAAAACCAATAAAACTAAGTTCAGATTTCTCAACATCAATCATACAAGAAGAAGGCAAATGAATATCCTATACAAAATTCTGAAAGAAAAAAAACTGCCAACCAAGACCCGTACACTCAGCAAAGCTGTCCCTCAAAAACAATGACAGTATTAGGACATTTCAAATAAACAAAAATTAAAGAAATTCAGACCAACTTTACTAAATAGTCTAAAGATGTTCTTTAGACTCAGACAAACACCATCACACAACAACCTGAGATTAGCATACTTGACAACACTGCTCAGAACTCAATCCAGATATATTGCAGTTTGTAAATGCCATCAAGTTGGTTCTGACTCCTAGTGACTTTGTATGTGTTTTTCGAGGAGAAGCTGGTGGGTTGTTACCACGGACCTTTTGGTTAGCAGTCCAGTACTTATCCTACACCAGAACTCAATATGTTGTTGTTGTTGTTCAGTACCGTGGAGTCTGTTCTGACTCATAGTGACCCAGCACAGGGTTTCCAAGGCTGTAAATCTTTACAGGAGCAGAAAGCCTCATCTTTCTCCTGTGGACCCGCTAGTAATTTCGAACTGCCAACTTTGAGGTTAGCAGCCCACTTCGTTATCAGAGCTCCTTAGAATTCAATATAGAAGCATCCAAAGTAAAACAAACATACAAGACTGAAAACAGGGAATCAAAGATATCCATTTATAAGTGAAGTCAACTAGAAAGCCAAAAGTCACTAGTACAGATACAGAACTTTCAAAGGGCAAGGAAGTCAAGCAGATTTGGAAATAAAACTGACTGTTTTAAATGGGCATAATTAATAAATTGCAGGGTAACCTCAAAGAAAATTATTACACTTACACATAAAAACCAGAAAGATTTAATAAACATTTTAACAACAGCAATGAAAAAAATGAAAAGAAAACCAACAAACAAAATGAACTCAGCATAGATTTATGTGGAACAAAGAAACTAACAATACCAGCAAAACACACACAGAGAAAATTACAGTAATAAACTCTTACCTATTGATAATTACATTGAATGTAAATGGAATAAATGCACCAGTCAAGAGACAGAAATAAGCAGAATGAATACAAACATTAGTCCATACATATAGTGGCATGCTACCCAACAATGAAGAATAATGATAAATCTACAAAATACCTGACAAACCTGGAGAACACTGTGCTGAGTGAAATTAGTCAATAGCAAAAGGACAAATACTATAAAAGACCATTGCTGTAAAAGTTAAGAAATGATTTCTTTGCTAAAAAACATTTTAAGATGCTAACCAGAGGTTGGAATGAAGGAATAATTGTACACTGGGTGGAGGTAGACACATATTAACTTGGGTGATGGGGAAGGCAGTACAGAAGAAAGAGGTTGGCACAGGAAATGGATGATACAGGGAGGAATGCTAGAGTTAAGGTGAATAGTGGTAAATACTGTTAATTGATAGTAATTTGTAATGCCATGAAGTGTAAGACTTGTTGAATGTGAGACTGATGATATGTTCTGTAAACGTCACTCAATTCACAATAAAAAGTTTTAAAAATATGTACAAATATAGTAAAATATTGTTTTCAAAAAAGCCTCAGCACCAAAGATAAAGTTGCAGGTTTAGGTAATGGCAGTATGCATTAAACATTTTAAACATTTTTAGTATTTAACTATCCATGGGATGGTGCCAGAACTCTGAAGCACATATAAAGGACTATTTAGAAGATTGGAAGACTTACAGGTAGGGGAATTTGTAGCAAAATCAAGAAATCCATTGTTCCTGAATTCAAGACTCTAAACTACTCCTGGAGCTGCCATCTTGGGAGAGATCAAGTGAAGGAAGGATCAGAACTACCATGAACCCCTGACAGAACTGTGGAGATACAGGTGTGGACATTCTTTTTTGGTATCTGTTCATTGGTCCTTCGCTGTCTGCGAACCTCCATTCTGGTGACTAGAGGGGATGCCTGAACAAATGGACACTCCATCCCCACCCCTGGAGGGTTCTACTACGCATGCACACAAATCTCCTCGACATTTAAGGGGACAGTTTCCGTTTAAACCAAATGGCCACCACTCGTCTGTCAGTTTGTCATACTGTGGTGGTTTGTGAGTTGCTGTGATTCTGAAAGCTATGCCACTGGTATTTTAAATACCAGCAGGGTCATCCTTGGTGGACAGGTTTCAGATGAGCTTCCAGACTAAGACAGACTA
>NW_006408765.1:3787501-3795755 GCF_000296735.1 Chrysochloris asiatica
TTCTGTTGTGCATAAGGTCGCTATGGGTCGGTACAGACTCAATGGCATCTAACAACAAAAACAGCAACAATTTATTCACTTAAGTATAAAGTATTATTGTTGTTGTTAAGTGCCGTGGAGTCGGTTCCAACCCATAGTAACCCTGAACAGGATTTCCGAGGCTGTAAAACTTTACGGGAGCTGAAAGCCTCATCTTTCTCCCACGGAGCAGCTGGTAGTTTCAAACTGCTGATCTTGTGGTTCGCAGCCCAATTCATAACCACTATGCTACCAGATGATATGTATATGTGGATTCCTGGTATCCTGGGACAAGCCTAGTGCAAACCACTAGCGTTCTCCTTGAAACTCTATACAGAGTTGCTGGAGTTGGAACTGACTACATTGCACTTAAATATACCTACTGTGTATCTTAAACTTGTCTCTGAAGTTTTTCTTCAAATTATTACTGAATTGAAAACTTTGGTTTTCTGAAGGAACATTGATATTTGCTCCACTTTTAAGTAGAGATTTTCCCCATCTACAGCTTTCAGATAAATGTTGCTGGAAGACTTTGGTAATCCTTATGGATCTTCACTGAATCTTCTGATACAATATTCTCTCTTCTTCCTAATAGTCTTCAGGCTTGAATTCTATGTCATCAGATTGAATCACCCATTATACTGGTATTGTTCTGTCATCTCCTGACAGAAAATGGTCATACGTCTGCTTCTATTTCATATCACTTGAAAATCTGTATCACATGAAATTCATATAACTTTCACTAATGTTATTCCTGTCTTTGTTTTTGAACATGCCTGTAAAAGTCTAACACACCACAAACTCTCAGTTTTTTAATCTGTCTACACAAATGATTATTCCTTTCTTTGCCTCAACCACTCATCTATTCTCAAGGCCAATTCCTACACCAAGATAATCACACAAACAATATCTTGTTTTATTGCATTCAAATTTTAATTACAATAGGCTTCTATTCGCTTGGCTCCTTTATGCAAGCCACCAATTCTTCAAAACGATTGTGTCCTATAATCAATTATTTTAATGAGTTTAGTAACCCTTAACATTTCTTTTCATTCCTTATTCATTGTATACTTTATTTGCAATTTTAAAATCATGACCATGTAAACTTAAATATCTCTGTTTTTAATCATGTAACTGTGCTGCTCCTTTGCCCAAATACTAACACTACTGAAATTAACAATTTGTCAACTCTTTGTTTACACTGATGCAGCTGAATTTACAAGTAAAAAACACTAGATCATATCAACTCACTCTACTTCAAATTAATTTACCTTTTCTCTTTTAGCTTCAGCATTTTAATACTTATTTTCTCATCCTCACTTTGAAATATGGCTTTTACTTTCAACTCACTAAAACATTTGAACTAATCATAAGATAATTTCCAGATGCCCATCACAATATTTATCCATATATTACAGAATCTGAGCTCTTATCTTCTTTCTTCTATTCTTTTTTTAAAGAAATGATATTTCTACCTAAACCATATTTCTTCACGTATATTCTTGACAACTTAAGGATGGCTGTCCTTAAGTTGTTATAAAATACAGGGTTAATTTTCTCCTCAACACATAGTTTTTTTCCTCAAGTTTTCCAGGAAAATTGGAAGCTGCAAAACTGAAATGGAATGAAATACAAAGCTCTAGGAATTGACAGAATACAATGTTTGAAATGTTTTAACATACAGATGAAATATTGCAGGTAATCATTCATCTTTGCTTAGAAATTTGGAAGACAGGTATCTGGCCAACAGTCTGGAAGAAACTCATATTTGTTCCCATTTAAAAGAATGGTGATCCAACAGAATGAAAAAATTATCAAATAATATAATTAATATCATATGCAAATAAAGTTTTCATGAAGCAGTATATTGGCAAGGTATTGCCTGAAATATAAGCTGGATCTTTAGAATGTGTAGAACAAGTGTAACATTACTAATGTCAACTGGATCTTGACTAAAAGCAGAAATATTATAAGACCTTTATCTGTTTTTTTATAATGTAAAGACATTCAACCATGTGGAACATAAAAGAAATATGAATAACATTAATTAGAAAGGGATTCTAGAACCCTCAATAGTGCAGAATTTGTATATACACTATGATGACAACATTTAAACAAAAAAAGGGGATACTACATAGCTGTAAATCAGAAAAGATGTACATCAAAGTTGTATCATTTCACCATACTTATTGAATTTGCATACTGAGCTGCTATTCCAAGAAACTGAAGTGTATGAAGAAGAATGCAGCATCAGGATTGGATGAAGAGTAATTTATAATTTGTGTTATGCAGATGATACTATCTTGCTTGTTGAATATTAATGATTACAACTTTCAGTATGAATTATAACTTAACATGAATAAAACAAAAATTGTTACAACTGGACCAGCAATCAACATCATGACAACAGAGACAATACTGAAGTTGCCAAGGCTAACCTTTTATTTAGATCCACGGAAGCAGCAGTCAAGAAATCAAATTATACATTGCATTGGACATGTCTGCAGCAAAAAAAAAAAAAAAAAAAAATTCTTGAAGTGTTAAAGACAAAAATTGTCACTTTGGAAAATAGGCACACCTGACCCAAACCTGTTTTGTTTTCATCCACTTCATATGTATGTAAATGCTGGAAAATTACTAAGGACTGGTGAGGAAGAACAGATGCACTGAAGCCTTTGACATATGGTGACTGTGAAGATTATTAGGTATACCATGAACTCATTCAATATGTAATAATGAACAATCTCTTTCAGAAGAAGTACAATTAGAATTCTCCTTAGAAGCAAGGATGATGAAGCTACATCTCACATATTTTGGAGATATTATGAGGAGGAACTAGTCCCTGGAAAAGGACATGGTGCTTGAGAAAGAGAAAGACCATCAACAAGATGGATTGCCAAAGTAACTTCAACAATATGCTTGAGTATAGCAATAGCAACAATTGTGAGGATAGTGCAGAATCATGCAATGGTTAGTATTCTCATATATAGTGCCATTATGAGTTTGAACTGACTTAATATATAAATATATATTAAGGGTCTTCAAAAAGTTTGTAGAAAAATTCCATTTTCCCATGAATGTTTCAGTCCCCCCAGTATAAATTATTTCATATTTTGTGTCTCCTAGTTAATTTCTAAATGATATTGATTTCATTTTACATATTAACTATAGTCCCATAAGTCATCCATTTGCAGCAAGGATGTTTTTCATTTGCTTATCTTTATAGTCACCAATTCTTCTCTTTATCTTCTTCTCTCTATTACATATAATCAAAATTTCACTAGAATTGCTCTGTTTCTCTTGTTTATTTTTCATATGCCATTTCATATGATTTTATAAGAGGGGAAAATTATTATGTAAAATTTTTTAAATTTACATGTCTGAGTTATAGGATGACAAAAAGAAATACATGAAGAAAGCAAAAAGTACTAAAAAGATAAGACCAAAATAAATGTCAGAAGAGACTCTGAAGTTTTCTCTTGAATATAGAGTAGTGAAAACTAATTGACAATTCCTCTCAATTATGCATGTAGTCACACAAGAGAGTATATGCAGAAATCAGATTTATTACATTTGTGGGTAAAAATGATAAAAAAGTTGAATGCCATCAGTCATAACTAGGCGAAGGACTCATTGTGTAAAAGACCATCAATTGATCCAATGCAAGTTTTAAGTTGTAGAAAAGTTTTAAAAGTTCACTAAAGGCAAAGTATTACCTTGTGTATATTCCACCAGAATTTAGAGATTATCTGAATAGATTTGATACATTATACACTAATGACTGAAGGCCAGGGAAGTGTGGAATGACAAGAATGGCATAAAACATGAAGAAAGCAAAAGGTCATTAAAAATACAAGCGAGAAAAGACCAAAATGAATATCAGTTAAGACTCTGAAACTTGCTCTGGAATGTAGAGTATCTAAAACTAATGGAAGAAAAGATGCCATAAAACAACTCAACAGAAAAATTTAAAGGATGGCATGAGAAGATAAAGTATTATAATAAAATGTACAAAGAACTGGGGATAGAAAAGTAAACAGGAAGAACATGTTCAGAATTTCTCAGGCTGAAAGAATTAAAGAAAAATTTCAAGTCATGACTTGAAATATTGATGGATTCTATGGGCAAAATATTGAGTGATGCAAGAAGTATCAAAAGAAGATAGAAGGAATACACAATCCATGTATCAAAAACAAAACAAAACAATAAACAGTATTCAACCATTTCCAGGGGTATTATACCATACAGAATTGAGGATACTAGAACCTGACTTACACTGACTACACCGGAGAAAAACAAGGCTCCAGGAATTTATGGAATACCAACTGAGATGTTTCAACAAATGGATGCACTGTGCTAAGTCCTCATTTGTCTAGTTCAAGAAATCTGGAAGCGGCTTCTGGTTCTGCATGACAGCCAGGAAAGTCAGGTAGGGGAAAACTCTGGTGAGAAAGGAGGGGGATCTCACGAAGGAAACGTTCATATACCAGACCCACAACTTTTAAACTATCATAAGATCTAGTATTTCAGTCTCCTGAACTCGCATTTTTGAGAAATTGTGCTGCTAAGGAAAAAGAAAAGCGTATTTTGGGACTCTCACTCATGGGACCTTGGGTTGGGATGGTACCTATGGCAATGAAACGATGTATGATAGAATGAATGGAAAACTAATGTTCTTCCATGTAAACTATCACACAATTCACAATAAAACATTTATTAAAAAGAAAAAAGAAAAGAAATCTGGAAGACCTCTACTTTGTTAACTGTAAAAATGGCATAGAGCCGCCATCTGTCCTTCTCTGACTTCACATGAGGTGGGAACGGGGAGAATACTCATTAGCCAAAGACATATGCTTATGTCTTGGGCTAATTATTATTAGTCCAAGACTTAGGAATGCCTCCACCTTCCAAACTTCTTTTGACACAGGCATGTCTTGACCAAGCTTCTTCTGACACCAACTTTCTTTCTCACAGTACTCTCTAATTATCAGCTAGGTTTGATATTTTACTGCAATGACCAGGCAGAACTCACAGATCACACTCACAACTATGGCCTTTGGAAGATATTAATAGGTTACAATTAGGGATTATAGAGGCTCAAGTTTATTTCATCAGGACTGCCTTTTCCCAGCCATGCCTGCTGGCAGGCCTCTCTGATTTTCAGTCACATGGTGAGTCACGTGGTCTTTTGGCCTCTTACCTACTCAGGCAATATTATAAAGTTCTTTAAAGGCTATTTATAAATGCCCAAATGTACTTGGATATAGTTCTACAGACTAACAAAGTGCCTGGAGCTATCCTAATCTGCAAGCCAGTCTCCTGCTAAAGACAGTCAGCTCTACTCACCTCCATAGACTGAGTAGCCCACTACTCTGTCTTGTACTTTGGTTTATGGTTCTGCTGCTATCACTCCTCTGCTAACCCTCTATCATTTCTCTGGTATCAAAGCTTTCTGCCCCTGGATCAAGGAGTTTCTATGTGACAAGATCTCAAGGTCCAAAGGACATGCACCATTTGTGCCTTTTCTTTTTTGACGGTAGTGAGATTCCCTTTTCTACTTCTGAGATTGGCTTATCTTATTCCCAGCAGAGGATGACAAAATTGACCAATCCTCACATTTTTTTCCAAATTTTGACAATCACAATTAATCTCATTAACAATCACTCAAAACAGAATTATATAATCCAATTAATATATCAGCAGATGTTACATCAGCATTTTCTCCTATTGCCTCTTACTCAGACACTTCAAGAAAACATGAAATACATCCATCTGCATGCTCACAGCTACTCATTTGGTGAGGGTTACAAAAACTATAGCTAGCACAGCCTTATCAAACAATGCACCACACCAGCTAATAGGATGAGATGTATATTTGTGCCTATTTCAAAGAAAGGTGCCCTCCAAAATGCTGAAATTATTGAGCAATATTATTAATATCACAAGCAAGTAAAATTTTTTTCTAAAGATAATTTAAAACTGGTTGTAACTGTATATCAACAGGGAACTGTAGGAAATTCAAGCCAGGTTCAAAAGACATGGAAGGAGGGATATCACTGCTAACACCATATGTATCTTGTTAAAAGCAGAGACTACCAGAAACATATATACTTATGCTTTATTGGTAATGCAAATACTTTTGACCTTGAATCACAATTTACATATAACATTATGAAGAATGGGAATGCCAGAGTCTTAATTGTGCCAATGCAAGGCTTATCCATAGACATACAGACAGTTATTAGAACAGAACAAGTGGTACTGCATAGTTTAAATCAGGAAAACTGTGTGTCAGGGATGTTTCCTTTCACTAAACACATAATCTGCAAAACTGGATTACAGGAAGAACACAGCATCAGAATTGGAGGAAAACTCATTAAAACCTGTCATATGCTGATGATACAATGTTGTTTGCTAAAAGTGAAGAGGTTTAGAAGTACTTTTGATGAAGATTAGACCATAGCTTTTAGTACAGTTTACAATTTAACAGAAAGAAAACAAAAATCCTCGCAACTGGGTTAATAAGTAATAGCACGATAAACAGAAAAGATTGAAATTGTCAAGTATTTTTTTTAACTCAGTTCCACTCTCAGTGCTCACGGAAACAATCAAGATCTCAAAGGACATATTGCACTGGGCAAATATGCTGTACAAGATCCATATTTAAGATGTGAAAAAGCAAAGTTTACTTTCAAGACAAAGGTATGCTTGATCCAAGTCATGTTTTTTTCTGCATTTTTTTCACCTTATCTGCATACAAAAGCTAGTCTATAAATAAGGAAGTCAGAAAAACACGTCCCTATGAATGATGTTGTTGGCAAAGAATATTAATTATATCACCAATTGGCAGAGAACAAACAAATCTGTCTTGGAAGAAGTACAACCAGAATGTTCCTGAGAACGTAGTGTGAAAATACTTCTTCTCATGTACTTTAAGACATGTTATCAGACGGGGCCAGTCCCTGGAGAAGGACAACAGTTTGGGTCAAGTAGAGCCTACAAAAAAAGCAAGACTCTCACAGAGATGGACTCATACAATGGCTGCAATGATGGCTATTTGTTAAAATGGAGCCAGAAAAGATAGTGTTGCATTCTGTGGTACGTAGGTTCACTATGATTCAGAGCTGATTTGAAAGGATTTACAACAGTTAGGGTTTTTAAAAAAATTTCTCTCTTGTGATGCATTTATTATTTTAGAGTGATTAGCATTCTAAGGTATACACTTTTGTTGCTTCTGTACTAAAGTTCAAACAGAAATAATGACAGTCATGGACAGATTACCCAGTAAGCAAGGGTTTACTTGAACATACTTACTAAAGGAGTTCTGGTAACATAATGCATTATGAGTTGGACTGCTAACCGCAAGGTCAGCAGTTTCAAAAATACCAACTGCTTAATGGGAGAAAAATGAGGCTTTCCGCTCCCATAAAGAATTACAGTCTCAGAAACTCTATGCAACATCAATATGAGTCAGAACTGACTCCACTGAACTTAACCACCACTACAACCAATTCATGGATATTGATAGATTATTTGATTCCTGGTGCCATGCTGCAAGATCAGCAATAGATCTGTAGGATCAGCACTGGACTGCAAACCACAAGTTTGTCAGTTCAAATCCATCAGTTTCTCCTTTGAAGCCCTATACAGAGTCATTATAAATCAGAACTGACTCACTTAACACTTAACAAAACACTCTACAAAACACTTAACAGCACTAAACAAAAACCTACTAATCTGTGGACTGTTGGTATGGATAAACACTGGACTGTGACTCACAATACCAGCACTTCAAACCTACCAGTTGCTCCTTGGAAAACCTCTATGGGGTAGCTATGAGTCAGAACCAATTTGACATCACTTAACAACATTTTCTTCAGCGTCAGCCTGAAATTGCATATGAACAATTGATGGTCTGTTTCACAGTCTGTCCCTGGTCTTGTTTTGGCTGATGATAGAGTTTTTCCACTGACTCTTTCTACAGATGTAGTTATTTGATCCACCATTCATCTGTCAGTTTGTCATACTCTGGTGGCTTGTTTGTTGTGATTCTGGAAGCCATGCCATGAGTATTTTAAATACCAGCAGGGTCACCCACGGTGGAAGGGTTCCAGAAGAAAACTCGTTAGGAAGGAGAGACAAACTACTTCCAAATATCTCCTCACTGAAAAGCCTATTAATAGCAGTGGAACTCTGTCAGATATAGAGCCAGAACATGAGATCCTCAGATTGAAAG
>NW_006408765.1:3796365-3820992 GCF_000296735.1 Chrysochloris asiatica
AAATTGAACAAATCTACCAATTTCTTCAGTCTAAAATTGATCAAACATGAAAATAGGATGTATTGATAATTACTGGTGAATGGAATACAAAGATTGGAAACAAGAGAAAAGCTCAGTGGCTGGAAAATATGGCCTTGGTGATAGACACAATGCTGGAGATCGCCTGACCAAGTTTTGCAAGACCAATAACTTGTTCATTGAAAATACCTTTTTTAAAGAACATAAAAGATGACTATATACATGGACCTCACCAGATAGAATTGAGAGAAATCAAATTGACTACATTTATGCAAAGAGATGATGGAAAAGCTCTGTAACCTCAGCCAAAAAAAGGCCAAGGGCAGACTGTGGAACAGACCATAACTTGCTCACATTTCACATTTCAGGCTGAAACTGAAGAGAATGAAAACAAGCTCAGGAGAACAAAAATATGACCTTGAATATATTCTACCTGAAAATAGAGATCATCTGAAGAACAGATTTGATGCATTAGACACTGAAGATCAAAGACCAGAGAAGAAGTGTGGGATGACATCAAGAACATCATACAGGAAGAAAGCAAAATGTCATTAAGAAGACAAGAAAGAAAGAAAAGACCAAAACAGATGTCAGAAGAGACTTAGAAACTTACTCTCCAGCAAAGCTAAAGCAAATGGAAGAAACAAGGAGAAACAAAAGCTGAACAGAAAATTTAAAGGACAGCTTGAGAAGACAATCCAAATATTATAACAAGATATGCAAAGAGTCAGTGTTAGAAAACTAAAGGAAGAACACATTTAGCATTACTCAAGCTGAGGGAACTGAAGAAAAATATCACGTCTTGACTTGTGATACTGAAGGATTCTCTTAGCAAATTATTGAATGATATAAAAAGCACCAAAAGAAGATGGAAGGAATTCACAGAGTCACTGTACCAAAAATTCAATGTTTAACCATTTCAAGAGGTAGCATAAGATCAAGAGACAATTGTCCTGAAGGAAGAAGGCCAAGGGGCATTAAATTCATTAGCAAAGAACAAGGCACTGGGAATTGATCGACTACAAATAGAAATATTTCAACAAAGTGAGACAACACTAGAGGCACTCACTCATCTATGCCAAGAAATTTGGAAGACAACTACCTGGCCAACTAACTGAAAAAGATCCATATTTTTGCCTATTCCAAAGAGAGGTGACTGAACAGAATGTGGAAATCATCGGACAATATCCTTGATAGTCCATGGGAGAAAAGTTTTACTAAAGGTAATACAGAAATGGCTGCAACCATACATTGACAGAGAACTTCCCAAGGTTCAAGCAAGGTTCAAATGAGGATGTGGAATGAGGGATATCACTGTTGATGTCAGATGTATTTTTGCAGAAAACAGAGAATACCAGAAAGGTGTTTACCTGTGCTTTATTTACTATGCAAATGCTTTTGATTGTGTGGATCATGATAACCTATGGACTATATTGCGAATTATGAGTATTCCAGAACACTTAATTATGCTCACGAGGAATCTGTACAAAGACTAAGAGGCAGTTGTTCAAACAAAACAAAGAGACACTGAATGGTTTAAAATTAGGAAAGGTGTGCTCCAGGGGTGTATTCTTTCACCATACTTAGTCAATCTGTATGCTTAGTAAATAATTGGAAAAGCTGGATTATATGAAGAAAAACATGGCATTAGGATTGGAGGAGGTCTCATTAACAAATGGCAATATACAGATGATACAGCCTTGCTTGCTGAAAGTAAAGAGGAGTTAAAATATTTGCTGATAAAGATCAAAGTCCCTCGCCTTCAGAATGAGTTGCATCTCAATGAAAGAAAACAAAAATTCTCACCATTGAATGAATAAACAATATCCATATAAATGGAGAAAAGACTGATGTTTTCAAAGACTTCATTTTGCTTGGATCAACCATCAACACTCATGGAAGCAGCAGTCAAGAAATCAAATGATGTATTCCATTAGGCAAATCTGCTGCACAAGACCTTTTAAAAGTGTTGAAGAGCAAAAATGTCAGCTTGAGGACTAAGGTGAGCCTGACACAAGCCATCATTTTTCAATAACCTCATATGCATGCGAAAGTTGGAAAGTGAATAAGGAAGACTAGATAAATTGATGCATCTGAGTTATGGTGTTGGAGGAGAATATTTAAAGTACCATGGGCTGCCAAAAGAACAAACAGCACTGTGTTGGAAGCAGTACAGCCAGAGTGCTCCTTTGAAGCCAGGATAGCCAAAATTTATCTCTTATAATTCAAAAATATTATCAGGAGGGACCAGTCACTGGAGAAGTATATCATGTTTGGTAAAGTGGAGGGTCGAAGATAAAGAGGAAGACCCCGAACGAGATGGATTGCCACAGTAGCAGCAACAATGTGTTCAAATGTAGCAATGATTGTGAGGTTGGCCCAGTACCAGGCAGTGTTTCATTCTGTTGTACACAGGGTCACTATGAGTCAGTATTGACTCAATGACACCTAACAACAATAACTACAGCAACAATAATACTTACTAATCTGTAGTAAACAATTTCACATGTTTTCATCACATCATGTGTAATCTATGTGAAATTATTCACTATAGAGTAGAAAATAAACACATAAGCAAAAGAAAATCTATACTTATCTTACTTGCTGGGTACTCTGTCTCTGTCAGGGATTACAAATTAGAACAGAAATTTTGATTCTGTAGAAAGATGCTGTCTGATAACTAAAGAGATAGATGCTAGTCATGCCTGGAAGCAGAATCTTTAATATGGTGAAAAAAAGTGACATTGTTCACTAAAGATTAGTAAACAAACTTAAGTAAATTCATGCTAACCTTGCCTATTTGATAATCTGACATTACTGACATTCTGTCACTTATCCTCATCTTCCAAACAGTATACATTCACAAGATACTAAACAATGTATGGGTAATAGAAGAAAAGAACTGGAAAAGATCCATCTCAAAGTATTTTATTTTTTAATCAAGACAATAGTTTGTTTTTTTAAACCAAGAATCACTAGTGCTCAGAGTTATCTTTGTTCCAATTTTTTTTTAACTTTTTATTTTGAACAAGTGAAGGCAAGCATATAAGATCATCAGTTTTACTTTCAGCCTATCATAGGTTTTCTTTCAACTCAATGATTATAGTCTCTTTACTATAACAACAGTTATCTTGCTTCCACCCTGTGGCTTCCCTTTTACATCTTAGTTTTCACAGATGAGCAGAATAAAAATATTTCATATACACATACAAAACAATATATATCTATATCTATCTATCTATCTATCTATCTAGATAGATAGATAGATAGATAGATAGAGATAGAGAGAGAGAGAGAGAGATACATATGGAGTCCTGGTGTGGCGCTATGGGTTAATGTGCCAGACTGCAAAGCCATTTGAACTGCAAGGTTGGTGGTTTAAGGTCACCGGCAGCTGCTCCTTGGAAACCCTATACAGGGTTGCTATGGGTCGGAATCGACTCCTAACAACAACATTTATATATTCCTTTAAATGTCCAAAGGGCACATTTTGTAAGCTGGCATCCTACCCACAAACACACAGCTTTCTCAGCTCATGGGCCTAGAGTTCTCAGCTGCTCTATTGCTCTAAGCCATTGCCTTTGCCACCTTCTCATGCTCCACTCACACTCTTCCTTCATGATGATCCTGGGTCTTCTCTTCCTATAATGAAAGATTACTCCCCTGTTTGAGTTACACATATATTACAATTACAGTTGTGACAACTGTGATTAATCCTGCTAACAGTTATTTACAACTGAATCATAAAATCATATCACTATCATCCTCCATTCCCTTTCACCAACTCCATCTGGAAAAGAGGAAAACTATTCAGTGGAGATTCTGAAACTAAGCACACTCACAAAAGCTTGTAAGCCAGTCAATTCATGCCTTTATAGTCCCCTGTTTTTGATAGTCAGTGTCTAAATTGTCCATTCCCCTGCACTGGGAAACCGCTTGATTTTTGATATGATGAGTCCTTCCATTTCAGTTGGAATTTTGAGCAACTGCATCCATAAGCAAAGTTCCAGTTCATCAGATTGCAGCAATTTATGCTTGCTCAAATATCAGACTTCTTTATCCTCATCTGGTTGAGTTCTGGTGAACTAGCAATCCAAGCAATGTCAAATAGGTACTATCTGCACATTTGGGAGTTCACTCACTCCTTCCCTCACTTCAGACCAACTGACTGCTTCACTGTCAACACTAGAACCCAGTGGTTAGAGTTCACTGTCCTTGGGCTCTGGAGTGAGTTCACACATCTCCCTAAACTTCAGACCAGCCAACTCTTCCCCTTCTCTGTCCCAATTCTGAACATTACTAAACACATTATTTCTTGCTAGGAGTCTTAACTCCAGTTTATGTGATGATAGCAGATTTAACCATTAGCCCCGTAGTAGTTTAGCCAGCAATACTTTCTCTCTACTAGAAACATAAAAAGGCTGTGAGAAATTCTTATAAATGAGGAGGTAAATTATAAAGGACAAAATGTATTCATGTTTATAGGAAAGTAATATTTTCTGTCCTGGTGAAAAATACTGTTTTTATTAGTCAGAATAGATCTTATTCATTAAGAGTCTACTAATAACCTGGAGCAGCTAGAAGAACAGAAGATACTTCTTGAAAGAATGACCTACAGGAAAAATAAAATTAAAAAAATAAGGCAGTCCAACTGACTACTACAAGAACAAGCAATTTGTTCACCAGGGGACATCAAGGCAAGTGGTTGGGTCCCCTCAGGGCAAACCCCCTCCCAAGACTAAGACTTAAGGAGAATACATGAGCAGGCATGCAGTCTGACTGGTGACCACACTGGTCACTGATAAGGAGAAGTGAGGAGAAACAGCAATGAAGCTGTGAGCTAAGTCTGACCACATTCAATAGACTCCTGTGAACCCAGGTGGAGACCTGGTTGGCCAGTAGTATGGCAAGACCTGGGGACTCCTGAGCCCAGAGACAGTGACATAGCCACAGAGGACTAGAGCTGAGAGTGAATCATCCAGCTGATAAAAAGAGAGGGCATATGCACAAGAATACCCACACTTGCAAATAATACCCACCTTACCTGGCTTCAATGGCTAGATGACCAGAACTCAACTAGAAGAAAGAAGAGGGGAAAAGAAGGGTAATCTGATACAATTTGATGAAATCAACCTACACCTATGGATGCAGTAGCTCAAGAAAGGGAACAAATCTTTACAGCGAGGATCATTCCTACCCCCTCAGTACACAGGGTAGACAGGGATGGGCAACTTGGACATTAGCTACCCAAAATGGGGAAACAAGTACAAAGGCAAGAAGTGACAGGCTTACAAGCTTTAAAGAGGGAGCCTAGATCCAGGGGGCATGGAGGAAGGTAGAATCTCCATTAAGTAGAATCTAATCTGTCTGGGCGGGGCTGGTAAAAGAACATGGGAGTAGGACTCTTGTGGTATAATAGTAAATAATTGCTATCAAGACTGACTGTGAGGGTTGGAAATGTAAAGGTAGATGATTTATAGTAAAAGGAGGGGTATGGTTGACTTTGCAGTTCAGGAGCAGAGAGGTCCATGGGACCATCAAGGGAGAAGATCAGAGTGTAGGACCCTACCCAGAGAAACTGGGAAGCCAGAGATAGAGGCAGAGACAATGATGTGGAGAGATGGATCGGCTGGGGACGTTTGACCCAGAGAGGGAGAGGGGCTGTGTGCTGACAACGGGGGAGCAGGCTTGTGGGGTATACCCTTTGGTTGTTTGATAATACATGGAGGGGATTATAATCATGGCATTGAAACGATATATGATAGGATGATTGTAAAACTAATGTTCTCCCATGTAAACTACCACATAATTCACAATAAAAACTTTAATAACAACAAAAAAGGAGTCTACTAATTACCATTTGGAAAGGATGTTGAATGGAATGTGTTTGTTCTTGTCAGAAAAAGAACACAAGTGATTTACTAAAGTTCCAAAGATGGAAAGAACAGAACAGACAAATCCATGCTAATAAGAGAGCCAGTCAGGCTCCAACAGATACATCCCACTGAGGATAGCAAGTCAGCAGGAATGTCCTATACTAAAACAACCCCACAGAGATTACTAGAAAGAAGATGTAGCTTCATTAGTGGCAGAGTGGTTTTGATGAGTGATAATTCCTGACACCTTTGCATAGTGGCTATGAGTGGAGTTCTTCCCCACTAGACGAGGGGAACTTTAGGACAAATATTTCTTGCAAACTCAGTCACTCAATTCTCAGTTGTTTATTACGAAGTGGACTATTCCAAAGTAAGAATTTGAACAGGAGGAAAATAGTCTGAGAGGCTTCTAAAGTAAGATGGCAGTGTAGGCAAACACACCGAGCAGACCCTCTGCATCAAGGGCATGGAGACCAAGTGAAATAGAGGATAGTGGTCTGGAACCCAGAACTACAAAGGATAGAGAGGTAGATGAATGCAGATGAGAAAGGAATCTGAGTGGGCGTGACAAAGAGGAGACAGAGGGCGGGGTTTTCAGGTGACTGTCCTTTCACACAATTGCTTGAATGCATAGGATTAGTGCTGGATGTTGTGTGGGATATGATTTTCCCTACTACATCGTTACCCCGTCCTCGTCTTCCCTGACCCTTGGCCAGTGCCTCTTCCTTTACAACCTCTGTTATCCCTGAAATTATTCTCCCACTCCACGCATCTAGAAAGGCTCGTGAATTTCACCACATTAGATTTTTTATTGCTGTTGGTTTTTTTTTTAAATGTTTTATTGTAAATTATGTGACAGTTTACATGAGAGAACACTAGCTTTACATTGATCCTGTCTCATATCGTTTCATTGCCATGGTTATAATCCCCTCCATGAATCATCAAACAACCAAAGGGTATACCCTGCAAGCCTGCCCTCTCCCCGCCCCCCACCCGCCCTGTCATCAGCACACAGGCCCTTTCCCTCTCTGGGTCTAGAGTCCCCAACTGCTCCATCTCTCCATGTCATCGTCTCTGCCTCCATCTCTGGCGTCGCTGCTTCTCTGGGTAAGGTCTCGCACTCCGCTCTTCTCCCTTGATGGATCCAGGGACCTCCGCTCCTGGATTACAAAGTCAATTACTCCCATTTTTTTTTACTACAATACATCCACCTTTGCATTTCTAACCCTTGCAGTCAATCCTGATAACAATTATTCACCACTGTACCACAAGGGACCTAACCCCATCTCCTTTCATTAGCTCCGCCCAGATAGATTGGATACTACTCAGTAGAAATTCTACCTTCCTCCACGTGTTGTTGGCTTTTGACAGGCAGAAATTTTACCCATGTGGCCCAGTCATATCCATTCCTCCTGCAACCCCACCCAGTAGGCAAGCTGTACTACCTACTCCTAAAGTAACTGATCAAAAGCAAATTAGCAGGCAACATCAAGCAGATCTTCCCTAAACTATACCATACACAGGTAATCAGAAAATTGCATGGATACTTCTAGTCTCTATTCTCTATCATACCACCCAGAGATAGGGGGTGAGTACCTGAGGGCAC
Organism: Chrysochloris asiatica; assembly: GCF_000296735.1. Classification (NCBI taxonomy): domain Eukaryota; kingdom Metazoa; phylum Chordata; class Mammalia; order Afrosoricida; family Chrysochloridae; genus Chrysochloris; species Chrysochloris asiatica. Next base: position 3,803,866 of record NW_006408765.1, read on the forward strand.
ACCAGTACACAATCATCTATTAAATATATATCACAATGTTTTGAGACAATAGAAAATTTCAACTTACATGAAAAATAAAGTGGTTAAAACCAATGTCCAATTTACAGAATCAGAAAATATAACATCAGAAATGGATTAAAAGTACCTGGTAGATTGATATTTAGGTACTTTCAATGGATTGAAAGATAATTGAGAAAGCTTCAGAAGAAAGAACACAGAAAAAACTTGAGAATCATCCATGAAAGCATTAAAAGAGCAAACTGTCAAAATAAAAGAAAATTATGAGTATCTATTAGAAAACAGCAAGTAGAAATCCAGAGAATTAGTACTAAGATATCAGAAACAGATAACACATTGAAGCAACAGAGGCATTAATTTGAATTGATGGAAGGCTGAATTGGAGAGCTTGAAGACAAATATCTCAAAATCCATGTTAGGAGACCAATCAGAAACAAGTAACAGAAATACTATGAATTATCTGGGACAACATCAAGAGGAATACTTTATATGTGATTAGAAATCCAGAACATGAAGTGACACACACATAAAAAAAAAAAAAAAACCCACAGAGAAAACATGAAACATCATGAAATATGAGAAAATGCACAATTAAGAAGCTGAACAAATCTCCAAACAGAATCAACCGCCAATGAAAATCACTGAAACATATTATTGTCAAACTTTCCAAAAGCAAAGACAAGTGAAGAATCCTGAAAGCAGCATGGGAAAAATGAAATGTTAGCTACAAAGGAGAACTAATAAAACTAATTTATTATTTCTCAGCAGAAACCATCCAGGCAAGAAGAAAATTAGATTGCATATATAAAACTCTGAAATTAAATTGCCAACCCAAAATCATATATCCAGCTAAATTGTCCCTCTAATTTGATGGTGAAATTAGGAAATTTCCAGATAAATGAAACTAAGAGAATTTGTAAAACCAAACCAACCTTAGACAAAATACTAAAGGGAGTTCTTTGGACAAAGAACTGACAATATGAGACAACAGCGTGAGATTTAAATACATGGCAATATTACCCATAACATAACTCACATATATAAGTATCTAAAGAAAAACAAATTGACAAGACTGACTATAGGGAACCAGAGTTAAAAGTGTGTAATAATAACAATAAAACCAAAAATTTTAAAGTGAGAATTTTGTAGTTACATAACATCCAAATGAAGAGGAAATCAAGTAGATGTCAAGAAAAATGAACCTAATTGTAACCCTAAAACTAGATCAAACCTTTCTCTTAGCCCTATGCTAACCCCTACTTTTATCACGAAACCCAGTCTTAAATGTAGCCCTAACACTACATGAAACCCTAGGCACCTAGGTATATTCCTAATCCCAAACATATCTCCTTACTCTTACCTACTTCAAAACAAAAAACAACAACAAACAAATAAACTTTTTAGACAAAAAAGAAAATAGTATGAGACAAGGCAGAAAGAAAGTCACACAGTGGATCAGTAGATAGTCTCATTATCAGTATAACATGAATATTGTTTCAAGTAGGCTAAGTCAGAAAGCAGCTATATATCAGTACAGTGAAATGTATGTCCTGGTCTATCTACCCAGAATGTAGGTTTCAGAATAACATACTGACCAGGCTGTGAATCACAGGGGCAGGTGCTGAATAGGGGCTAGACAGTGAGCAAAGCTTCTCATGGAAATGCCAGAAGTGGACCTGTATTGCAAAATCCCCAAGGGATTTCATGACACCGCCCAATAAACAGCAAGTTTATAAAATCCCCACACAATCACACATTTTACCCAAAATGCCCAGGAATTACTACAGCATTTTGCAAAGGGACATTTTTGCATTCCCTTTAACATATTTCTCTCTTCTAGTTCTGGAGTAATTAGAAGCAGAGAGAATTAGGAATGGAACAACAAAGTAGGCATGACAGTCTCTATATTTCTGGAGTCTATACCAGTAAATCCTGTGTGTAGTTCTGCAGGATAATACACGGATCAAAAGCTCAGTTTGAACTCCTGGTGGGTTGTTCAAATCCACCATCCACTCATCACAAACCCTAAGTAGAGTTGCTATAAAACAGAACTGATTTGACAGCACTTACGAACAATATACTAGTAGGTGTGAGCAGGAAGAAATCTAGTGTTTGATTGTATATGAAATTGAAGTCTTAAATTGGAATAGAGGGAGCTGAATATTTTATACTCTTTATTTTATATCTGTATGTTAATTCACATTTTAAAGTGTTCTGCTTTAATGAGATTGCTTTCGCAAACATTAAAGGACTAGAGAGATCCAACAGGTGCTGATGGCAGTTATTGTGTAAAAATAAAATCAGTTCATTTAAGTACAAGTTCAGGTTGCTCAATAAACCTACCACAAAGAGTACTCAAGAAATAACTGATTCAAATGATGGTCATTCTTTGTTGTCAGCCCACTCATCTTGAAACAGCATTCAGCATTTGTTCACATCATTGAACAATTAATTAACAATGAAATTAAGTTTTACATTTTGGAGATTTATATTCTACACATTCACAAAAATTAAATGAAATTATTTTGTTTCCAGTTTCCAACAACATTATCTCTCTTTATCTTTTCTCACAGAAAAAATTCTCTACTTGCCTGTATTGTCCTAAACAAATATGCTATGAATATACTATTCAGCAAAATTAGAACTCTCAATTAGTTGAACATAATTTACTTAAATACCAATTCAGTAATCACTTACTGCTATGCTCTTCAATTGATGTATCAAAATATTTAACCAACTAAATAGATCTTTTGGAAGACTTCAGATTTTACAGAGACAAAATACTATGTGATTATTTATTCACTTACATAATCTGTACATAGAATATTCATGTGTATTCATATGTCAAAGCAGTATAGCATATATACATTTATACATGTTTCTACATGTGCATATAATGATTAACATATTGTGTTGTTTTTCAGTTGTTTTTTACTTGATATCCACTCGGTAGCATAGTGGCTATGAGTTGGCCTGCTAGTCTCACAGTCAGCAGTTTAAAACTACCAGTGGGGTCATGGAAGAAAGAAGAGGCCTTGAAAACTTTATACAAGGTTGCTACGAGTCGACATAAACATCACGGCACACCAACACCACCACCACAATGATGACTGCAAGTGTTCTAGAGTAGAACTGTTCTTTAGAATTTTGAAGGTTGTGAACTTTGGGAAGCAGATTGCCAGGAATTACTTCTGAGATTGATTTGGATTGCCAACCTGTCAGGTACTAGTCCAGCACTTAACAAATTGTGTTATCAGAGATACTATTTTGTTATACATAGCATATAATAATTTTATTACATAATATTTACATAAAGTACAATAACAGTCAACTTACTATGTTAAATGTTAGTGGTGTAAAATATAAATAAGCCAATATTAAGCTTTGTAATTGTAGGATGAAACATATAGTCCCTGCAATTATATGTTAACTGAAACAAATTGTACATTCATTGTTGTTAGGTACCATCAAGTAGGTACCAACTCATAGCAACTCTATGTACAACAGAAGGAAACACTGCCCAAGCCTGGGGCAACTTCACAATCGCTGCTGCGTTTGAGCCCATTGCCACTGTGACAATTCATCTCAGTAGGGGTCTTCACCTTTTTCTCAGACCCTCCACTTTATCAAACATGATATCCTTCTCCAGTGACTGGTTCCTCCTGACAATATGTCCTAAGGATGAAAGCTAAAGTCTGACCATCCTGGCTTCCAAGGGGTACTCTGTGTTTCTTCCAACACAGATCTCATGGTACTTTGATTATTCTCCTCCAACACAATAACTCAAACACATCAATTCTTCTACGATCTTCCTTGTTCACTATGAAACTTTCACATGCATATTAGGTAATTGAGAATACCATGGCTTGGGTCAGGCACACCTTAGCTTTCAAATTGTCCTTCAATACTTTAAAGAGACCTTGTGCAGCAGATTTGCCCAATGCAATATGTAGTTTGATTTCCCGACTGTTACTGTGAGTACTGATGCTTCATCCAAGCAAAATGAAATCATTGACAACTTCAATCTTTTCTACACTTATATGGAAGTCCAGTAGTGAGGATTTTTGTTTTCTTTACATGAGGTGCAAATCATACCAAAGACTGTCATCTTTGATCTTCATCAATACGTATTTTAAGTCCTCTTCACTTTCAACAAGCAAGGTCGTATCATCTGCATATCACCAGTTGTTAATAAGCCTTTCTCCAATCCTGATGCCACGTTTTTGTTAATATAATCCAGCTTCTCTGATTATTTGTTCAGCATACGCATGCATAAGGATGGTGAAAGAATACAATCCTGGTGCACAGGTTTCCTGATTAGATTTATTAAGGATAATTAAAGACATCATTCTCACTGCCAAATATTTAAAAAACTGATCATTTGAGAAATTTACATTGGAATAATTTAGGAAACAAAACATCAGTTGTTTTCATCTTCTTTCCCCTGACATAACAATGGGCTCAACCTAAGAATGATTGTGTTGAGGGCACAGGGCCAGACAGTGTTTCAATCTGTTGTACACAGAGTTGTTATGAATCAGAACAGACTTCACATTTTTAACACCAACAAGTAGAATAAGAAAAGATCAAATGATCTGGCTATTATATATAATATTATATATATAATATATAATATTATATATTATTGGCTGGCAATTATTGACTGGCAATTATTGACGGGCAATCTAGATTTTCCAAGAGAACTATCACTGACCACATCAAATCCAGGGGACTCAAGAAGTAACAACAATTTATGAGCAACAGACTTTAAAATATTAAATGGAGAAACATAGAATAGAGAGAATACTATTGTACTTACTCTTTATTGTAGCCAAAGTCACGGGCATTCAGCAAAATTAAGATTTATCCTCCATTTACTGTCGTCCAGCTGTCATATTGTAGGCAGCAAAGAAACTTCCAAGACCACTTCCTGTGATATAGACAAACTCAGTAAATACTGGTTGAGTTGTGGACCAACAATAAAAAACAAAAAATTTTAAATAAATGTAAAAAGACACAAGTGGAAATGCCAGAAGTGGACCTGTATTGAAAAATCCCCAAGGGATTTTATGACACCGCCCAATAAACATCCAGTTTATAAAATCCCCACCATCCTCAAGTCAGTAGAACACGATGCATTATACTGGACTTTGATATTTGGAAACAAGGCTGTCAAGCTAATTCATATAGAGGAATAGCATTAGCAATACCCATGAGAAGGGAAACCAGGTATGCTGTATTAGTTGAGTTTGGAATATGAAGACATATATACATGTTTAAAAGTTGGCTTATCTGGTTTTAAGAATGACATGAATTTCAGGTGAGCAATTTATTTAATTTGTGAGTTATTTCATTTGTACTTCAAAATTTACAAAATTATATATTTTGTCTACTGGTGTTTATTTTTGTTATTGATATTTTTATATTATTTAATTGCTTATCTAGGAATACACATACAGTTCAGTTTTTCATTATATCAATACAGAAATAAAAGATTGGCCATTACTAGCCCAATGTCAAAATCAGCCCTTTTAAAGATCTGCTCTTCACTTAGAATTAGGTGAGTAGTATGCTACTAAGATTTCCTTTCCCCCATGATTTTGGTTAGAATTTATCAATGAAAGCACTAAATAAAGCAAGATGAGAAAGAACAAGAACAAATTATCTTTTATCAGATGAGAAAGGACAAGAATAAACTACCATTGATCAGAGATAACTACAGTCAGACATTCCTGGTGACCACTAGAAATTCACCCACAATGCTGAATGAAATATATAGAAATCCTCCCAGAGACTGTGAATTACAGCTGTGGTGTCTTGGATTAAGTATTTGGTTTCTAACCAAACGCTTGGCAATTCCAACCCATGGAAGAAAGATGAGGGTTGTTGTAATTCCAGAAGGAATTACAGCCTCAGAAACTCTGTGGGTTATTACAATGAGTCAGAATTGACTTGATGGTGGTAGATTTGGCTTTCATATTCCTGTCAATTGTTTTGAACCACTTGCTTCAAGCTTCGTCTTAGTATTTCTAAGATCTGTATGTCCCTAATTCCTAGCAAATGTTTTACCAATCAATTCCTAGCAAATTTATTACCAATCAAAACCTAGCATATACTTTAATAGCTAGAAAATGGACAAAAACATTAAGGTGATATTTTAGATTTGCATATAATTCTGGACAAAATTACAAAATATTTCCTAAAATATGTAGCATAGAACATACATATATGTCACACAAATTTTCAAGTAACTATCGTTTCAAACTTTTCCAAATCTGAATTTATGAAACTACATTCTCTGTGTTTCTTAATAACACTCAGATGTTGAAAATGCAGAGCTGATACTTCTATTAAATCTCTCTGATAAAATTATTTGTGATATTAAAGATCATATATGAAAAAAGTAGTATAGAATCAAACTTAGTGTGACTAGCATATGAGAAGTTTCCATTTACGTAAGAAGTCTTAAAGGCTTTCTTTAAAAATTTTCTCTAGAATAAAGTAGCATTTTAGCTCATCTCCTTTCCTGATGCCAATTTATGGTAACTGTATTATATATAAAACATCTTCAAAATGTTCTATAATAATTATTAATTATATGATAATATTCAAAAGCACCATTTCCCATTTAGTTTTCCATCTACTAAACTTAAATAACTGATTCTCCTTTACAAGTGTGCAAATTACACTCTGAATATAATTTGGGAACATTTAGTAAACTACATTTTTTTAAAAACTTGTTTTTCCCTTTGGAACTGAAACAAATTCATGTAATAAACCTCCTGCAGTCAGCAATTTCTCTCTTTTTGGTCAAGACATTAACTTCTTGAGATAGTTTTATAATTATGTACTATGATAATGTGGAACAATTTTGTCTTCATCTAATATTATCATTTACTTCTTTGTCCTTTATTCAAATATTGTATATGCAAACCCCCCCCCGCTATATTTACTTAAATGCAAACATAATGTACTATGTATATTTAAAGTTTAATCCATTTTTAAATAAAATTTAACTGATTACAAATATACAAAAAGTTAGATTTTACATTCTCTGGTAAAGCAGCCTACATTTATCCTCTTCAGCTCTATCTCCTAGAAAATATAAGGCTTGAGCACATTAAATTAAATCACTTAGTATTGAACATAGTAACAGACTATGATTAATGCTCTGAATAAGAAGATGCATTTATAACCATAAGTTCTTTAACTGCTCTTTGAATGCTTTTATATTTTTTTTGCTGAAATTGTGGAGGAATAAATATTTAGTACCACAAATATGATAGTAACAAGTCATACACATTGCTCCTGCTCGCTGAAGCCAGAGTGTGGTTTAAATTGTAAATATGACAATGTCACTTCTTGCTTTATAACTCTTTATTGGCTCCTTATCCCTCAGGACAAAGGTAAAGTATTTTAGTAAAGGCTTCTGACCTGGCTGCTTTGTCTTTCTCTCCTGACCCATCTCTTTACTCTTTACAATAAACTACATATATTGGGCTGTCCTGTTAATTAAAGACAGTAGAATTCATTCAGACAAGTTGAAATAGAAAAGGAAATGCTGCTGAGTAAAAAATGGTAGGGAAAAACTGAACCCCATCCTTCCTATAGCATTCACCTATAAAAATACAAAATAACTGAAAATGGAACAGAGATTGCAATGCAAAATCTATAACTGTAAAACTTTTAGAAGAAAATGTAAGAGATAATCTATGCAAGCCTGACTTAAGCAAATTTTCTTAGATAGGACACATAAATCTCAAAGAATAAAAGGTAAATATTAATAAATTTGACATCATCAAAAGCAAAAAAAAAACAAAAAACTTCTACTCTACAAAATTTGTGTTATCAAGATAGAGAGACAAGAGACAAACTGAGAAAATAGATGTAAAATATGTATCTGATGATGATCTTTTATCCAGAATTGTTATATTTCTATTATAAGAGAAGCAAATTGATTTTTTAAATATGCAAAAAATTGAACAGCAATTAACTAAAAACTCACATGTGAGTGATATATATGAGCACATAAAAGAAGCTCAAAGTTATTAATCATTAGGTAAATGAAAACTAACACAATAAGGAGATTATACACACATACACACATTAGGATAGCTAGCATGAAAAAAGACTGTCTATATACACTTTTGGTGTGGATGAAGACTAATTGAATCTCTTATTTATTGTTGGTGGGAAACTAAATTGCTACCCTAATTGGGAGAAAAATTAGTTTGGATTTTTCTTAAGAAATCAGACAGTTATAAGTAACTACCCATTCAATTGCCAGATATTTACTCAAGAGTTAGAAACCGTATACCAAACCTGAAACTTCTTCTTTATTGTTAGTATCAGTTTTTTTAACTGAAAATTACTAAAGTGTCATCAGTCTTTGAATGGATAAGCAAATAGTCACATAGATACCCTTTTGCATAACACATGTGCACCTAGTTTCATGAAGTACTCGCCCTACTAAAGCCTCTCTGTTCAAGGAAAGCTTCAGTAGACTTAAGGATGCATTCTTCCCATCAATAAACTTTTAAGTTAATTCAATAGTTTCCTTAAAACAATTTTATTTAAGATATCACCCAATAGTATTATAAAACTGCTTGGCATGGTGATGTAAAACAATGATATTTATGGAAGGTTGAGGTAAGAAGAATAATGCATTTAAGTGCAAAATAGGGCAACAAATCTAAACAGACAGGAAAGCATAAGTCACATCTCAAATCTACAAATGGTGTTTTCCTAAAGGCTTCATAAATCATTCATTTTATTCTTAACTTTCAATACAGACAGTTGGCTAGCACACACTCAAATTACTCCATAATAGATTTCCTCTATCTAACTGCAGTAGCTTATTCAAAAAATTGCACTTTTCAGGCAATTTAGAAAATAAACTTGCTCCTCTTAAAGTTACTATTAACTGGTAGTATTAAACTAACTTAAGTAACTGATAAATTTAGGAAAATCCATCACATGCTTTTACAAAGCATCTATACATTCCTGAATCTTTTACAACAGCATATATAAAAGTAGCAGTATAAACACGGGTTTTAGGATTATATCATTTTTCATAGCTAAAACATATGGATTTTTTTTCTTAAAATCCCAGTCAATTAAGTAATTTTAAAATTATGACTTGTTGTTGTTGTCAGGTGCCATCGAGTCGGAATCGACTCATAGTGACCCCATGCACAGCAGAACGAAACAATGTCCGATCCTGGGCCAACCCCACTACCGCTGCCACACTTGAGTCCATCAATGATGCCACCTGGCTGATCCATCTCGTTAGGGGTCTTCCTCTTTTTCTCTGACCCTCCACCCTACCCAGCATGACATCCTTCTCCAACGATTGTTTCCTCCGGACGATATGTCCAAAGTAGGAGAGACGAAGCTTAGCCATCCTGGCCTCCAAGGAGCACTCTGGCTGCACTTCTTCCAAAACAGATCTATTGGTTCTTTTGGCAGTACATGGCACTTTCGGTATTCTCCTCCAACACCACAACTCAAAGGCATCAATTCTTCTACGATCCTCCTTATTCACTGTCCAGCTTTCGCATCCATATGAGGCTATTGAAAACACAATGGCCTGGGTCAGGCGCACCCTAGTCCTCAAGCTGACATCTCTGCTCTTCAACACTTTAAAAAGTTCCTGTGCAGCAGATTTGCCCAGTGCAATACGTCGTCTGATCTCTTGACTGCTACTTCCGCGAGTGTTGATAGTTGATCCAAGAAGAATGAAGTCCTTGACAACTTCAATCCTTTCTCCATTGATAAGAATGTTGTTTATTGGTCCATATATATATATGTGTATATATATATAAACACACACACACACACACACACACACACATATACACACATACACACATACACACACACCTGTACAGGGTCGCTATGAGTCAAACTGACTTCACAGGACATAACCACCACCATCTACGCATTTACTATTATAGATAGTTCATGTAAATGGCATAGCTTCCAAAATCACAGCAACTCACAGACCACCACAGTACAACAAACTGACAGACGTGTGGTGAATATATATATATATATGTATATCTCCACATACATTAAAGATACCCTAAACTGCTACAAGACCAAACAAATCTCTTTTGAAAGAACAAAGCGCTCCACAGATGTCAGAAAGACCAGACTTTGTCCCTCATACTTTAGACATATTATCAGGAGGAATCAGTTCCTTGAGAAGGGTATTATGCTTGGTTAAGTGGAGAGACAGAGAAAAAGATGGAGCCCGCTAACGAGATGGATAGGCACTGTGGCAGCAACAAAGGTTTCAAGCATAATAGCAATTGTGAGGAAGATGCAAGACCTGGCGGTGTTTAATTCTGTTGCACATAAGGTCACTATGACTCAGAATCGACTTGATGACACTTCATAGAACAATATACATACATATATGTATATGTGTATTGTAGATGTTTTAAGTGCCATTTAATTGGATCCAATGCATAGTGACTCTGCATGGGGTTTCCAAGGAGCATATGGTGTGTTTGAACTATTAGCCTCATGGTTAGCAGTCAAGTGCTTATTCTACAGCTCCACACCAGAACTCCTATATATGTGCATATATATGCTATATATGTATATATGTTCATGGTGCTAAGTGCCGTTGAGTCAGTCCTATAGTGACCCTTTATGGGGTTTCTACAGAGTGGCTGGTGAACTTGAACTGCCAGCTTTGCAGTTCAAACCAACTTTGCAATCCTGCAAATTACCCCACAGTGCCACATCAAGACTATACATGTATATTAGTCCTGATGTTGTACTATAGCATACACACTAGAATGCTAACCACAAGGTCAGTGGTTCTAATGCACCAGTTGTTCTTTGGAAACCTTGTACAGGGTGGCTATATATATATAGCAGTAGGATAAGCACTGGAGTGCTAACTTGCAGTTAACCATCCTTTGCTCCACACCAGGATCAATAGATAGATAGATACAAAAAACTTCACATTTTAAATCCGTAGGTAGTTTTCTTTTACACGTTCCATTTTTTACATAATGAATGTCTTTAAGTACTTAATATATGTCTGTCTTCTTCTGTCACTTCTTTATCATCAAAATGAATTATATCATCATTTAGACTTCTGTTCCAGTTTATTTAATCTAGTGCAATACAATCAGAAATTCTCTATCAGTGTGATTAATTGTAACACTCTGGTAGCTTAGTGGTTACAAATTGGCCTGCTAACTTCACGGTCAGCAACTGAAAACTGCCAGCTGCTCCATGGGAGTAAAATGAGGCTTTCTGCTCTCATAAAGATTTACAGCCCCAAAACCCTGTACAGGGTCATTATGAGTTGGAACTGAGTCCACGGCACATAACTACCACCGTATTGACATTGGAGTCCTGATGTGGCACTGTGGGTTAATGGCTGAACTGAAAGGTTAGTTTGAACCACAAGGTCAATGGTTCAAGCTCACCAGCCCCTCCTCAGAAACCTTCTATAGGGTCACTATGAATTGGAACCAACTCAATGGAACTTAACAACAAATGATACCAATATTGACATTTTGTTTATCTTAAATATTTAATAGTTATCTTCTATTACTAGAATAATAAATAACATCAGGGTAAATGGAGATAAGATTGAATTTGTCAAAGATTTTGTTTTGCTGAAATCAACCATAAACACTCATAGGTGCCACAGTACAGAAATTAAACAACAGTGCATTAGGTAAATCTGATGCACAAGACCTCTTTAAAATGTTCAAGAGCAAAGATGTCAGTTTGAGGACTAAAGTGTGCCTGACCAAACTCATGGTATTCTCAATAACCTAATATGCATGTAAATATTACACAGTGAGTAAAGAGGGCCATAGATTTGATACGTTTGAATTATGATGTTGGAGGAGAATATTAAACATACCAAGGACTGCCAAAAGAACAAACAATCTGTACTGGAAGACGTACAGCCAGAATGCTCCTTTTGAGGCCACGATTTCCAGATTTTATCTTTCATAATTTGTACAGTTAATCAGGAGGGACCACTACCTGGAAAAGTTCATCATGCTTGGTAAACTGGAGGGTCAATGTAAAAAAGGACTCCCCCCTCCCACAAGAGATAAATTGGCACAGTTGCAGCAGCAATGGACTCAAGCATAACAACAATTGTGAGACTGAAACAGGACCAGACAGCATTTCCTTCTACTGTGCATAGGATTGCTATGAGTCAGTACCAACTCGACAGCACCTAACAACAACAATGTGAGTTAGGTGAATCACTAGAGCTTGTTTGAGTTGGCTTTCTTTCACATCTGAACAAAAAAAAGAACTTTGTATAAAAACAACAAAAAAATATTCCTAGGAATATAGGTCAAAAGAGACTAAAGTCAGGAGGGGGAAAAAGCCAAATAAATATTACTGAGAAGAAAGCAAAACTTCAGGAAAATTAATAATTTAGAAAAATAGAAAAAGAACACATTCAAAACCAAATCCATTGCCGTCAAGTCAATTTCACCTCACAGAGACTCTATAGGACAGAGTAGAACTTCCTTAGAGAGCTTTCAAAGTGGTAATTATTACAAACACTTGTCTGTCAATTTCTCATCATATGTTGCCTTGTGTGTTACTGTGATATTGAAAGCTATACTACTAATATTTTAAATATCAGCAAGGTCATCCATGGTGGACAGGTTTCAGTGAAACATCCAGACTAAAACAGACTAGGAAGAAGGGAAAGCAGGTTGCTTCTGAATGGTTAGACACTGAAATCCTCATAAATAGGAGAACACTGACATAGAGCTGGAATATGAGTGACTCAGTCTGGAAAATTAAATATGACTGGGGAAGAGTTGCCTCTGCAGTTGACCTTAATGAAGTGCATGAAGCAAAGCTTTTAGGATCTTGCTTTATTGATGGTATTAATATATATATATATATATGAAACAGTTGCAAAAATCCATTAATAATCAGAAGGTGGAATGGACAAAGCATGAAATTAGTAAAATTAGAATTAATCTATGTAACACATAATGATCAATAATCTGGGCTTTTGTGAGCTACAATAGACAAATATTGCTATTTTGAGAATGACAAATTGAAGAATTACATCATATTCATATTAAATATATATATCTTAAAGTACACTGCTGTCTGTGAATTTGGATTTCTAATCTCCTAAACTATGAGAGAATAAATTCCTGGCTATTAAAGCCATCCACTTGTGATATTTCTGTTATACATTAGATAAATAAAACAATGACTATTATTCAAATTTAGGCACCAATCACCAAAGACAAAGATGATGAAACTGAATAATACTACTAACTTCTTCATTATGAAATTGATCAAACATGCAATCAAGATGCATGGACAATTATTGGTGATTGGAATGCAAAAGTGGGTGGAAAAAAATGAAGTTTTAAGATATAGCCTCAGTGATAGAAATGATTCTGGAGATCCCAGGATAGTGTTTGGCAAGAATGATGACTTCTTCATTGAAAATATATATATTTTTTCAACAACATAAATAATGACTATAAATGTGGACCTTACCAGAGGAAATGCACAGGAATTAAGTTGACTGCATCTATGGCAATACATGATGGAAAGGCTTAATATCATGAGCCATAGTTAGGCTGCTCATATGCAAGTTAATTCTTAAGCTGAAGAAAATGAAAAAAAAAAAAAAACAAACAAACAAAAAAAACCAATGAGAGCCAAAATGTCTTCTTGAACACATCCCACCTGAATTTAGAGATCATCTCAAGAACAGATTTGATGCATTAGACACTAATAATTGAGGACCAGAAATGTTGTGGGATGACACTAAGACCATCACAGATAAAGACAGAGGAAGGACATTAAAAAGATAGGAAAGAAAGAAAAGACCAAAATGAATGTCAAAATATATTCTGAAACTCAATCTTGAACATAGAACCACTGAAGGACTGGGAGAAATGAGGAAGTAACAGAAAATTTCAAAAGACAGCTTGACAAGACAAAGTAAAACATTACGATGAAATGGAGTTAGAAAACCAAAAGGGAAGAATCACACTCAGTATTTTTCAACCTGAAAAAAACATAGTAAGAAATTCAAGTCTTGAGTTGCAATATTGAAGAATATGATGAGAAAAACATTGAATGATGCAGGATGCATCAAAAAAGAATAGAGTAATTGTACCAAAAAGAAAGGTTTATTGTTCTGCCATTTCAAGGGGTAGTATATATTCAAGAATTGATGGCATTGATGGAAGAAGTCCACGCTTTACTGAAGGCATTTGTGAAAAATAGGGATCCAGGAGTTGATAGAATACCAACTGGAATTTCAGCAAACAGTTGCAGTGCTGGAGATACCAAATCATCTATGCCAAAAAATTTGGAAGACAATTACCTGGCCAACCACTTGGAAGAGATATACATTTGTGCCTATTCCAAAGAAAGGTACCCAATGAAATGAGGAAATCATCAAATTATACCATTAATAGCACATGCAAGAAAAATTCTGTTGAGGACAATTAAAAAATTGTTGTAGAATACATTGACTACCAGAAATTCAACTGAGTCAGAAAAGGACTTGGAGTTAGCCATATATCATTGTTGAAGTCAGATGGATCTTGGTTAAAAACAGAGAATACTAGCAATGTGTTTCATTATAATTCATTGACTATGCAAAGACATCTGAACTTGACCCAAACCATGGTATTTCCAGTTGCCTCATATGCATGTTAATGTTGGATAATAAATGTCATAGAAGAATTGATGACGTTTGGTGTTGGGGAAGAATCCTGAGAGTACTGTTGACTGCCAAAAGAATATATATCATGAAAGAAGTAATATCACAATGCTCCTTAGAAACAAAGTGGTGAAGCTTTGCATCTGGCATTTTGGACATGTTGTCAGGAGGGACCAGACCCTGGAGAAGTACATCATGCTTGATAAAGTAGAAGGTCAATTAAAAAGAGGAATACCCCCATGAGATGAATTGACATGGTTGCAGCAACAATGTCCTTAAGCATAGCTACATTTGTGAGGGTGGTGCAGGACTGGGCAGTGTTTCGTTCTGTTGTGTGTACATTTGCTATCAATTAGAACAGAGTCAGTGACACCTAATAACAATAGCAATCTTTGCAGAAGCAGTAAGCCACAGTTTTCTCTTGCAAAGTAACTTGTAGGTTAGCAGAAGAGCACTTAACCAAGGTACCACAGGGCTTCTTAAGGAACAAAGGCAAACACCTTAAAATACTCAGAGTGCTTAACTACCAGGGGGTTACTAAAGTAGTAAGGATATTTTTATTGAAATATAAATGAAAAAAGCATCTTTAGATATGAGAGAAAACTATGTGACTAGCTTTATGAATGCTTCAACAGGGATGATGAGATTCAATAAATATGTGAAAAGGAAAATCTATAAAACAATGTCCAATAGAAACAAAAAACAATATTTTCTAGTAGTAACATTAAACAAAGTTGAAAAAAAAAACACAGATAAAATTAAATAAAAAAAAAAGCCTTGAGTTTAAAATCACAAAGAAGTAAGAGAAGAAAGAAACATGAAGTGAATTACTTAAAACAGATGGAACTATCATGATTAATAGAAAATATAAAATTAAATTTAGGAAATTTAAAAATTAACATTAATATATCTAAAATGTCATCATTTCAATATACCAACCAAGAGAAAAAATAAGATATTATATGTTCATTTTTATAGTTTTTGAAATTCACTGTATTTTTCTCTTAGAACATATCTCAATTTAAACTAACCATATATCAAGCATTTTTTTGAATTAAAAAATATATATATTTGATTTATGCTATCTTCTTTTCTAAAAGGAATTGTGTGTTAGATTGCCTTTATGCTATTTGAATTTCCACAATTAAAATAAAAATCTGTTAATGCTTGCTTTTTTCATGACAACTGTGATCAAATTCAGTTGTGTCTCCAATGACTTATTTTGAACAGTAGTTAGAGCCTGTTGGCACAGTTGTTAAGGGCTCACCTGCTAACCAGAAGGTAAACTCCTTGAATCCACCAACCACTCCTCAAAGAAAGAGATAGCAATATCCTTCCTTGAAGATTACAATCTTGGAATACCTATGAGGCAGCTCTTCTCTATACGATAGAATCACTATGAATTGGAACTTGCAACTTGAGAGTAAAAGGGTTTTTTATTTTTCATGCAAAATTCACTTCCGTGATGGTTTTACTTGCTCTTCTAGTTTGTTTAGTTTAGTTTTCCTGAATATTGCCAAGTTGGTTTTTATCTCTTCATGAGTTAATTTTCTTTAGAGTTAAATTATTTTATTTAATAATGTTTCAAGAAGGCCACATTTAATTAATTTTTCTAATTAAAAAATTTGTGCAAATCTGCTTTTATTATTCTGTGATTTCATCTCTCTTTTTATGTTCCTGATTTGTCTTTTCTTGGTAATGCTCATTTCCTCGTTGATTTACTTAGTACATTTTGATACTAGTCCACTGCATATTGTGATTCTTAGTCATAGTTGGAGTTCTTTCTGTAGAAACTATTTGTAGAATATTGTGGATGAGTCATCTGGTTATATCAGGCATATCTATAGAGAACTTTCTCCTTAACTTTCATATTTGCAAATTTTTCTCTCATGAAAGTTTATAAGGAATTTTTCCAGCTCATCAAAACCCTGAATGATATATAGGAATCATGTTTTTGATTTAGCCTTTGCTTCATCTAAAAAAGAACAGCAGCTTTAGGGTTGCAAGCCATATTTTCTGCCCATCTAAATAGTCCTATTTGCAAAGATGATTTATGTCTGTATAATTATGATGCAAGTCCTGTTTTCTCTGCCTCCTGGTGTGTCAAACATTCATCTTACTCCAAATAAGAGTTTATTGCTTTTATTCTAAAGAGTTTGCCCTTGGGTTTGATAACTCTGAACACATGTGGCTTTGTCCAAAGTTTAATGATCTCACATAGCATCAACTTTATTCTGGTCCTGTTTTATCCAAATTACCAGGCCTTCTTTACGTATTGTATACCAGCAATATAAATGGTTCTCAATTATACATAAGACAGAAGTTTTCTTTTTCTATTGGCTTAGTGGTTTTTGAGCAGCTTTAAAGAGAAAAATAAAGAGTACACTTTATATATACAACCACTT
>NW_006408765.1:3821412-3823071 GCF_000296735.1 Chrysochloris asiatica
GGAACCGACTCGACAGCACTTAAGAACAACATGGCTTCTAAGGAGTCCTGGTATGACACTGTAGGACATGTACTAGACTTCAAGGTAGGTTTGAACCACAAGGTTGTATTCAAATTTACCAACTACTCCTCTGAAACCATATGCACGGTTGGTACGTGTTAGAATCAATTCAAAGGCATTTAACAAAAAAAGGGTAGAATGGACTATATCACAGTAGTACAAATTATGCTATAAATATATTAAATGTTTGAACCTTTTTGTTTAAAAACTATTTAATTGACTTTGATGTACTTCCTTTTATATCTCAAACTACATTAAGACACTGTGTCTCTTATCATGATCACAGTGAGTTAACAAATAATTAATTTTATCTGCCAAAGTATTTTTTTTTTAAAATAACTTTTATGGAACAGAAGATATTAGACTATATTTTGTGATTTTGCAAATATCCATAGTCAATAAAGCCCAAGTACAGGAGTGAATCAAAAGTTATCTGTACTCTTGTTGTAGAATTTATTTTAATCAAGTTTTAAAATAGACAAATACATAATTGTTAGATATAATCTCCTTGCTTTTCATATATTTTGTCCATCTGTCAACAAACATTCATATTCCTTTATTAAAAAAATGTTTTAGGCTGAGCCACGAGCCTTGAATACACCACTATCTTCACTTCTTCCTAAGAGGTGAATCTTCATCCTCAAATGGCTGCTTTCAGGGGACCAAACAGGTGAAATTCTGATGGAGCAAGATCAGGACTATAGATTTAACACCTCAAAAGAAAGTTTTTTCAGAGTGTCAACCATGTAGGCAGATGTGTGGAAATCAAAATGCCCTTGGATAGCAGTTCTCTTTTAATCTGAAGTTTAGGTTTCACCTCTTTAGTGAGGATCTCACTGTAATGAGGAATGTTAATTATTGAATCTATTTATATAGTGTTCCAATACTGGCCCTTGAGAATCCCTGAAAACTATAAGCATCAATTTTCCAGCTGATGGTCGACTTTTGAACTTTTTCGTAGCTGACAATTAAGGATGTTTTCATACTCTTACATTTACTCTCAGGCCCTTAATGATGAATTCATGTCTCATCACCAGTAATTATTTTTTAAAAGAAACTTTTATAATCCTTCCAGTATTTTTCCAAATTTGCCAATACCCAAACACGCCTATTTATGTTCTTCTGTGAGTTATCTCAATACATATTTCACACAAACTTTTGAAACCCAAGTTTGTCATGTATTATTTCATAGGCAGAGCCATGGCTGATGTGCTACGTAATCCACTTTCACTCATTTATTGAATAGAATCATTTCACGTGCATGCTCAATGTTGTCATCAGCCATGGACATGGATAGACAGTTTAATATAACCAGTTTGCAGGTAATTTTTGACTCACTCTCCTAAATATCTTTCTGGTAATCTACTTTTGCCAGGATCCATCTGACATCAGCAATGATATTCTTCATTCGCACACTCTTCTGAATCCAACTTGAATTTTTGGTAATTCCTTTTTGTTGACTGCAAGTGTTTTTTAACTATTTTCAGCATAATTTTACTTGCATCTGGTATTATTCAATGATTTCCAGATTATGTTCACTTTTCTTTGAAATGGACACAAATATGATTCTATTCCAAAAGTCTGGCCAGTAGCTGTCTT
>NW_006408765.1:3826176-3830365 GCF_000296735.1 Chrysochloris asiatica
TAAGTGTTGTTGAGTGGGTTCTAACTCATAGCGACCCTGTATAGGCTTTGTTTGTATGATAAGTCTGAACCACCAATCTTAGGGTTCAAAGTGACTTTGAATTCCAGTGCTTACCTTCCAGCATCAGGATTCTATAAAAACATATTTAGATGTATATCTCTGTGATCAATGGATGGTTGAAGACAAGTTCTTTCAGTAACACTCTTGACTAAGTCTCATTGCTATTGTTGTTAAGTGTTGTGAGTCAGCTTTTTAAGTCATTGTGACCCTGTATAGGGTTTCAAAGAGCAGTTGGTGGGTTTGAGCCACCAATCTTGTGGTTAGCAGTACATTGTTACAGAGCCACATCAGGACTCTGTCAATTACTAGAGCCATGTTTTTCCCCAATGCCTCAGAGCAGCTTTAATTTCTTCCATCAATGCCATTGGTTCTTGATCATAATGAGACTTCTTGAAAAAACTTGAACATCGACCAATTCTTTTTGGTATAATATATATCTCTGTGTATTCTTTCCATTTTCTATTGATGGTTTCTGCATCATTCAATATTTTGTCCATTATTGTTGTTGTTGCTGTTAACTACCATGAATTTGGTTCAGACTCATAGTGACCCTGTATAGGGTTTCCTAGGAGCAGCTGATGGGTTTGAATTACCTTCTTTGTGATTAACAATTCAGTGTTTATCCTGTAGCTCCACACTAGGACTGCATCCTTCAGTGTCACAAATTGAAGATTCTCTTCAGTTATTTTAGCTTGAGAAACAATCAGCATGTTCTTCCATTTTGATTTTCTAACTCCAGGTCTTTGAACATTTTATTATGATACTTTGCCTTCTTGAATTGCCATCTGAAATATTCTCTTCAAATCTGTTACATCCTCATTTCTTGTTAAGTGTTGTGATTGATTCAGTTTTTTACACTTAAGAACATGTTTCAGAGGCTCTTCTGATATACATTTTGTTTTTGTTTTTGTTTTTTTCTTTCTTCCTTGTCTTCTTAACGTTTTCCTTTTTTCATGTGTATGTTATTTATGATGTCATTCCACAAGTCTTCTGTTTTTCCATCATTATTGTCTAATGTGTCTAAATTCAGGTGTCTTATATTCAAGATCATATATTAGTTGCCATGGGCATGTTTTAGTTATTGTCAACTTTAGCCTCAACTTGCATATGAGCAATTGATGGTGGTCTGTTGTTTCACAGTTGCCTTCTGATCTTTTTTTGGCTGATGATATTGATTTTCTCCTTTGTCTTTTTCTACAAATAAAGACAATTTGACTACTGTATATTACATTTGATTTCTGTGCATTCCATCTGGTGAATTCAAATGTATGTTTGTTTTATATATTATTTCAAAAAGGTGTTTGCAATGAATAAGTCTTTGATCTTGCAAAAATTCTATCATGGGATTGCCAGCTTCATTTCAAACCACTAAAGCTACATTTCCCATTTACCCATCATCCCTCTAGGTTTCCAAGTTTCTCACCTCAATTATCAGTAATTATTAATGCATCTTGATTGCATGTCAGACTGAATGAATTGACAGAAGTGTTTAATTTCATCATCACTGGCTTTAGTGGTTAGTGAATAAATCTGGATAGTGGCATTAACTGGCCCTCCTGGGAGATGTATGGATGTTGTCTTATCACAAACAGCATTGTCCTTCAAGAAAGAGCTTGAAATACTCTTTTAGATAATGAAAGTGACTCCATTCCTTTTCATTTTATTATTCCTGGCATAATAAATCACAAAGTTCTCTAGCTCAAAAAGGCCAATACTAGTCATTTTAATACACTAATGCCTAGGATATTTATTTTTATGTGTTACATAAAAATTAAAATTTTTGATGCCTACCAATGTTCCTAGATTCATAGGTAATACATTCCATGTTTCAATTAGTAATGGTATTTGTCACTCTTTTTTCTCATTTTCAGTTGTGCCTCATCAGCAAATCAAGATCCAGAAAGCTCTATTCCATTCACATCATTAAGGTCAGTTCTACTTTGAGCAGGCTACATTTTCACTGTTGTATTTTGAGTGCTTTACAATTTAGGGTCTCATCTGCTGGCACTGTACCTGACAACATTCTGCTGCAATCATAAGGTTTTCAGTGGCTGACCATTCAAAAATGGTCACCTCTCCTTCTTACTAGTCTGGAAGCTCCACTGAAACCTGCCAACATTGGGTGACTGACTGAATGGCATCACAGCAACACACAAGTCACCACAGTACAGTAAACTAACAAACCAGTGATAGTATTATGTAGTTAAGAGAATGCAAAAGCCAACAAACAAAAAGCAAACACTTCAGTTGGAAGCAACAATGTATATTCAAAATTAATCTTTGTTTTATTAAAAAACATTACAATGATGGACCTTTTGTTTATTTGTATATTTGTTTCAGAAACTTGGTTCTCTGGGCATTGTCAGAATAGGAAATGAAAGAAACTTAAATCTAGCTCAACTGTCTTAGAGGAAATGTGTTAATTTGTGGAACTGGAGGAAGATGGGATTGAGAAATACTTAAAAAAGGGAACAAAAGTTACTATAGAAAAGAGCAAAGGATTGGGAGATAAGTCAAAGGATATAAAATAAGTATCAATAATAAAAAAAAAAGGCTGTATTTTAACAGCAAGGAACTGTATTTTTCTTTGCTGGAATATGTGCCAATCATGGTAACATTTTCAATAAATTCTACATAAGAAAAATTAAAACATACAATCTACTCAATTTTTGTATCAGATTAGTGTGGCTACAAGCAAAGTTAAAAGTACCAATTTATGAGAGATAATGAGATTTTAGGGGAACCGAGGAAGTGAGTCCTGGAGTGGCCATGTAGGATAAGCACTGAACTGGTAATTTCAAGGTCTGCAATTCCAACCCACCAATTGCTCTCAGAAACTATACAGGGTCATTATGAGTCAGGACCAACTTGACAACACACAACAAAAACAACAAAGAATTGAAGAAAAATATTACAAAATAAAACTTGCTACTCTCGTAGCGTAGTGGTTACGAGTCGGGCTGCGAACCTTAAGGTCAGTGGTTCGAAACTACCAGCTGCTCCGAGAGAGAAAGATGAGGCCTTCTACTCCTGTAAAGATTAACAACCTTGGAAACCCTGTACAGGGTCATTATGGGTCGGAACCAGCTCGACGGCACTTAACAACAACAACAACAACTCTCAGTCAAGATTGAAGATAATGCAAGGCACACAGGAAGAAAACTTGAACCAATTCTACAGGAATATCAAAGTGCATCATATAATCTGGATTATATTAGATTATAGCATATAGAGGTGTTGTTATTGACAATATTATTATTTAAATTCCACACTATTGCTGTAATTTTGTTTTTGTGTTTATTGGCATCTATGTAAGATGTGTAATGTCCATTTCCCCCATTATGCCAAATGATTTTTAATATAGTCACATTTTAAAGTTTTTTTTTTTCTCTTTTTAACTTTAGCCAAATTGCTCACTTACCAGTATTCTCCTAAAGTTATTTTCAATTTTTGAATGTATATGAATCCTTTCCAGTTTCAAATAGAATTATTTCCTAAAAATAACCTCCTCTCTTAATTATAAACCAGTAGTATACTTAATTGCCAAACCCATTAAGCTATATACTTTAATTTGTAAAGGTTATATTATGATTGATGATCTAACTATTGGTATAACTTTGGTGGGACCATAATAATTGTGTTTTGTTTGTTTTCTTTGCCACAATGTTTCCTTTGTATGTTACCAAACACCCTTAATTATGTTTATTTTCTTTAATATCTTATATCTTTCATAATAAACTTTTAACAATAATATCTGAATATCTGATCACTCCCTTCCACCCTTTCCAACTTTTTAAATACATTTTTCATTGAATATGTACACATTTCTTATTAAAGATGTCCTCACAATCAAAATAAAATTAATTTCTTCCTCAGCCGAAATTTTACGGTTTTCAAAAATCATGGTCCAACAGAAAATCTAATTTGTTCACTAATCACTAATTTTACTCTAGGTATACTTGTATATAAAGTTTCTCCCAAAGTGCTACAGATAAGAAACACTTAATTATTTCTAGAGCATGGGACTGTGAATCATTTTGAGCACATCTCAAATTGAAAGAATAATGTTGCTCTTCTGATTCATATTTTATTTCATTCTTCTTATAAACTCACAACAATTTTATTAACA
>NW_006408765.1:3832342-3841739 GCF_000296735.1 Chrysochloris asiatica
AAAAAGAAAAAAAAGCAATCTGATAGAATTTGATGAACTCGACCTACACCTATGGATGCAGTAGCTCAAAAGAGGGAACAAATCTTTACAGCAAGGATCATTCCCACCCTTTCCATACACAGAGTAGACATGGATGGCAACTTGGACATTGGCTACCCAAAATGGGCATGCTTCAAAGGCAAGAAGTGACTGGCTTACTGGCTTTCAAGAGGGAACCTAGATCTAGAGGGCGTAGAGGAAGGTAGAATCTCCACTGAGTAGTATATAGTATGTCTGGGCAAGGCTGAAGAAAAGAGGTGTGGATAAGTCTCTTGTGATACAATAGTGAATAACTGTTATCAGGACTGATTGTCAGCATTGGAAATGTAAAGGTAGACATTTTGTAGCAAATGGAGGGGAGTGGTTGACTTTGCAGTCCAGGAGCGGAGGTCACTGGGACACTCAAGGGAGAAGAGAGGCGAGCAGGACCCTACCCAGAGAAGCAGTGATACCAGAGATGGTGGCAGAGACGATAACGTGGAGAGATGGAGCAGCTGGGGACATTAGAACAAGAGAGGGAGAGGGGCTGTGTTCTGACGACCGGGGGCAAGCTTGCAGGGTATACCCTTTGGTTGGCTGATGATGCATGGAGGGGATTGTAACCATGGCAATGAAATGATATACAATGATAGGATGAATGTAAACCTAATGTTCTCCCATGTAAGCTATCACATAATTCACAATGAAACATTAAAAAAAAAAAAAAGGATAATTTAATTATGAACACAAGGTAAGACTCCATCTAAAACTCATATAAAGGAAGATGCTTTTGACTAAGCCAGTTCAAAAATGCAATATTCTGAATTATTATCTAGAAAAAGTAGCTTTTGTGGTAAAATACTTAAAATACTCAGCTGCTATTCAAATGGTCAGTCAGTCAGTCATTGGAATTCACCAACAGCTCTGTGTGAAAAGGATATGACAGTCCGCTTCCCTAAAGATTTAAATCCTTTGATTTTCAGTGAAGCAGTTCCACTCTGTCTTATAAGGCCACTTAATCAATCGAAATTGACTCAATAACAATGAGTTTGATTTGGTATTAATGTAGAAAAATAAAATATTTAGATAACATTTCATTACATATATAAAACAATATATGGTTAATGATCCACTGTAGACTGACATTTTGTTAGGTGGTTATAACTAATTTTCTAAAAAGAAACAAGAACAATCATTTGAAAATTTTATTAAGAATTAACTTCTTCACAAACGATAGTTGCAAATGACACCACACACATACACTGTCTGTCTCAGTGTCAGGTTAGAGTTGACATTCAATTTATGATATATATATTTTCTCCAATATGTTTTAAAAGCCCTCATCCTTTCTGAAATACTATTTCTAAAGTTGGGGAAATAATTTTCTTTTAGAAAGCACATAATTAGAACTTGTTTGTGCATTAAAGCAGAGGTACACCCTGCAGGTAAAAACAACTGTACATTCAGCAAATACAACGTTTTGTGAGACTGCTTTACTTTACCACTGTCTTCTCTATTGACTTCAAACGTGTCCATTGTTCTATGATTCACATGGCAAGAGACTATTAAATTGAATTCTTCTACTTCTCTTTGAAAAGTTTTTTTTCTCTTAATAAGCTAATTTGAACAGGTGAGAATAATTAGTAATTGCCGCTCTCCAATCA
Organism: Chrysochloris asiatica; assembly: GCF_000296735.1. Classification (NCBI taxonomy): domain Eukaryota; kingdom Metazoa; phylum Chordata; class Mammalia; order Afrosoricida; family Chrysochloridae; genus Chrysochloris; species Chrysochloris asiatica. The sequence goes on from NW_006408765.1 coordinate 3,834,025, forward strand.
GCAATTAGCTCCAATTATGCTTCCCAGCTGCTCCATCAGGCCTGTGTTGACTTCCTTCAGCTGCTTAAAGCAGCTGAAGTTCAGTCACAGGACAGGCTGGAAAATGAAGATTCATTCATATTTCTTCCTTCTGATGGACAAACTTTTGATTACCTCCTCACCTTCAAAGCAAATTACTTATCTTATTAAGTTTCAAATACATGCAGCTGTACATTTGTATCCAGGTGACAAAATGAGTTTCTGTAATACATAGGGGGTTGGTGGAGTAAAAATAACAAAACTATAAAGCATACTTTAGATAGAGGTCACACTTTTCACAATTTAGTCCAGAAACTCAGAGAGTGTCCAGCCTATATTCAAGTTAAGGTCCTTTTTAAAATATTCAAAACTATGCAAATAGATTAAAATTTTTTTGAAAAATTACAAATAAATAGATATAATGATAAAAGCCATGGAAATATAGCTAGGCATACTGACTTACATGGATGGAAAAACAAAAAGGTAGAGATGCAGAAGGAAGGGAAAAGGAAGGAAGCTGGGCTCGATAGAGGAAAGAAGAAAGGAAAGACATTAAGAAGCATGAAAATGATCCATGCTAAATATTGGCATGTAGACAGGGATATTCATTCAGACACTGCTGGTGGGAATACAAAGTGGTTCAACCTTTCAAGAAGGTATGATACGTGAATTAAGAGCTTAAATAGGATAATTCACATTGGTAATATTTGTAAAAATCGATTCCTAAGGAAAAAGAGCAGATACACACATAGCTTTTCTAAAAATTCTAGATTTTCTAATAATTGTTTATGTGTAAAACAAAATACATTTGAAAATCAAGTAGTTAAATATTAAACATATTTCTAAGACAAAATTAAACATTTGATGTAGTTTGTTTGGCTAGAAGTGAGCTGTGACAAGAACTTGAACAGACGGAGATATAGATGTGAAATTTTGAGCATGTATAAATTGCTACAATTTGGTGTATTGGACTTTAGCTTATGGATGCAGTTGCACAAAATTCCAATGGAAGACTCTTCACATTAAGAATCATGCTTGTCTCCTCAATGTATTCAGTTGATGTTGTTATTGTTAAGTGCCACTGAGTTGGTTCCAACCCATAGCAACCCTGTACTGGATTTCTGAGAAGCGATTGATAGGGATGGGCAATTTGAACACTGGGTATAAAAAATGGGGTGGAGGGCATCTATAAAGGCATGAAACAGCTAGCTTACAAACATCCATGAGTGTCATTACTTTCAACGTATGGGGGTATGGTAGAATCCCCACTGAAAAGTTTTTCTCTTTTCTAGATGGGTCTGGTGAAAGAGGGTAAGGGGTGATGTTGATGGGATATTATGGTTTCAATTTTGAATATAGTTTATGGGGTTAATTATTATTGTCAAAAGTACTTGTAGAATATGTATAACTAAAAGGGGGAGTAGTTAATCTTTCTTTTCAGGAACAGACAATCTCAGGCCAATCAAGAAGGAAGAGCATGAGTGAAGTGTGGGATACCTGAGTACAAAAGCAGTGACAGCAGAAATGACAGGAGAGGTAATGGCATGGAAAGACAGAGCAGCTATAAACTCTAGGCCATTGGACTGAGTAAGGCTGTATGCCTATGTGCAGGAAGTTGGCTTGCCCAATATTTTCTTTGGAAATTTATATGAATATATGTATATGCAGATGGAGATATAGATGTATATATAATATATAAAATGTGTGCATCAAATAATTTTCCTATGTTTATTTGTGACATATAAAATGTAAATGGGTCCAGTGCATTTTTTATTGCACATGTTAGGCACAGATATGACTGTACAATTCTTTCTATTTAGAGATTAAGCAAATAGTTTATAGGTGTCAAATTGACAAGGGTAAGTTGTAATAGTTAGGGTGCTGTATTAATTTCACCAGGCTAGGCTTCCCAGAAACATATCAACAATTTATGGTTTGTTCCACAGCCTTCCCTGCCCTTGTTTTGGCTGGTGTTGACTACATGTCTGCACACATATGTAGTCAATTTGATTCATTTGTATTCCATCTGGTGAGGTCAATATGTATAGTCTTCTTCATAAAAAGTATTTGCCCTGAATAAGTCCTTCCTTTTGCAAATTCCTATAATGTGATCTTCAGCATTATTTATATTAACAACAGTATATTTTACATTTATTAATTCTTCTTTTTTCCCAACCTTCACATTCTAATCACCAGTAATTGTCAAGGAATATTGATTTTATGTTTGATTCATTTCTGACTGAAGTGGTTGGATGAATTCTTCAGTTCCATCATCAGTGGCTTTAGTGATTGGTGCATAAATTTGAATTATAGTGATGTTAACTGGTCATTGTAGTTGTGTGGATATTATACCATCAAAAACAGGATTGCACTTCAACATAAATCTCAAAATATCCTTTGTGATGAGGAATATAATGGCATTCCTCTTGAGGGTTTTTGTTGTTGTTGTTCCAAGCATAGTAAACCATGTGACTGTCAGATTCAAAATGGCCTAAACCAGGTCATTTTAACTCACTAATGCCTATGATATGAATCATTATGTGTTCCATTTCATTGTTGACAACTTCTAATTTTCCTAGATTCATAGTTCATACATCTCATGTTCTGATTATTAGTGGATGTCTGCAGCTGTTTCTCCTCACTTTATGTTTTGTGCCATCAGCAAAAGAAAGTTCCAAAAACTTTACTCTATCCATGTCATAATGGTCACCTCTCATTGAGGAGGCAGCTCTTCCGAGTTATATTTTGAGTGTTTTCCAACCTGAAGGACTCATCTTCTGGCACTATATCTGAAAATATTCTGTTGCTGTTCATGTTTTCATTTTACTGCACTATGTCTGATAATATTCTCCTGCTATTCATGAAGTTTTCAGTGACTAAACATTATTTCACTACTTATGGTCTCAGTATAATTACTCTTTAATTCATTTACAGTCTATGTATAGGGACTTTGATAGATCAGTGGAACAGCACATCTGTGACCCATGTGTATCAATTATGATTGTATGAATAATTGTGGGAAAACTAGACTCTGAAACTACAATTGGATGAACAAGTATCAGAATGACTCATTCACAAGATTGTGAATATGGTTCTTGTCCTCAGTTGGATTCCACAGTTCTCTTGTGTATCCCAATCTTAGGCTTTCTCACATGATGCTCTCATTACGCTTGAACTTCTTGCATGGTGGCTTACTTCTAGAGGTACAAAAGGAAGCTGCCAGAATGTCCTACATTTTAGGCCTAGAAATGCACACCATCACTTAGCTAAAGCAAATCACAGGTTTAACTTATATGGAGAGATGTTCATTTAAAGTATTGCAAACATGTGACTAACAGGAGGTATTCATTGACAGTCATTTCTACTACAGGCTTTCTGCCACAGGCTTCTCTCTGGTCTTCAATGTTTCATAAACCTAGTTCATGTAAGTCACAGTCACCACCCACTAAAGGCAATCAAAGTCTCACCCAGTTATAACATCAAGCTCAGATTTGACGTCTTGGATCTCATAATCTAAATCATGTCCAGGAACAGATAAGAACTCTGTGGTTTTGTTCCTTTCAATTTGAACATCTACAACCTTCATATGCCTGCTATTTGTCCCCACATATACAACACCTGTGAGATAAAAATTACTCATATTGAGTAAATATTCCCACTCATAATAAAGAGTTATTAATTGCTGATGTTATTGTTTAGTTGTCCTGGTTAGAAGGTTAGCAATTTTACTAAATTTTCAAAGTGTCAGTTTTCATTTCAGTAATTCTTCTCTATTAATGTCCTAATTTCAAGTTCATTGATTTCTGATCTAGTTTATACAATTTATTTCTTGTGTTTGTTTTGGATTTAATTTTCTCTTATTCCTCCCCTTCATCACCATTTTCTTCTCCTTCTCCATCTTCTTTGAGATTCCTCTTTGTTAATTTTCTGGATAATTGTATTGTTGCTCTTATATCTTTTGTCTTTCCTGATACATGCATTCAATACTATAAATTTCCTTCAAATTACTGTTTTGCTATAAACTACAAATTTTAATAACTAATATTTACAATTTTATGCATTTCAAAATAATTTTTAATCTCACTGTGGGCTTCTTCTTTGGCTCATGTGTTATTTAGAATTGTACTGCTTAATCTAAATGCTTTGGTATTAATGTAGTTATTTTGATTTCTTATTATGAAAATGATATTTGGTAGGAATTTGGATAAAATATTTTAAAGATATGCCCTGTCTGTATGGCATGATGTTTACTAGGGCTGAAATGTCCAAGATTGCTCCTTTGTTCACCAGTGCAGTATCTCAGCCAGATTAGATAAATGTCTGGGACTGGTGTGGTGCAGTAAACTGATCTAATATGGTACCTATAGTTCTGCTCTTGAAACTCCCACAGAAGCATTGGGTAATTGTTATTTTGTTGTTTCATGCTGTTGAATAAGTTCTAACTCATAACAACACTATATACAACAGAATGAAACACTGACCAGTCAAGTACCATCCCCATGATTGTTATTATGTTAGAACCCGTTTTGCCTAGACTGCACCAGTCCATCTATTGGTGTCTTCCTCTTTCCGGCTAACCATCCACTTTAACAAGAATAATCTCCTTTTTCAGGAACTTGTACCTTCTGACAATACATTAAAAATACAGAGACATCTCAATAGCCTTATTTCTAAAAAAAATTCTGGCTGTACTTCCTCTAAGACAGATTTGCTTGGTATTCTGGAAATCCATGATACTTTCAACATTCTTCACCAACATCATAATACAAATGCCTCACTGCTTATGTAGCCTTCGTTACTCATTGTCCAACATTCACACGCATATGAGACAACTGAAATAATATGGCTTGAGTCAGGTATACATTAGTCTTCACAGTAAACTTTTTGTTCTTCAACACTTTAAAGAAGTCTTTTGCAGTAGATTTGCCTAATGCAATATGCCATTTGACTACCTAACTGCTGCTCCCTTGAGCATTGATTGTTGATTCAAGTAAAATGAAGTCTTTGACAACTTCAATGTTTTCTCCATTTATCATGATGTCATTTGTTGATCCATCTAGCTTTCATGTAGACAGTCTTTCACTTTTTTTTTCTTACTTTTAGATCATTTTTTTCATCATGTTTACATGATTTATTTCATCCTTGTTAAGAATGCATACAACATGACACTAATTCAACATTTACTAGATATACAATTAATGACAGGGAATAATACATTCCTTCAGTTGTGCAACCATTCTCATTTATTTCCCTTTTGCATGGTGACTCTCAAATTAACATGAACTCACTCTCCCTTAAGTTTCTTAAATATTTTTTTTTGAGGTATCAGTTGTCAATTTGACCCCATATGGATAGATCTTATAAAAAGCTTAATAATCATGATAAATAGATGCTTCCTTTACTATTAAAGCTTCATATAAATGCAATATTTATTCTATTGAAATATATCACTTCAAAAACTTAATAAATATTTTTCACTTAATAAATGTTTCACTTAATAAATATTTCAATGAGTACTTTAATGAAGAAGGAACCATGGTAGAACTACAGGAAAAGCACTAGACTGTTTTCCTCAAGGTTAGCAGTAGCTCTTCAGGAGAAAGATGAGGCTATCTGCTCCTGTAAAGATTTTGCAGCCTCCAAAATTCTATAAAGGGTCATTATAAGTCAGTATTGAATTGATGACAGTGAAATTTTGAGACTTGATTAAGATGTATAAGATACAAAATACAAAAAAGCAAAAACAAAAACACCACCAAAAACCCTTAAATAGGATCTCTAAACCTGTCTTTAAAGGTAGAAATTTAAAACATTTTAATTGAGAAAATGCTATTTTTAATAAGGTCTAAATTTGGGGTGATAGTTGAGAGAATGATGAGAAATGGAAACGTACTTGCACAAGCAAGAATATCAATCTCCGCTCTAAACTTTTGAGGTGAGAATCCAGAATGTTTGACTAGTGAAGACTGGCACAATATTATTCATAATTTTAAAGGACATTCTCCCTACGGATATATTTCTTATACCTGGATAAAAACACCTAGCTTTTGTGGTTGTTGTTGTGTTTTGTTTTAAGCTATGGAAATGGTTATGTGAATTTGATCAAATACTGGGTGTCTATCAAGCATTAGGAGTCCTGGTGTGGCGCTGTGGGCTAATGCGCTGGACTGCAAAGTCATTTGAGCGCACAGTCAGTGGTTCAAGCTCACCAAATGCTCCTTGGAAACCCTATACAGGGTCTCTATGGGTCAGAACTGATTCGATGGCACTCAACAACAACAACATCAAGTATTAAGATAGACACCCAGTGTTTGATCAAATTCAAACAACCATTTCCATAGCTTAAAACAAAACACAACAACAACCACAAAAGCTAGGTGTTTTTATCTAGGTAAAAGAAATATATTTGTGGGAAGAATGCCCTTTGAAATGACAAATAATATTGTGCCAGTCTTCGCTAGTCAAACATTCTGGATCTCTCACCTCAAAAGTTTGCAGATGATATTATTGTTTGTGGAAGTACTGGGTGTCTATCTTGATGCATGGAGTCCCGGTGTGGCGCTGTGGGCTAATGGGCTGGACTGCAAAATCATTTGAACTGCAAGGTCAGTGATTCAAGCTCACTAGCTGCTCCTTGGAAACCCTATAAAAGATCTCTATGGGCCGGAATTGACTCAAGGGCATTTAAAAACAACAACATCTTAATGCTTAACGTCAATTCTCTTGTTAAAGTTCTACAAATAGTTCTACAATGGAATACATCAAAATAGTAAAAGCTAAAGCTTCACTTAAATCAGGAAATATGTATTATTTGAAAAATGTAGGGCATATATGTTGATTTTTATTTAATATTGATGACATACATTAAGTTTAATAAATATTTTCTAGACATACCTCAAATGATTATAACTAGAGTAATAAAATCAAAGAAATATAATTTTTAAACTAGACACATGCCTAGTGATTCTCTATCCCTATCTTGCCCAGCAATATTTTTTGATGCTAGAGATGTTCTAGAATTAGATAGTAACCATATTTGACTATTAAATACTTGAATTGCATGTAGTCTACTGAGTAACTGAATGTTTTATCTTATTTAATGTTCATAATTTTTTTGTTTTTGTTTTTTTTTCAGAAAACTACACATGGCTACCTTTTGGGTAGTGTACCTTTGATTTAAATCTTTTCATTATATTTATGAAGAAACTGAATTTTTGACATGTCAGTTTAGATTACTGCTTAAGTGTAAATATCTTGATATATACTTCATCAATTCACTGGCAGGGCTGGACATTGACATATATTCTGAAATAGCAATTGGATGTTTATTATTCACAATGTCTAAAAAGTTAAAGACCATGAATAAGACCTGCATCAATTAGTCATTGCTACACAGAAAGTCATCCCAGTACAAACAGATTGTAAGTTTGGGCAAGTGTCTTTAATGTTGTTAAACTCTATTGGATTTAGCCTTACATTTCTGCTTTTCACTGCAAGTCTAGAGGTTGTTCCACTTTGGGTTACAGAAGCTGGGACAACATAAGTCCACATTTCTCTAATTCCTGACTTGGGAAACTGAGGATATATGGGAAATTTTATTCTAGTTATTGTATAGAGAGGAAACAGAAAAATATGAGGCTTCCAATGATATAGGCTCAAAAGTGGTACACTGTCATTTCTGCTCATTAATCATTGGC
>NW_006408765.1:3843424-3845518 GCF_000296735.1 Chrysochloris asiatica
TTTTTGTTTCTTTATATTGTATTGCATTAGGCACATTTAATGGAAAAGATAATGCTCTGGACCACAAGGTTTGTTTGAACAGCAAGGTTGGTGATTCAAATCCACCAGTCACTCCTCAGAAACCCTATACAGGGTCATTATTAGTTGGAACTGACACGACATCATTTAACAACAACAGCAAAGTGTTAAAAAGCAAACAGGTCACTTTGAGGACTAAAGTGAGACTTGAACAATCCATGGTATTTTCAGTCACCTTATATTCATGTGCAAATTGGACAAAAATAAGAAAGAAGAAAAAAGAATTCAAGCATTTAAATTACAGTGTTGAAGAAGAACATTCTAAGCACCATTAACTGCCAAAAGAACTAACAAATCTGTCTTGGAAGCAGTATACCCCAAATTCTATTTAAAGGATGGCAGATATCATCTCTCATATTTTGGACACTTTGTGAGGTAGAACCAGTCGTGCTTGGAAAAGTGGAAAGCCAACAAAAAAGAGAAAGACCCCAGTGAGTTAGGCTGGAATAAGTGGTAACAGCAATGGGTTCATAGATAAAAACTGTGAGGATGGCACAGAACCTGGCAGTATTTTGTTATGTTGTGCATAGCATCACTACGAGTCTGATCAGATTCAGAGCACTCAACAATAATCCACATAACTACAAAAGACTTGGTTTAAAAACCATCCATGTTCAAAGCTAGGAAAACTGAATTCTTTCATTAAATGCACAGGAAAACATGTAATACAGAAAGAAGGTAAAATCAATGTATTATATAAAAAATGAGCAGAGATAATCTATATTGTACCTATAACAATAGCTATAATTATAATATAATTTAATGACTCTGTATGGAGTCCTGGTTGGTGCTGTAGAATAAGCACTGGACTGCTAAACACAAGGTTGCTGGTTCAAATCCACCAGCTGCTCCTTGGAAACCCTCTGTGGGGCTGTTATGAGTACAAGCTACTAAATGGCACTGAACAACAACAGCAACTACATATTTGAAGAGGATGTAAAATTATTTGCTTAAGAGTTATCTTCAGATTTCAGTTCAATTTTACCAGTCAAAAAAATGTGGAATAATTCAGTGTTATTTTCTTAACTGACAGATTAGATCATTTTTATTTATGATGTAAAATAAAAAATTACGAAGGCATTTTTATTTTATATTGAGGAAAAGTAGCTATAATTGAGATTGTTTGAATCATAGAAGTTTATGAATCAGGAGGCATAGAATATTTGCATTAAGACTATAATTATGATGCTTCCTTAAGCCTGTATTTGCTTTTTCATTAATAGTGTAAGATCCCCTACGACCTTCTAAATCCATGTTCCAAACTTTAATACAAAATTGTATTTTTATGCATAAGATACACAATAGAGAAATATTATCTTAGTGAGAGTATATGGTTCAAATGTTAAAGAACCTGAGAGCACAATTTCTCCAAATATTTTATCTTATTTAAAGCTGAAATCTCACTATCTTTGTCTCCAAAATTTACTGTTAATTATATTTTATTAGTATACAGAAAACTATAAATATTTGACGAAGTCCAAGTGTAAAACAAATTGAAGAACAAAGTGGACTAAATTTCCAAAACTGTATTATTTTCCTTTTAAGATTTTTTTTTTTTAAGAAAATGTCTATGTAACTTTATACATTGCCCTAATATCTTTCATCTCCTTGTGAGTCTCGATTTATGTTCACTTTCAAATATATAATATGTAAAATTATTTTATCATCACTTTAAAACTTGATATGGATAGTAATGTTAATGAAATAAAAATAAGAATAACAAAAACTGATCTCAAATATCTATTAACCCATCCTTTATAGAATATCCCAAATGTATGCATAAATCTCAAAGCATGAATCTGTATCGGAGATCTATCAAGGTTAGTACCACTTTCCTGTTTTCATTTGTGAGAAGCTCTCCTTAGTAGTCATGTATGTTACCAAAGAACGCTACCTTCTGATAAGCACCCTGTGAATTAATTAGGCACTGAGTTCCACACTAAACAGTGATTAATTATTATACATCTCAGTGTTTGCCTTTATAACTTGAACTTTAAACACCAAGTAGATTACCCA
>NW_006408765.1:3846687-3854760 GCF_000296735.1 Chrysochloris asiatica
AAAACAAAGAATATCAAAAAGATGTTTACTGACTTAGCATAGTAATTGCATTTGGTGGAGCATACAACAAAATACGTAAATTTCCTTGCAGAGAATGGGAATTCCAGAACACTTAAGTGTGTTCATGTGGAATATGTACACAGAATATGAGTCACTCATTAGAACAGAACCAGGAGAAACTTCACAGTTTAAAATCAAGAAGTGTGTATGTTAGGGTTGTATCCGTTCATTTTACTTACTTAATCTGTATGTTGAATAAATAATCTGAGAAGCTGGACTCTATGTAGAAGAACACAGCTTGGGAATTGGAGGAAGATTCATTAACAACTTGAAATTTGCAGATGACAAAACCTTGTTTGTTGAAAGCAAAGAGGATTTGAAACACTGAGGTAGATCAAAGACTGCAGCCTTCAATACTAGATTATAATTCATCAACAAAAAAATAATAACTGGGCCAATAAGCAACATCATTTTACATGGAAATAAGATCAAAGTTACCAAGGATTTCATTTTACTTGGATCCCAATTCAACTCCACAGAAGCAGTCATCAAAGAATCAAAGGATGTAATGCCATTGGCAAATCTGCTGCAAAAGACCTTTAAAGTGTTAAAGAGCAAAGACATCAATGTTAGGACTGTAACATTGTACCTGACCCAACTCATGGTATATTAATAGGCACGTGAAAGTTGGATAATGACTGAGAAAAAACAAAGAAGACTTGATGTATTTAAATTATAGTTTTGGTAAAGAATATTAAATACACCCTGGGACTTTCAAAAGAAAGAACAAATTCATGTTGGAAGAAGTACATCCTTAGAAATAAGGATGGTGAGATTTGACTCATACACTTTGAACGTGTTATCAGGACCCATCTTTGGAGAAGGATATTATGCTTGATAATAAATGAAGCAGACAAAAAGATGAAAAGTGTCCACAAGATGTATTAATACAGTATAAGTAACAATAAGCTCAAACATAGGAAAGATTAGTAGAATAACTAAAGACCAGATGGTGCTATCATGTGTTTTACAAAGGGTCAGCGCGGTCACTGTGACTCAAAAGAATGTATGGCACCTAAGAACAAGTACATAAGCTAACAGTTGCTGTGAAATTAGAAAAAAAAAAAAAATGGAGTGCACACAATGTGGAGTGGATTGGTAATTACAAAAGAAGTAGAAACAAAGAGACAGAGATACACAGAAAAAGAGAGAAAGAACTGAAGACATAATCATTATATAAGATTGACACAATTCTACTACTGAAGAAACAACAAAATACTCTATTGACTAAGTCTAGTTTCTATAACTATAGAGAATGTGCCAATATTTGAACTTTTGCAGTTATTAATTGAGGCAACTGAATGATCATTCCAGGTCTGCATGGAATTTTTAATGCTTTTTTTTTATTTTAATAAGATCAGTTTGATTATGATAACTTAAGTGGATGTAGCTCAAATAATTTATAGAACTTTACCAAAGGATATCTCCTTATTAGGGTGTGGTGGATCTCTTTCTCCAATGTTGAAAATACGAAAGCATGGAAATGAATTTAGAAAATGCATTAATGAAACATTAGTATCAAGTTTTATCAGCATTTCTCTAATATAGGTTTTATTATTTGCAGTTTAAAAGTGAAGTTCAGAGAGTCTAAATAAAGTTCATAAGCACAGAGAGTTCTTAAAAATGCTCAAATATTAATGTAAATCCAGTTTATCCAGTCCTAATTATTGTTGTTGCTCTTGTTAAGTTCTGTGAATTCAATTCTGACTCATAGCAACCCTGTATAATAGGGTTGCTGAGGAGAAGCGGGTGGTGAATTTGACCTGACAATCTTGGGGTTATCAGTTCAATGCTTAACTGACAGCCCCACACACCAGGATCCCATTCTAATTACTAGGTATGTATTAAATAAATTTTATAACTATATGTTGCCTGTGGCAAATATGTTAGAAAGCTGTAAAAACAATGCTTGATTACTTAGAATTATACTGTTTTCTATGATTATAAATTAATCTGAAATAATCAAATGGGAAGAAACTTTAATGAAATTTAAAGCAAATTCAGATACAGTAGAATTTACCAACAGGCAGAATAATCTCATCTATTTATGGGTACTTTGCTATTCAGTGTAAATAATGTATACATGTTAAGGATCATCACCTACCTATATAGTCAGTAAATCCAGATGAAAGGACAGAGTTGTCACTTTGATCTTAACAGAAGGCAGATATGTCATGTTGTTTGACATATGATCCCTCATTGGTTAAAATGTCACTTCATCTGTGGAGACAATCTAGTTATTGCCTCTATAATCCCTCGATTATATGGAACCTGAAATTGTTGTTGTGCTGACATAATTAAATGCTTACTTAGAAATACATCATATAAATTAATGATGCTAATAATTACCACTTTTTTTATATGCTTCATTAACACCTGAAATGTTTAAGGAGGAGTTATTTCTTAAAAAGCATAGAAGTATTTATGAATTTCCATTCAGCTTAATGAATGCTGTCATTTTGACCTGAAACCTTTTTTTCCCCCAAAAAAGGTGGTGAAAAAGTATCAGCTTGCTTGGCTTATCCACAGTATGCAGATAATACTGATTTGCATTGAATTAAACCACCATGCCATCATTTATCACATACGAGTTTAAAATGTAATTGACTATAAAGAAAGAAATCCTTTATCCAAAATTAACAATGGAGCATATACTTTGCTTTGAGAAAGTTGTTGGTGGTAGTTGTGTGCCACCAAGTTTTCTCAGACTCCCAGCAACCCTGAGGCTGAAATTCTTTACCAGAGCAGAAAGCCTCATTTTTTTTTTTAATTTACTGTAGAGGGACTGGTAGATTGAAAATATTAACCTTGCAGTTAGCAGTACAGCTCATAATCTACTACATATCCACAGCTCTTTCTGAGAAAGTTGAGGGATTGAAAATACCAATCTCAGAAATCATGAGTCTAGCCACACCAGTGGAAATTTTTTTGATTCGACAAACTTTGCAACATCCACAGTTTTCTATCCCCCAAAATTTACTTGTGTCTTTTGACTACACAAAAGTATTTGTTTGAAACCATAACACATTATCAATAACATTGCAAAAAACAGAAATTCAAGAACACTTAGTTGTGCTTATGTGATAGACCAAGAGATAGTCATTTTAAGAGAATTTGAACCTCTTACTGATAAATACCTAAGATTACATCCCAACATAAAGAAAGCAAAAATGTTCTCAACTAGGCCACTAAATAAGATCATGATGATCTGAGAAAAGACTGATGTTGTCAAGGATCTAATTTTACTTGGAACTATTACAATCAACGTTCATGAAAGCAGTATCAAACAACATATTACAATTGGAAAACCTACTGTAAAAAAAAACTGAAGAGAAAATAAGCCCCCTAGAGAACTAAATTGTGTTTGACACAAGCTGTGATATTTTCACTCACCTCATATGCATGTGAAAGCTGGAAAATGAATAAGGAAGACTGAAGATGAACTTATGCATACAAATTAAGATGATGGCAAAAAGTATTGATTATACCCTGCAATGCTATAAGAATTAACCAATCCATCTTGGAAAAACTAGTGTCAGAACGCACCTTAGAAGAGAGCAGGGTAAGACTTTGTCTCAAGTACTTTGGGCATGTTATCAGGAGGGAACAGTCCCTAGAGAAGAACACTATGCTTGATAAGGTAGTTGTTGATATAAAGTATCATCGATTTAGTTCCAACTCAGAGTGACACTGTATAAGAGAAGCTTCAGTTTTCAAATGCAAACCATGCTGTTAGCAAGCCAGTAGTTATCTCACAGAGCCATACCAGTACCCTTGGTAAAGCAGAGGGTTAGTGAGAAAGATAAACTACCTCAATGAGATGAAGGGACACAGTGGCAAAAACAATGGGCTCAAACATATCCATGATTATTAGGATGGTGCAAGGCTACGCAGTATTTTGTATTTTTGCATACAGGTAACCATTACTCGGAACTAAGTGAACAGCACCTAACAACAACAAAAACAATATAGTTTTCTTCTTTTAAGATGAATCATAATTAACATTATAATGGTAAATATTTCAAGTAATATTTTAAAAGCATTTTTATGTAATTTGAACATATGATTTACAAATATAGTTTCAGATAAAATAAAACATTTTTAGGCTATTCTTTAGCTGGATTTCTGTTGTGGTGCTGTAGGATAAACACTGGACTATTAATCACAAGGTGGCAGTTCAAACCCACCAGGTGCTCCTTGGTAAACCTACACATGAGTTATGAGTTGTCACTATGAGTTAGAATAGAGTCAACAGTGATTAACAACAACAATTCTTTAAATGGAAAATTTTATATAATGGATTAAGCATTTCATACTAGGTGTTGTATAAAAAATAAGCATGTATTACAGATTGTGTTTTTGCTGTCTATATAAGTTATTCCCCTTCGTATTTGCTATCAGAACTTGGACTTAGCTCTGTACACTCAAGTTCCAAGGCTTACTTACTTGTTTGAAACTGCTCCTGATCCACTTATCACATTTATCATGTTGATAACTTTCCCAGCCTCTCTTGAAACCAGGTACTTTTAACTTTTAGTTGGGGACATTCTTACCAATCAGATGTAAGAAAGGAGATGCTTAGGTTCTTCAAGGTTTAAAAAATATATAATCTTTGTTTATATTTTTTCTGGACATAACCTGCATTTAAGGCCATGCCCTTATGAAGTCAATATTATTATCTCTCTAGCATACTTTACAAAATTTGTAGAAGAAATAAAAGTCAGAAATGAATAAAAGAAAATGATAATCATTGAATAGGTTACAAATTGCTATCTGGACAATTTTTTCCCAAAAATAAGATTATGCAAACTAAGAAACATGGGGCTTCTTTAGATCCTACTATGTTTGCGAAATTTAAAATATTCATTTGTTGTTCTTATGTACCACTGAGGTGGTTAGGACTAATAGCATCCCTCTGTAAAACACAAGAAACCAGTGTTCAGTCCTGTGCTATCCTCACAGTCATTGCTATGCTTTAGTCATGGTTGCAGCTACTATATAAATTCATCTCAATGAGGGTCTTTTTTTACCCCTTTCTATCTACTTTACCAAGGAAGCCCTGGTATTGTAGTGGGTTGAGAGGTGGGCTGCTAACCTCAAGGTCAGCAGTTTGAATCCACTAGCCACTCCACAGAAGAATGATGAGGCTTTCTGTCCCATGAAGGTTGTGTTGTTGTTATGTGCCGTGGAATAGGTTCCAACTCATAGTGCCCCTGTACAGGGTTTTTGAGGCTGTAAATCTTTACAGGAGCAGAAAGCCTCATCTTTCTCCCATGTAACAGCTGGTAGTTTTGAACTGCTGACCTTATGGTTCGCAGCCCGATTCTTAACCTCTATGCTACCAGAGTTTTTACAGCCTTAGAAATTCTATGTGGGGTCATTATGAGTTGAAACTGCCTTGTGGCAGATGAAGTCTTTATTTAATGTACCTTTGACATGTTACTAGGAGGAAGTAGTCTCTCAGAAAGGACACCATGCTTAGTAAAGTAGATGTGGTGGTAGTGGTTTTGTGCCATGAGGCAGTTCCGACTCATAATGACCCCACATAGAATTTCTGAAGCAAGAACATTTTGACTGTGTTGTTGTTAATTGTCATTGAGCTGGCTACAACTCATAGAGATTCTATGCACAACAGAATGAAACACATCACAGTCCTGTGCCATCCTCATAATTGTTATGTTTGAGTTCATCATTGCTGCTAATGTGTCAATTCATTCCATTGACCTGTTTTTATTGACTTTCTACTTCACCAAACAAGATGCCCTAATTCAGGGACTGAGCCCTCTTTACAACATCTCCAAAATGCAAAAACCAAAGTTTCATCATCATTTCTAAGGAGCATTCTGTCTGTACTTCTTCCAAGAATGATTTGTTAGTTCTTCTAGCAGTCCATGGTATTTTCAATATTCTTCTCCAACATCATAACACAAATAAAACAATTCTTCTATAGTCTTCCTTATTCCTTGTCCAACTTTAACATGCAAATGAGGACACTGAAAATACCATGACTCCCCTTCTAAGACTGACACTCAAAGGGAACACATGAGCAGGTATGTAAACATGCTGGTGACCACATTGATCTACTGCTGAGTGGAAGAGGGAGAAAGGCAGCAATGAAGAAATGGGCTGAGTTCAACCACATTCCATAAACTTCCACTGACCTAGAGATTAGAGAGAAAAGAGAAAGGGCTGGTTGGTTTGAAGTGTGATGAGATCTGGGGACACCTGAGCCCACGGACAAGGACATAGCCACAAAGGGCTAAAACTGAGAATGAAGTATCCAGCTTTTATGAAGTGAGGGGAGATGCACAAAAACAGCCAAACTTGCAGACAGTACTCATTTGATCTAGCCTTGATGGCTTGGTAATCAGAACTCAAATAGAGGAAGACAAAAAGAAAACCAAAAAAAAATTTTTTTTTGATAAATGAAATGAGTGTAAATTGCTACAATTTGATGAACTTGACCTATACTCATGGAGGTAGTAACTCTAAATAACAACAGAGAGGGAAGGAGTCTTCACATCAAGTATCAATGCTATCCCCTCTCTACACAGGGTAGATAGGGACAGGCAGCTTAAATATTGGCTACCTAAAATGAGGTGGTGATAAAGGCATGCAGAAACTGGCTTACAAGGTTTCAAGAGGGAGTTTAGTTAAGAACATGTAGGGGAAGAAAGAGTCACCACTGAATAGTTTTCATCTTGTCTAGATGGGTCTGGCTAAAAGAGATGGGGATAAGATTCTTATGATTCAATTGTGAGTAGCTGTTGTCATGACTAATTGCGACTGTCACAACTAGAAAGGCAGAAGCTTTGTAACATAAAAGGGGTAGTAGTTTATCTTACATTCCAGGAACAGAGGACCCTAGGACCATCAAGGGACAAGAGCATGAGCAGAGCATGGAACCCTATCAAGAGAAGCAATGACACCAGAGTTGGAGGCAGAGATGAGGACATTGAGAGACAGAGCATCTGAGGACTCTAGTCTCATGGAAAGAGGAAAATGGTTGGCTGGTGGCCAGGAAGCAAGCTTACAGAATGTGCCCTTTGGTTGTTTAAATGATTGTATATTTCTGAATTTTTTGCTATATACCCCTCCCCCCCCAAATAAAACAAAAACAAAAAAGATAAAACAGAATGAATAGAAGCAAATACTGTTTAATGATGATGCATGGAGAGGATTGTAATCATTACAATGAAACAATGAGTGTAAAACTGATGTTCTACCATGTAAATTATCACTCAATTCACAATAAAACCTTACAAAAATAGAAAAAAAGATGGATTGGCACAGTGGCAGCATCAATGGGCTCAAATCTAGCAATGATTGTGAACTTGACCCGGGCAGTGTTTCATTCTTTGTGTGTGAAGCCACTCTGAGTCCATACAGACTCAAAGGCACCTAAATACTAAGTACTACTTAAGTTGACCCTTGGCCTTTTCGTGAATGATGTTGAATGTCTCCATCATCTCTTTCTGCAGATATAGTCAATTTTATGCCTGTGCATTCCATCCGGCAATGTCCATGTTTAAAGTCACCACTTTAGTTGTTGTAAAATCTTATTATGTATTAAATGTATTGTTGGTCTTGAAAATTTCTACCATATGCGCTCCAATGTCATTTCTATTAATAAAATCATGTTTTACAACTATTGATATTCCTGTTTCCATTTTTTTCATTCCAATCATCAGTAATGATTAATACATCTTGATTTCATATTTGCTCAATTTGAACTACAGAAATTGGTAATGTTTTCCAATGTCTTCATCTTTTCATTAGTAGTTGGGACATAAATCTGAAGAATAGTCAGATTAACTGTTATTCTTTTGGTGAAGTCTTTTGATTCACATAAGTTTTCAATTTTTAGTATGTCCCAATCATCTATTTTGTCTACTTTGGTTTGTGTAGTTTTCAAAATGGTTGGTAGTCAGTGTATTCCCTGAATTAGTGCCCTCATATTTATCCCTATTTTTTCATTGATGGCCTTCATAATTCTGGGATTCACATTTAGGT
>NW_006408765.1:3856852-3857944 GCF_000296735.1 Chrysochloris asiatica
AGAAAGGTGTTATTCATTTTCCATGTATTTGACTTTATTTCCTTGGTCTTCCTATTGTTGATTTCTAATTTGATAGCAACGTGGTCTGAGAAGATGCTTCGTAGTATTTTATATGTGTAAATTTATAGAGGTTTGTTTTGTAGACTAACATATGGTCTATTAAGGGGAATGTTCCATGAGCACTAGAAAATAATGTGTATCGTGCTCTTGTTGAGTTTAATGCTCTGTATACATCTATGAGATCCTGTTGGCCGATTGTGTTGATTACTTACTCTGTGTCTTTGGCAAGTTTCTTTCTGTATGTTCTATCCATTTTGGAAACCAGTGTATTAAAATCACCCACAATTATTGTAGATCTGCCTATTTCTTTCTTCAAATCTTTAAGAGCTTACTTTAAATATTTTGGATCTCTTTCATAGGGAGAATATATATTTATTATGGTTATATCATCTTGTTATAATTGAACATATGCAAATACAAACTGAAGTTGAAGAAAATGAAAGCAAGTCCATGAGAGCCAAAATACAAGCTTGAATATATCCCACCAGAATTTGGAGATCATCTGATTTGATACATTAAATACAAAAGACCAAAGACCAGAAGAGTCGTGGGGTGACATCAAGAACATCATACATGATGAAAGCAAAAAAGTCATTAAGAAGACAAAAAAGAAGAAAAAGGTCAAAATGGATATCAGAAGAGATACTGAAACTTGCTCTCCTGCATAGAGATGCTAAAGCAAATGGAAGAAATGAGGAGGTACAAGAGCTGACCAGAAAATTTCAAAGATCAGCTCGAGAAGATAAACCCAAATAATACAACAAAATGTGCAAAGATCTGGAATAAAAAAACCAAAAAGAAGAATTTGCTAAGTAGTTCTCAAGCTGGGGGAACTGAAGAAAAAATTCAAGCCTCGGCTTTCGTTCTTGAAAGATTCTCTGGGCAAATTACTTAATGATGCAGAAAGCATCAAAAGAAGATGGAAGGAATATACAGAGTCATTGTACCAAAAGGAAATGGTTAATGTTCAACTGTTTCAAGAGGTAACATATGATCAAGAGCCAATGCTACTAAAGGGAGAAGTCCAAGGTA
>NW_006408765.1:3859334-3863995 GCF_000296735.1 Chrysochloris asiatica
CCCCCAACGAGATGGATCAGCCAAATGGCAGCATCAATGGGCTCAAGCGTGGCAACAGTAGTGAGGTTGGCCCAGGATTGAGCAGTGTTTCATTCTGTGTAAGTTTGCTATGGGTCGGTACTGACTCGATGGCACCTAATAACAATAACAACAATATGAGTATGACTTTAATGCCCTCTTTCAGGCTTCTTGCCTTCAAGGCTGTCTAATAAATTTCAAGATCCCACTGTTGGTTGTTAATGCTGTACTTCAGGATTTAGTTTTCAGCCTGTTTTATTTTTAAACTCTCTCCCTCTCCACACCCCCTGTTTTGGCCTTTTCTTATTAATAAACAGGTCAGGGCCAGCTGTGGCCGTTTTGAGCTGCCTGCTTATAGCGTAGTGGTTATGATCCAGGTTGCCAGCCCCATGGCCAGCAGCTCAAAACCACCAGCTATTCTGTGGGAGAAAGACTAGGTCCATTCCTCCCATAAAGATTCACAGCTTCAGAAACCCTGTGCAGGGTCACTATGAGTTGGAACACACTCCACATCACCCAACAACAAGAAGGCAAGTTTCTCTAAATGCTGAGAGCATCTATGTGCACGCTTTGTGAAAGAATCCTCTAATGGTGGGGGTGGAAGTTGTACACTTGCTCAGGCACCCCATCTAGTCACCAGAATGCAGGTGTAAAGACTGCTAGAGGTCAATTAATGCATACCAAAAAAAAAAGGTCAGAACAAAGTAAAATCAAACAGAGAATATTGTCACCTTTGCTCTGAGGTTACCATGGTCGTTAATTCCTGGTAGGTCTGTTTACTCCCCCGCTTGGTCTTGCCATTTGGTCTCACCCAAGTTGTCAGCTCCGGGACACTGAGCCTGGTAGATTCTACAGTAGGAGATTTCTTACTTCTGCTACAATATCCACTAGCTATAAGCCTTTAAACTTTTTTAATATTCCTATCTATGTGGTTCAGAGTTTTGGAGCTCTCCCTTGAATCCACTTCCTCTGGGTTTCTGTAGCATTGCTGATGGCAATCTTCACTGCACCTCTGCCCTATCCACCAGTCTCCTTTTCATTTATGACAACTGCCAATTTTCCTATATTCATTCTTAATATATTCCTCATTCTGATTTTTAATGGATATTTACAGTTTGCTTTCTCCTTTTGAGTCATGTCACATCAGGAAGTGAAGGCCTCAAAAGCTTTATTCCATCTATGTCATTAAGGTCAACTTTATTTAGAGAATGCAGCTATTTCAGAGTATTTTCCACCCTGAGTAACTATCCTCTGGCACTATATTGGATAATGTTCTGCTGTTTTTCATATGATCTTAACTGACCAATAATTTTAGAAGAAAAATAGCAGGTGCTTCCTCTGGATGCTCTGCTGAAGCTGTTCACTATGGTTGACCCTGCTGGTATATGAAATACAAGTTGCATAGCTTCCAGCAAAAAAAAAAAACAAGAAAAAAAAACACAACAAAAAACAAGCAAAGCTCAATGGATTGATAGACATGATGGTTATGTATTTTATAGGGAGCTTATTTTTCCTTTATTTTCAGTAATTTTTCTTCCTGAGGGCTCTGGAAAGTTTATTTTTCTTGGGCTTGTTAATTTTATCAGTATATATCTCAAACTTTATCCTCCATTGATGTTTTTTTTTATATTACAATAACTTATGTCACCTTGATTGCAGAGTCTGTTTATTTTTTCCTTTTAGAATTCTCTTATTATCTTATTCAAGACATTCTTTAAATTGAATTTACAAAATTCTCTAATTTTTGGCATCACATATACAAATGTTACATTTTTGTGTGTGTGGTTGCATTTTGGTATATGATTTCAAAAAAAGAAAAAAAAATGTTACTATCAAGTCTAATTCATAGTGGTACCAGGAACGTGATCAACCTCAAGGACAGATCACTATGCATTTTTTTCTGAGGATTCTGTCAACTTTTCTCTTAGAATATAAATGTTCAATGTTTTTTTTTCCACCAACCAGTTTTATTATAGAATTTCTAACAGTTGAAATTTACAAAATGAATTGAAACTTGTGTGTAATGAATATACAAGAAAACATTTTCAGTTTTTAAAAATAATTTAGAATATTAACTTCTGATTTTATTTGTTTCTGCTTTTAAGTGTTAGAGTTGGTCACAAACTTTATCTTTTAATAATGTACTGTGAATTTTTCCAACTCTTGATAATTCATATACCTGCAGTAAGAGTTTAAATTTTACCACAACTTTACTTAAGATAAATACAAAAACGAATTCCTCTAAAAGCAAAGTAAGCACTCAAATCTTGATATAAGTGCACAAAGTCTAACGCATGTAGCAGTCACAATCATTGAAATCCCTTAAGCCTAAGTATTGATTTTGTTCTAAAAATTTAGTCTATCCTGTCTGATAATAAAGCTCAGTTTCTATTGAACTCTATAAAGAGAATTCTCCAGTAATACTCCAAGAATGAAACATGCTGGCAAGTGACAACAAGTGCCAATGCACCTTGGCCTAAATATGGCTTAACTTGACCTTGGCATTTCAGTTTTCAACAGTAAGAAAAGCAGTCAGCCATTTCAACATCATTCATGTGGATATAGTGTGACTTAATGGAAAGTAACAAATGCATTAAAAATCTTGATAGCTGTTCAAGAAGTATTTGCTGAAACAGGTGAGATAAAAGGTCTTTTAACAACAAACTCATAAAGTAAGTTGGACATGTGGGAGTGAAGAAAACATGTTGTAGGGATGATTGATGAGGTGACTTAGAAGTTTATCCTTGGGAAACAAGGTGTAAGGTAGAGAAGTCACCAGAGCCCAAAGTGTATTAACTAAAGGAGCTAAAGCCTCTGCCACTAGAATTACAAGATATGAAATAGATTATATGGTGCTGAAAAATTCAAAGGTGTTTTTTGTTTTGTTTTGTTTTTATTTTGTTGCTTACTTGTTTAATTTTTATGAATGAAAAATATTTTGCATTCATATTTTTAAGAATGGAAGATAAACAGAACTTCTATAAATTGATGAATAAATAAAATAATTATATATTTTACAATATATATGCTGCAAAATATAATTAGTAAATGTTGATTCAATTCTTATTTTACTTTGTAATTTCAGAGGATAGCTCAAACTGTTATGGATAAAAACAAAAAACAAAACAAAACAAAAAAACTAAGAACAAGAATACTGAACTGAATCTATTATTGTTTAAAAACTAGAGTCAAGACATTTGAATGTATATATTCACTAGAATGGAGTATTTTAAAAGCATAAATAAAGTCAGATCTAGACCAGTAATTTTTTAACAGTTTCAAGATCAAAAGCGTAGTTATATACAGGATCAGAACAATGGAAATAAATTAAATATTTGTTTGCTTACCATACTAAAATTCAGTGAAGCATTTGTACGAGTGCGTAATTAATTTGGCCTCTCTTCTTCTATAGACTATTTAGACTTTGTCAGAGTTGTGGTATATCTTTGTGGTCACCAATTAAGCAATACACTCGCCTTTGATTTATCAATATCTTATTTGTCTAGTGTTTATGATTAGGCAGTTAGAAATCTTAACAGAGTTCATGAAAATCAAACATTTACTCTTTCTTATGTATATCAAGTATACAGTAAGGGATTGCTGTTGCTGTTAAGTACTGACAAGTTGGTTCCAACTCATAGTGACCCTGTATAGGGTTTCTGACAGATTACATACTCTCAAATTTTCAAAACAAAATAAAAAGTTTGCTGGCAAATTTAAACACATTTTTATTCTTTAGGAATTTCCAGTGTGTATTTGGCAAATGTGTATTATGAATTTCCCAGTGGGAAAAAATAATTGCAACGTTTCATTATTTTCCCAAAAGCAGCCATTGTTTTGCATGAGGAGTCAGGATGATGCAGTGGTTAACAGCTGTTAGTAGAATGGGTAGCAGTTTAGACCCAGCAGGTTCTACTCAGAAGAAAGATGTAACATTCTATTATGTAAAGATATACAGCCTTGGAAATCATCTGAAACAATTATATTTTGTGCTAGAGAGTTGCTATGTATTCACAGGAATGCATTTACTTTTGGGGTTTGGAATGTTTTGCATAGCATAGATCTGAGAAATAGTACAGATGAATTAATCTTTACATTAACCAAAGGATAGAGATATCATAATTTTCCTATTGTTCAGACAAAGTCATTGAATTTAGAGAGTTTAACTTGTTCAAGTTTATTAATTCATTAGTAATTAACAGAATTAAGACTTCCAATCTGATCCTAGAATCATGAATCTAACATATAAACCCCACATTGTTTTCAGAACCAGATTTAGCATTTAAAGTGTGTATTAGGACAGCTAGAAGTACAATGAAGTGTTCTGGAATACAGTATTGTCCATAGAGAAGTATGAGTATTCCAGAACACTTCATTGTACTTCTAGCTGTCCTAATACACACTTTAAATGCTATATCTGGTTCTCACAGAGCATGGGAACACTGAATGTTTTAAAATTGGGAAAGGTGTGCAACAAGGTTCTGTTCTTTCACCACACTTATTCAACCTGTATGGTGAGCAAATAATATGAGAAACTGGGTTCTATGAAGAAACACGTGGTGTCAGGATTGGAGGAAGACTCATTAACAACCTGCGATATGCCGATGATACAACCTTGCTTGCTGAAAGTGAAGAGGACTTGA
>NW_006408765.1:3864740-3866284 GCF_000296735.1 Chrysochloris asiatica
ATTAGGACAGCTAAAGAGCTGTCAGTAGTTTGAGCCCACCACCTCTCCACAGGAGAAAGATGAGGCTTTCTATTGCTACAAAGATAAACATCCTTGGAAACCTATACAGGATCACTAGGAGTTGGAACTGACTCGACTGCACTTAAATACATCATCAAGAACAACATAAACACATATATAATGCACACAAATAACTTAATCTCTATCTGTTATATACATTCTCAATAATACCTCTGCATTAGAAATAGAGTCTTTTGAAAAGAAGTTCTTGATT
This sequence comes from Chrysochloris asiatica, assembly GCF_000296735.1. NCBI lineage: Eukaryota > Metazoa > Chordata > Mammalia > Afrosoricida > Chrysochloridae > Chrysochloris > Chrysochloris asiatica. Next base: position 3,865,015 of record NW_006408765.1, read on the forward strand.
TTAATGTAATTAAATATTTTCAAATTGTTTTTCACTGCTTTTTTATGTTTTATTTAATAAATTACAAATTACTTCTGGATGCATATGAAGTGGTTAAAAAAAAAAAAAAACATGGCTTGCATGAAGCTTCATGGTGACCCCATGTGTTTTAGAGTGAGTCAGAACCAACTCTGCAGCATGATGTACATTGTTTTATTGGTTGGGTTAGGACCACCTAATTCATCAAACCAGCATCTTGGACAAACAAGATGGTGGATCAGGTGGAAGTGCACTGAAGAACTCCACCAACAACGACACAGAATACCCGACCAAGCAGGCTCAGGGAATGGTCCCAGAACTCTGAACCACATATAAAGGAATATTTAGAAGGTTGGAAGGCTTACAGCTGGGGAATTTGTGGCAGAAGCAAAAAATCCATTGCTTTCTAGTTTGGGACACTCAGATGATCCAGGAGCCGCCATCTTGGATGAGACCAAGCTGGGGAGGATTGGAGAGGCAACAGACACCTGGCAGAACCGCAGAGATAAAGGTATGAACATTCTTTTCTTTTGGTAGCTGTTCATTGGTCCCTTGCTGTCTGAGCACCTCCATTCTGGTGACTATAAGGGTGCCTGAGCTAGTGGGCCCCCCAGCCCCACCCTCGGAGGGTTCTACTATGCATGCTCACAGATCTCCTCAAAATTTAAAGAGACAGTCTCCAATTAAAACCAAATGGCCACAGCTGGCCCTGAACTGTTTACAACTAGAAACAAGCCTGAATGGGGATTGTGGAGGGGTACAAGCAGAAAAAAGGAAATAAGCCAAAAATTAAATCCTAAATTACATCAAAATGAGCAACAGTGGTATCTTGAAATTTATTAAGAAGAAAAGTGAAAAGGGAAGCCCATTTCCCAATCACTTCTACCTGGAGGCAATCAGAAAGCATAAAAAATACAAAATACACACCCATCTAGGTATTAAGGCCACATATAACACCTGAATATGCCTAAAAAACAGAAGCAGATGACCATATCTGCACATTTCCAGAAACAAGATAAAGTGACTGAGGCATATGAGCTGGAAGTAGACCTACACTCCATACTGGAAGATGGGCAGGCTTTGGAAATGCCTGAGAAGGAATTCAGAAAAATTATTATAAAATTTATCAAAATACTATACAATGGAGTTGAGAAAAATAAGGAAGAAGTCAGGAAAGTGCTACAGGAACAATCAAGTAAGATAGATAGAGCATTGGAAACAATTCAAAATCTACAGAAAGAGGTCCAAACGA
>NW_006408765.1:3868569-3874833 GCF_000296735.1 Chrysochloris asiatica
GGGTGGGGGGGGGAGGAAGCAGCATCTTTACTTTCAAAAAACATTAAAGAGGTCTATTGCAGCAGATTTACCCAATGCAGTAAGCTGCTTGCTTTCTTAACTGCTGCTTCCATAGGTGGTAATTACGGATCCAAGTACAATAAAATTATGGACTATTTCATTTGTTTCTCAATGTATCTTGCTGTTTATAGGTTGATGTACTTTCTTTTCTTTTTTGTTTTTTTCACATCTATGCATAATCCATATTGAAGGCTCTCATATTTGAACTGCATCAGTAAGTGCATCAAGTCACCTTTATTTAAAAAAAAGTAAAGCTTCTATTGAGAATTGAGCGAGGGTTTACGAAGAAGATCATAAGTTTTGCATTCAACAAACCATATGGTAGTGGTGGTGGCTTTGTGCTGTGGAGTCAGTTCTGACTCATAGTGACCCAGCATAGGGTTTCTGAGGCTTTAAATCTTCACGGGAGCAGAAAACCTCATGTGTCTCTTGCAGGACGACTGGTAATTTCAAATTGCTGACCTTGAAGCTAGCAGCCCGACTCCTAACCACTATATTACCAGAGCTTCTAACAAATCATATAGTTTGCGTCATTTCAATAATCGCAATCCCCTCAACATGATATCATGTATCATTCCTGTTTTCCTTTCTCTTATGTATCATTCCTGTTTTCCTTTCTCTTTCTTTCCAACCCTTTTGAGTTTTATCCTTAAGTAAATGCTGCCCTTTTGATCTTGAATGGTTGATCTATCTGTCTTGTGCATACCTTATTAGTGCTGTTTTCCTCCTCCTATATACCTATTTACTACTTGGCTGAACACTGAGCTACAAGGGTGAGTTCAGTTCCTGACCTGAAGGGTGTCCAAGGGCCATAGTCTCATATTTCTCCTGTGTAATAGAGCACCGTCCAGTTTGTCTGGTTTCCAGGTCATGAAGACTGATGTTTATGTGTTCCATTAGTCTATTGGACTAACTTTTTCTAAGCATCATCAATTTTTATTTACTCTAGACAGGCAGAAACCAAATAGTTGTACCTCAGACGACCACTTACTAGCTTTGAAGACCCTATTTGCTACTCACCAGAGTAGGATGTAGAACATTGTCTTTGTGGCCTATGCTATGCCAATTGACCGTGTGCTCCCCAAGACTATGGTCCTAAGCCCCAAAATCCAGCAACTCATTCAATAATGTCTAAAAAGTATTAATAATTTTACTCCTATAACCTCCACCACATTCTTGGGTACATTTGCAGCAAAGGTAAATGCCCATATATAAATATACTCTGTCAAATCTTTAACATTTGTGAGTATACTCCCACTCTTCTACCTCCTTTCATTCAATTTATGTATGTATCCATGTGTCTACCCATAGATCACTGCCATTGCAAGATGGTGAATAGAACAGTATTTGACTCTATTCTCTTGAACTCTTGCACTCCTCCCTGTATTTTCCCCTGTTTTCATCATTCTTCTGCCATCCTCTGACTTGTATATTGCCTTTCCCATCATAAGCATGGTTATGACATCTGCATATTGCAGGTTGTAGATGATTCTTCCTCCCATACTGATGCCCTTTTTCTTTTCATATAATCCATCTTCATGGATTATTTCTTCAGTATACAGATCAAATAAGTAAGATAATAGGATAAAATTCTGTTACACATATTTTCCAATCAAAATTCACCCCGTGTTTTCTTTTACTGTCTGAATGACTGACTCTTTGGATCCATGAAAAGATGCAGAAGAGTATAGCTGAGTGTTCTGAAATTTGTATTCCATATTATTCTGGTGTGGCACTGTAGGACAAGCACTGGACTGCTCACTACAAGGTTGGCAGTTCAAACCCACAAGACACTCCTTGAAAAGTCTATACAGGGTTGCTATGAGTTGCCACCAAATCAATGGAATTTAAAAGCAACATTATGCCATTTATGATTTTTTATGATTCATACAGATGAGTACCTTTGCATAGTCATTATTTCAGATATATTCTGCTTTTTATCAACATTCATTCTACAATAACAGTAATATTCTTCATTACACATCTTCTTCTGAGTTAGGTTTGAATTCCTGGAAGTTCCTTATCAATGTTAGGCTGCAGTCATGTTTGAATTATCTTTAGCAAATACATTGCCACAATTTTTAATACTCCTCTCTCTAGGACATTTAGATTAGCTTACATCCCCTTTACTTGGTTGGATTTGTGACCCATTTATATTCAAATAGAATACAGAAAGCAGAAAAATCATATTTAATTTATCCCTATAAGTGAGTAATCATCACTTTAAGCAAGCAAACATTAAAAGTGATTAATCTTGAAAATTCCTTTATATGATGTGTTGAGCAGGGTATTTCACTTCTACGTCATTTTCTCCAAAATTCAATAAAATTATTGGAGATGTCCAATCGAGAAACATTCCAAAAAAGATCAGAACAATTATCTTAAAAAAGTCAGAGTCATAAAATAGAGAAATTAATTAAGAAACTGGCCAGAAAGGGGCACCCGAAGAAACATGATTACTAATTGCAATGTGGTATCCTGGATTGAATTCCTGAATGGAAAAAAAATTAGAATACTAAGGAGAAAACCTGGTGAATTCTGAATAAGTTTGTAGTTTAATAAATAGTGATCTATTTATCTACCTATAGTTCTTAATTGTGATAACTGTTTCCATGATTACGTAAGGCAACATTAGAAGAAATCAGTTGTAGAGTATGCAATCTTATTGTCAATCTAAAATTTATTCAAACTTAAAAGATGAATAAAACTAAAAAATGGCTACCATCACAACTCTAATAAGAGGGGTGGCCTTTATTTTCCTTTCTTTTTTTATTTTAAAGGTAAGCAAAAAATAAACAGCAGGAAAAATTATTTTAAAAATTAAATGATAAACTACACAAACTATGACCTAATCTTTCCAGATATCTTTAAAAATACTTATTTATTAAGACATTACAATTTTCATATTCTTTTGAAATGACCATTTAGGGATCACAACATTTAATCTCTTAAGCAAATTGTGAGACAAACAGGGGTTATTTTATGTTACAAATGGGAAAACTGAAATTCAATATTTTCATTTTATGAAGGTCACATTGTCAGTAGTACTAGTAGGTCATTGATTTGTGGTATCCCCTGGATATTGTTACTGTTAATAAGTGCTCTCAAGTCAGTTCTAGCCATAACGGACCTATATAGGGCTTCCCAAGAGCAGCTGGAGTCCTGGTGTGAAGCTGCAGAATAATGTGCTTGACTGCAAGGTCAGTTTGAGCCACAAGGTCTGTAGTTCAAACCCATAAGCCACTCTTTGGAAACTTTATACATGGTTGCTATGAATCAAAGCTCACTCGAAGCATTTAACAACAAGAGCAGCTGATGGGTTAGAACCATTCAACTTGCGATTACGTATTCTACAGCACCACACACTGTAGTTAGTATTTCTCTAATTAGATCTTGACATTTTAGAATACAGTTATTTTGGGGAAATAGAGGTTTTTGTTTTTGTTTTTTATAATCAGGAATTGCAGGGAAAGCAGTATTAGTGCATTTTATAAGAAAATTAGTGTTTATATTTCTATCTCTTATTTTCTTTATAGACTCTTATCTCTAATTCTTATGTATTTAGTTTTATAGAATTATAGGAGTATTTTTTTTCCTTACTTTATTTTCCATGGGATTTTGAGATTCATAACAAAATTGTGCCTTTTAGGAATAAGAAGAGAGATGGAGAGTTTCTTTTCTTTTCTTTTTTTTCACTAACCCTCAACTTGACCAAATACAATGTCCTTTTCTAGTGGATGTGAGCTGGAATCAACTTGCTCAATAGGGCTTACTGTTATTTATGTTAAGTGCCTTCATGTTGGTTCTGACTCATAGCAACCCTATATAGGGCTTCCAAGGAGCAGCTGGTAGGTCTGAACCTTTGACATTATGGTTGGCAATACAGTATTTATACTACAGCATCACACCATGACTCTATTTATTATTTGGTGGTGGTGGTGATGGTTGGCAATACAGTGTTTATACTACAGCATCACACCATGACTATTTATTACTTGGTGGTGACTCACTTGTGACTCATACAAAACCTCTATAGGGTTTCCAAGGTTGTAAATCTTTACAGGAACAGGGAATCTTATCTTTCTACCATGAAGTGGCTGGTAGATTCAAACTAATGACCTTTTGGTTAGCACAACACTATGCTACCAGGACTCTTTCATTTAGAAATCAGTTATATCTACTTTGAGAAACATGCTTTTAGAATATTTATTTTAAAATGAAAAGGAAACAAAACAAGTACAAAGAATGAAACATTGACAATATATTAGGTCTCTAAGATGCATATATGATGTTTTTAGAACAAAAAGTGATAAAATAATTTATATAATAAAATGTTTTCTTCTGAATAATACAACTGTTATTCAAATTTATTCACCAATCACTAAGCCAGTAATGATAAAATTGAAGAATTCTACCAATTTCTTCAGTTTAAAATCGACCAGACATGCAATACACTGATAATTACCGGTGGTTGGAATGAGAAAGTTGGAAACAAAGAAGAAGGATCCATAATTGGAAACCAGGGCCTTGATTGTACAAATGATACTGGATATTCCATGCCAGCATTTTTCAAGACCAATGACTTACTTACGGAAATATTGTTTTCAACACAAAAAAAGATGACTGAATATGTGAACCTTACCAGATTTAATACACAAGAATCAAATGGCTTACATCTTTGGGAAGAGACAAAGGAGAAGCTCAATATTATCATCCAATACAAGACCAGGGGCCCACTGTAAAACATACCATCAATTGCTCATATGCAAATTCAAGCAGAAATGGAAGAAAACTGAAACAAGCCCAAAAGAGCCAAAATATAACTTTGAATGTATCCCAGATGAATTTAGAGACCATCTCAAGAATAGATTTGATTAGACAATATGACCAAAGTATTAGACATTAATGACCAATGACCAGAAGAATTGTGGAATGACATATGAAGAAAGCAAAAGGAAAAAAGAGACCAAATGGATGTCCGAAGAGATTCTGAACCTAGTTCTTGATTTTAGAGAAACTAAAGCAACTGGAAAAAACAGTAAAGTAAAAGAGTTGTGCAGAAAATGTCAAAGGGAAGAACAATAAATCTGTGTTGGAAGAAGTTCAGCCATGCTCTGCTCATAAGTGATAATGGTGAAACTTCATCTCTCTTGCTTTGGATATATTATGAGAAGGGATCATTGCCTGGAAGACATCATGCTTGGAAAAGTGGAGAGTAAGCAAAAAAAGGAAGACCCCAGCAAAATGGATTGACACAAGTGCTGCAAAAATGGACTGAAACGTAACAACAGTTGTGAGGATGATGAAGGACCTGATTGTTCTGTTGTGCATAGTTTGTGCATAGGGTCACTGTAATTTGGAACTGACTGTAAGACAGCTAACAACAGCAACAAAATTTTTATGGCTATGTGTACGTATACACATATGCACATGGATTGCTGTTGTTATTAAGTGCCTCAGAATCAGTTCCTACTCTAAGTGACCCTGTATAGGGTTCCCTAGGAGCCTCTGGAAAGACTGAATAACCAAACTTTCAGTTTATACCGAACTAGCAGAACAGTGTTTTACCAACAGTGGCAAACTAGGATTTCACATATATATATATGTGGAGTACTGGTATGATGCTGTAGGATAAACACTTGAATGCATTACACATGGTCAGCAATTCAAAACTACCAGCTACACCTCAGAAACCCTATACATGATCGCTATGAGTTAGAATTGACACAATGGTACTTAATAACAACCACAGACCAAATAGTTTTAGAAAATGCTATAAAGGATCAATCTCTTGGAAAGTAATAATCTCCTCATTATTAAAATCCTGCAGGAAATTTTGCTCTCTAAACTTTTGCCTTTTCTTGTGTTTTTCATACAATATTTATTCTTTTGTGATTAGCTTTTTTCCCTAATCATTTATCAAATTCAATTCACACAAAAATATATATTAAGACTTTAATTTCTTCCACTGGCTATGTATCACACACTTGCTTATCTATTCATCTGTTGATGGGCATTTGCAAAGTTTATTAGTGGTTACTAGGGGCAGATGTACCAAAAGGAAATGGTTAATGTTCAACCATTTCAAGAGATACCATATGAACAAGAGCCAATGATACTCAGAGAGGAAGTCCAAAGTACATTGAAAGAAGTGGCAAAGAACAAGGCACCAGGAATTGATGGAATAAAAATTGAAATCTTTCA
>NW_006408765.1:3876121-3877063 GCF_000296735.1 Chrysochloris asiatica
GCTATGAGTTGGTTCCGACTCGATGGCACCTGACAACAACAACAGGGGCAGAGGGATCCTGGTATGGTGCTGTGGGTTAATGTACTGGAATGAAAACTCAGTTTGAACCTCAAGGTCTGCAGTTTAAGCTCACCAGCCACTCCTCAGAAATCCTACAGGGTCGCTATGGGTTGGAGCAGACTCAGTGGCACTTAACAACAACAACAAAAGGGCCAAAAAGTAGGTGGAAAATTAGAGTTAATGGAGATGGGAAGTCACATTGGTTAAGGATAAGGTTACATAGTTAACTGCTGTAATTACTGCCAATAGGTTGTATATTTGGAAAAAGTTGAATTGGAAAAAGTTGTGAGATAGATACATTTACAATAATGGCAAGAAAAGAATAGCTGCTGAGGAAAAAAAAGAAGGTGCTTAGGCACAACCAAACACAGCAGAAATTTGGTTCCTTGGTTTGGAATTTAGAGTTATGGTTTCTTGGGACATCAAAGTTAACTGACCTTTAGTACTTCCATTGTAGCTACTTGTTTCTTGTGTAGTGACTGGGGTTTACAAAGATTCCAAGTGGCCATCCAAGGCATAGCAATTGATCTCTATTCACGTGGAGCAAGAGGGCCGAAGGAAGGTCAGGAACAGAAGGAGAATATGGAATGTGTGACTAATTGCCTAGATGAAGAACTACCTCCTTATACAGGAGTCCAGAAGTACTGGAAGAACAGTACTAACCCGGTTACCACTACTGAATATTTCAATAGTAGATTTCTTACAAGACTCCTGACCAAAATGGGGGGAAAGAAGAATGGTGTTTCAAATCCTTTATGGACTCTAGACTTTCTGGAGCCATGGAAAATGAATAATCCCATGGAACTCTTTCCCTGTGGTAACCTTTGTACAGTAAAAAAACAAACAAAAAAATGGCAACTAGATTCATCTTAAAATTGAAAA
>NW_006408765.1:3879233-3880813 GCF_000296735.1 Chrysochloris asiatica
AGCACCAATGCTTTTAAGAATTACCTTGTTTTTGCTGTTGTATGCCATCGACTAAATATTAACTCATAGCAAATCTGTACAGGTGCCATTAGCAGTCCAGTGATTGTCTTATAGGGCCACACCAGGGCTATATGGGATGGAATCAACAACAGCAAATCAAAAGATTAGATAGGAACCTTGGGAGACAATTAGTTTATGTTAATTAGGGGCTAATGACTCACAAAAGGAGAGTGAGAATGATTGCACAGCTCAAAGAATATAATCAATGTCACTAAATTGTATTTGTAGAAATTGTTGGATTTGTGCATAATTTGCTGTGCATATTCTCAAAAGCAGAATAGATAAAATTTAGAAGGAAAAAAAAAAACCTCATCAAAATGGTATCTAGTAATTGTTGTTAAGTGCTGTCGAGTCAGTTCTGACCCATAGTGACCCTGTATAGGGTTTCCAAGGAGAGGCTAGTGAGCTTGAATTGTCGATCTTGTGGTTCAAATCAACTTTGCAGTCAAGCACGTTAATCCATAATGCAACACCACGACTCCGAACCTGTCTAAAGCTATTCCATTCATTGCTTCAAATTTATTAAATCAATGAAACTAATTTGTGAAATTATTGAAAGCAAAATTTTATGTTATATATACTGTCAACTTCATAGATTAAATAAAATTACTAATTATTCTAGAAAACCAATGAATAATTTCCAAATATCCTCTAGTATCTAATAATTACTTCTATTCATGCATTAATATGTCTATTACTTCATTAGCAGGTGTGACTGTGATCAAAATATTTAAAAAATAAAACCTCCACGTTTAGGATTTTATGGTATTCTTCAAGTTCTATTTAAGTAAAATGATCAATACAGTGTCCAAAACACAATACAAATTCAATGAATAGACATTTAATAAAGAAAGGTAAGAAAGCCTTATAAAAATTCATATGCACATATAAGTTAATATTAGTCTGTTTATTTATTAATGTATATTTGGCAATACTTTAATAATACAGACAGAAATGAATAGTTTGATAGTACTAACAGATAACCTGAGTTAATGTTATAGCTATACCAAAATTCTATCTAATCAAGCTGAGTAAAATTTGTAAATAATTTAATAAAACATGCTACGCTGTTTGAATATTTGTCAGTGTATATTAATATATATATTACAGAATTTACACAAGAGAATCATTTTACCATGAGGACTTTGCATTCAGTTTAAAGCATTTTGCATATAATTATAAGTAGAAAATGTTCATGTGTAACTGGGAGTCATAGATATGATCATTTAAGTAAATGCTAATGGGTAACCCAAACCAAATCCAATGCCATTAAGTCAGTTCTGATTCATAGTCAAACATTCATAGGACAAATGTAAATAATGATATATATATACAACCCTGGAGAAACAGCGTTCTGTACATTGTTGCTGTTGTTAGGTGCCATCTAGTTGCTACCAACTCATAGTGACCATATGCACAACAGAACGAAAAACTGCCTGGTCCTGGGCCAACCTCGCAGTTGTTGCTAGGCCTGAACCTACTGCTGCTGCCATTGTGTCAGTCCATCTCTTTGGGGGTGG
>NW_006408765.1:3882011-3882445 GCF_000296735.1 Chrysochloris asiatica
TACATGCCTATGTCTATATACATATATTCACATGTACATACATTCTATTCTTCTTCCCATATAATTCAATCTATGTCTGTCCATATATCTACTTACTGAGGAAGATCAAAGACCATAGCCCTTGGTATGTATTGCGTTTCAATGTAAAGAAAACAAAAACCCTCACCACTGGACCAATAAATAGCATCCATATAAATGGAGAAAAGATTGAAGTTGTCAAAGATTTCATTTTGCTTGGATCAACCAAAAACTCTCATGAAAGCAGCAGTTAAAACATCAAACAACATATTGCATTAGGTAAATATGCCACACAAGATCTCTTAAAAGTGCTGAATGCAAAGATGTCACTTTAAGGACTAAGATGCACCTGACCCAAGCCATGGTATTTTTTTTTAAGCCATGGTATTTTTAATAACCTCATATGAATGTAAAAG
>NW_006408765.1:3883197-3885234 GCF_000296735.1 Chrysochloris asiatica
TAAGTCCTCCAAGTTCACCCAAGTTATGAGGTGTTTTTCTGATTCATCATTATTCTTCAGCGGTACATAGTATTCCATTGCGTATATGTTCCAAAATTTGTTTACCCATTCTTCAATTTTGGGGCACCCTTTTTAAACTATTTTGCTGTGATGAACATTGGTGTGCACATTATCTGCTCATGTCCTGGCTTGTATTTCTGGATACATACCAAGTAGAGGAATTGCTGGGTCATAAGGGATTTCTATTTCTGAATTTCTGAGGAATTGCCATACCATTCTCCAGAGTGGCTGACCAATTTGAGTCAAAAATATTTACAGGAGCACATCACTTCATGTCTTCCACAGCATGGCTGGTGGGTTTGAACTATCAATCTTACATTTAGCAATCGAAATCCTAGCTGATGGATAAACAAGGACATAAATTGTTATTTATCTTCATTACTAACAATCTTGGCTATTTTCTGGGCTATACTGCAGTTTCAGAAATAATCAATGCAAACAAAAAATGTGGAACATAATAAATTGCAATGAACGTCACGACAGGAAAATTTCTATGAACAAATATATTAATTGTTGCGGGTATTTAACAAGTGACATAGAAAAAAATTCCATCAAATTTCTGAATTGACAGAAAAATATGTTATTGTTGCTGTTAGGTGCTATCAAGTCAGTTCCAAATCATAGTGAGCTTATGCACACAGAATGAAACACTGTCAGGTCTTGCACCATCCTCACAATTGTAGCTATGTTTGAGCCCAGAGCTACTGCCACCATATCAGTCCATCTCCTTGGGGATTTTCTACTTTTTCACAGATCCTCCTGTTTACCAATCATGATGTCCTTTTCCATGAACTTGTCCCTCCTGGTAACAGGTCAGAAGTATGAGTGATGAAGTCTTGCTCTTCTGGCTTCTAAGGAGCATTCTGGTTGTACTTTATTCAACACAGATTTGTTTATTCTGGAAGCCCATGGTACTTTTTAATATTTTTCTCCAGCACTATAATTCTAATACATAGATTCTTCTACAGCCTTCCCTATTCATTGTACAACTTTCATAGGTACTTGAAGGGACTGAAAATACCATAGCTTGGGTCATGTATACCTTACTCCTCAAACTTATATCTTTGTTCTTGAATACTTTAAAGAGGTCTTTTACAGCATATTTGCCTAATGACTCCTGCTCACCTGAGTGTTGACTATGGATCCAAGTAAAATGAAGTCTTTCACAATTTCAACCTTTTCTCCAATTATCAAGATGTTATATATTGTTCTAGTTACGAGGAATTTCATTTCTTTATATTAAGTTGCAAACCATAGTTAATATTGTAGTATTTGACCGTCATCACAATGTATTCTAAGTCCTCTTCACTTTCAGCAAGCAAGGTTGTAACATCTGCATACTGCAGATTGTTAATGAGTCTTTCTCTGAACCTGATGCCATGTTCTTCATCATAGAATACAATTTCTAAGATTATTTGCTAAGTATGGTGTGGCACTGAAGGATAATCACTAAACTACTAAGGGCAAGAGTGATGGTTCAAACCCACTATCCAGTACTTCAAGGCACTATAGAGGGCCATTACAAGTCAGAACTAACTCAGTGGCACTCAACAGATTGAATAAATATGGTGAAAGGATGCAACCCTGGTGCACACCATTCCTGATTTGAAACAATTTAGTATCCCTTTGTATTGTTGTAACAACTGCCTCTTGGTCTATGTACAGGTTCCTCATGAGCACAATTGAGTGTTCTGAAATATCCTTTCTTCTCACTGTTATCAATAGCTTATCATGATCTATACAGAGATGGTGGCAGAGGCAATGGCATGGAGACATAGAGCAGGTGCAGGTCTAGGCCCATAGACTGAGTAAGTATGTGTGTCTGCTGGCAGGAGCCTGACTTGCAGAATATGCTCTTAGAACATTTAAATGAATATATATTTTTGCTTTGTATGTATAATCAAATATTTTTGCTTTGCTATTTAATGTAAAAGGGAAGCCACAGGAGTAAGTAGGGTAACTGTTGCTGCAGGGAGA
>NW_006408765.1:3887188-3891299 GCF_000296735.1 Chrysochloris asiatica
TTTGGAATGGGTATAGATATGGATCACTTCTTATTGTTTGGCCAAGCAGCTATTTTCAAATTTCTTGACATAGATGAGTAAGCTTCTCAAGTGCTAAATCAGTTTACTGAAAGATTCCAACTTGTCTTCAGTCAATTCTTGGAGCCTTGTTTTACTCCAAAACCTTTCATGCAACTTGAATTTCTTCCTTCGATACCATAAGTTCTTTATTATATGCAGAGTCCTGGTGTAGCACTGTGGGTTAATGCAATGAACTGCAAAGTCAGTTCGAACCATAAGGTTGGCAGTTCAAGCTCAGCGGTCACTCCTCAGAAACGCTACACAAGGGTTGTTATGGGTCAAAACTGACTCAATAGCACTTAACAACAACAACCTCTTGAAATGGTTGTGAAGACTTTTTTGTTGTTATAAAATAACTCTGGGTGTTCGTTTCATCTTCTTATTATCCTTATGCATCATTCAATAAGTTACTTATGTTGTCCTTGTTAGGTGCCATTGAGTCAGTTGCAATTCATAGTGACCAATGCACAACAGAATGAAACACTGCCTGGTTATGTGCCATTCTAATAACTGTTGTTATACTTGAACCCATTCTATTGCTGCGGTGCTAATCAATCTCCATGGGGGATTCTTCTTTTTCAATGACCCTCCACTTTACCAAGCATGATGTCCTTAGCCACGGACTGGCCCTTCCTGATAACATGTGTGAAGTATAAGAGATGAAGTCTTGCTATCCTACCTTCTAAGGAGAATTCTGGCTGTATTTCCAACACAGATTTACGTGTTCTTCAAGCTGTCTACAGTGCTTTCAATATTCTTCTCAATGTTGTTGTTGTTAAGTGCCGTCGAGTAGGTTCTAGCCCATAACGACTCCGTAGAGGGTTTCTGAGGAGCAGCTGGTGAGCTTGAAACACCGACCTTGCAGTACAAATGACTTTGCAGTCTGGCACATAAACCCACAGTACCACACCAGGATGCCATTCTTCTCAATACTGTACTTCAAATGCATCAATCTTATATTATCATCTGTGATAGGATAAAATTTTCCCTAAAGAATCCTTTAGTACAACAATTTGAGGTTGGAAATTTTTCTGCAGTTCTTTCAGCTTGAGAAATACTGAGAAATATACAAAGAGTTAATTCGAAAGAATTTTAGCACCTTTAGCACTAATAATTCTCAAATATTTGAGAATGAGACTTAGATATGTGACAAGAAATGGCTTCATAACACTAGATCCCATATTTGTAACCCATTACCAACACCTCATTTGTTGTTCATAGGTCTGTAGAAATAGTATTCAAACTAACATTTCAATTCTTTTTGTACCACAAAGAAATTGTTAATGTGCAATCATTTAAAAAGGTAACATATGATCTAGAACCAATGATAATGAAGAAGTGTGTCAAAGGCATTGTCAAAGAACAAGGCTCCTGGAATTGATGGGAATATTTCAACAAATTGATGCAGTACTAGAAGAACTCCTTCATCTGTGTCAAGAAATTTGGAAGACAACTACCTGGCCAAATTACTGAAATATATCCATAATTGTACACATTCTAAAGAGAGGTGACTGAACAGAATGCAGAAATCAACAGATAATACCATTAACATAACATACAAAAAACCTAGCATTTTGCTAAAGATAATTCATAAACAGTTGCAACTTTACATTGATAAAGAACCATCAGAAGTTCAATTCAGATTTAGGAGAGGATGTGGCACTAGGAATATCACTGCTGACATCAGCTGGATCTTGGTTGAAAGCAGATAAGACCAAAAAAATGTTTACCTGTAATTTATTGACTATACAAAGGTTTTCAATTGTGTAGATCATGACAAATTTTGGACAACATTGTGGACAATGAGTATTCTGGAACATTTATTTGTGCTTATGATGAATCTGTATATAGACCAAGAAGTAGTTGTTTGAACAGAACAAGTGAACACCAAATGGTTAAAATTAGGAAAGGATTGTTCCAGGGTTGTATTCTTTTATCATATTTATTCAGTCCATTTGTAAATAATCTGAGAAGCTGGATTACATGAAAAAAAAAAAACACACCATGGCATCTATATTGGTTGAAGACTCATTAACAATCTGCAATTTGCAGATGATACAGCCTGGCTTGCTGAAAGTGAAAGGATTTAAAATGCTGATGAAGATCAAAGACCATAGCTTTCAGATATGGATTGTAGTTCAATGTAAAGAAAACAAATGTCCTAACCACTGGACCAATCAAATACATCCATATAAATGGAGAAAGATTGAAATTGTCAAGGACTACATTTTGCTCAGATCAACTGTCAACATTCATGGAAGCAATAGTCAAGAAATCAAACATGGTAATGCATTATGCAAATCTACTACCCAGACCTCTTTAAAGCACTGAAGAGCAAAGAGTTTGAGAACTAAGATGAACCTAACTCAAACCATAGTATATGATAGCCTCATATGCATGTGAAACTTGGGCAGTGAATAAGGAAGACCACAGAAGGAAGGATTGATTGTTGGAGGAGAGTATTTAAAGTACCATGGACTTCCCAGATAACAAATCAACTTGCTTTGGAAGAAGTACAACCAGAATGCTCCTTAGAAGCCAGGATGACCAGACTTCATCTGTCATACTTTGGGCTTACTATTAAGAGGGACTAGTCCCTGGAGAAAGATATTATGTGTGGTAAAGTGGAGGGTCAGAGAAAAAGAGGAAGACCCCAACAAGATGTATTGGCACAGTGGCAGCAGCAAAGGGCTCAAATGTAGCAATAATTGTGATGTTGGTGCAGGACTGGGCAGTGTTTCATTCAGTTTCTGCATAGGGTTGCTATGCTTTGGTACCGTCTTCATGGCACTTAACAACCAAAACAAACAAATATCTTATACTATCAGTGCAATAGTGATAATTATCCTACTAAAAATGCTCTAAAATATTTTTTCCTTTGGAGAAATTATCATGAGTGGTATGCTGAGAAACTTGTAATATTTTAGGCTTTATTTTTCCCTAAAGAAATATACAGTTGTTCCTAAAGTTGTGCTTCACAGAAGTTGTTTTCAAAAAGGGTTTCTGACTATAGTTGAAGGTATTACATTGTTAAAAAAATGAATTTTATTTTTAATATTATTTAAAAATAACAAACCCAAAGAATGAACGTAGGGTATGAATTTTTATAATCTGAATATAAAAAACTGGGGAGTAAAACTGAATTGTTGTTGTGGCCCTGGTTTGGTGCTGTAGAATAAGCACTGAAATGCTAACTGCAAGATCAGCAGTTCAAACCCACAAGAAGCTTCTTAGCAAACCCTATACAAAGTAATTCAATAGCACTTAAAAACAAGAACAACAAAACTGTATTAGCCACCTTAATAAAATATGACATAAAAAACATTAGATTTTTCTAGTCTTCTTCAATATTCTATAATCAGAAAAGGAAATGCAAACCTACTTGGTTCCAAAGAGTCCATATACATTAGTAAAATATGTTGAGTTAAAATATATGGACACTCTGCTTACCACAAGGGCCTTTTGTACAGTAAATATTTACAACCTTGGAAAGCATCTATATAGAGTCATTATGCTTTGGAACTGACTCCATGTCACACAACCACAACCAAACTAAAATAACCCATTCAAAATGCAACAATAAGTAAAGAAAAGAGAAAAAAAAAACTGGAAATACATTCTTGGTAATATATAATTACTATCAAAATGGTATTTACCAACTTATGTCTTGCAAGAGTGAGAAAACAATATTGCAAGTGCAAACCACATGACTTGTAAATGAATTAGGAACACAACAATGCAGCAGCAAAATTTGTTGAATCTCACTTATCATGTCATTAAAAACAAAATTTGGGGTTAACTGAAGGAAAAATTTGGGGGAAGAAAAAGGAGTAATACTTATTTTGCATCTATAAAAAGAATAATGTTAAATATTTTATTATTGGAATTTCATATACATTTCATCATAGAAATTTTAGGGAGTTATCAATTTCCTTGCTCATTGCTGGTAAGGAAAAAATTACATTTAAGCAAGACCTAATTAGTATTAGCATCGACTTTTGTTATTGAAGGATTATCTGGGTAAATTATTGAATCATGCAAAAAGCATCAA
>NW_006408765.1:3891399-3913321 GCF_000296735.1 Chrysochloris asiatica
ATTTTTAATATTATTCTATAACTTGTATATAATTAAACATTTTGAGTAAGTGATCCTTCTAACTACTGAGTTCCTTTTTGCCTTAAATCAAATGGCCTTGTTCTTATTCTGTATTCACATATATTCTTAGAGGTTTATTGCCAAACTAACAATATCAGAAATTTTAATGTTACAAACTATGAGTTTCTTTCCAAAAATACTTTTTTGAAAACAAAATACTATTTGGCAACTATTATTTTTTCCCACCTCATTCCCTTAGTGACTTCAAATATTTTACTTGCCAACAGCACATTTTAGTCTTTTTAACCAATTCATTGTCCTTATTTTGCTTTTTTCCAAATGTAGCTATCATAATCAATCAACCAATGATTATCTTTTATACATATCACTTAAGTACATCTTTATGTTTTCAATTTATGTTCCTGGCAAAGCCTTGTAATTGTGAGTTGCTATCAAGTCAATTCTCACTCACAGTGACATAATGAAATTTTGCTCAGTTCTGTGCCTTCCTCACCATAAGAGGTATAACTACCCTATTGTTGTAGTTCAGGTGTCAAACCATTTTTAAAAGTTCTTCCTCTTTTGTGTGGATGCTCCACTTTACCAGGCACAGTGTTCTTCTTTAGGGTCCAGTCCCTCCTGATAACATATACAAAGTACATGGATTAAGTTTCATCATTCTTATTTCTAAATAGCTTTCTGGCACATCCAACTCCCTGTCTAAAACTCAGTCCCTGCCATGCAATTTACAATGACTGAAAAACTAAACCTGTTATGCGTTTTATTTGAAATGTAGTACTAGTAATTTCAAGTAAACATCTCTTGATGCTTAGAGATCGCACACAATTCATCCTCATCCTGCCCCATATACATCTGGGCCACAACTTAACATCTCATCTCTTTACTCAAATCTCTTAAACTTACTGCTCCATACTCACTCACAGCTGTTTGGCACACCCAAATTTATTGAGAAAATATATATATTAAGTGAGATCTTCCACACACTTCCATTATCTTATCAACTAGTCTGCAAGAATCATCATTGCAGAACCTGCTTGCTTGTGTGTTATTGATGATACATTGTCTTTGTTATTATCTAACTATAGTCCCCTGAGTTTCCATAAATTAAAATGAAAATATCTCATTGTGTCTTGCTTCATCTTGACAATCCTTCATCAATTCCACCCTCTATTTTCTGAATCATCAGTATTTCTTATTTATATTGAATAATTCCATTAGAATGAAACAGGCTTTTATCACTCTTAAAAAAAAAAAAACAAGGGTAAAAACAAAACAAAATAATTTTCATCTTTTTGAATCCTATCAACTACTCCAGGTATTGTCTCTGTTCTCTGTGTTTTTTTTAACAGAAAACTTGCATACACACACAACAAAAAACAACTTTTGAGCTGTTATTGTTCATTCATTTCTTTAAATCCATAAGCCACTCCAGCCATTGTTTCTCTTCTTTACTTCCAGATACAGAACACACACACAGAACACTCATAAGCAAAAAAGAACAAGTTTTGATTAGCTATTGTTCCTCAATATCTCCAATTGCTTTATAAATCAGCCCTAATCTGCCAGGCTTTTGATTCCACTTTGCTGTTTTCTTCTCTTCTCCTTAATTTATAAGTGTTAGTATTTCATAGAATTAAATTATATAATGATTAAAAGGTCAATTGAGTAAGAGGACATAACCATAATAAATATCTATGCTCCAAATGAAAGAATCTCCAAATACATAAATCAAACTCTAATAGAACTTAAAAAGAAATAGACTACTCTGCAATAAAAGTAGGAGATTTTAATATAACACTTTAGATAAAGGACAGAACAATTAGAAAGATACTCAGAAGAACTTAACAATGCAATCAACCAACTCAAGCTCATAAACTTATAGAACACTCCACTAGTCAGCAGTATAATATACATTCTTTTCAACTGCACATGAATTATTCTCCAGAATAAATCATATTCTAAGCCAAAACAAATACATGGAAATAATTAAATATATGGAAAAACATCAAATACCTGAAAAGTGAATAGAAGCCTGCTTAAAAACTGCTGGGTAATAGAAGAAATGATATTTTTTAATTCCTTGACTCAAATAAAGAAAAAGCAGCATGCCAAAACATTTGGCACATAAAAGAAGCACTACTCACAAGGCAATTTATAGCAAGAAACACACACAACCAAAGAAATAAAAGAAAATAACACAAACAAGAACATCAACACCTTATCCCAGTATCTTCAACTTAGAAAATGGTTGCAAAGTAAGACTATAGGCTCTAGAAGAAAAGAAATAATATGAGATACGGAAAAAACTATGAAAGAAAAACAATAGAAAGAATCAACAAGGCAAGTTGCTGGCTTTTTGAAAGAATTAACAAAATTTATAGTCCATTGGCAAATATAACAAAGGGAAAGGATAATATGCAACTAACACAAATAGAAAAAGAAATTGATGACTTTGCAACAGAACAAACAGAAATAAAAAGATATAATAACAGACTACAGTGGAGAACTATATTACAAATTTGAAAAGCTGGAAGAATTGTGCCAGTTTCTAGAAACATACGTCCTACGGAAACTAAGATAGACTGAAGAAAATGTGGACAGAACTATAACAAAAGAAGAAATTGATCAGGTCATAAAGAAAAACACAAACAAAAAATCCTTTCAAGATAAAGAGTCTGGGCCCAGATAGTTTCACCAGTGAAGTGTACCAAAATTTAAAAACCTAACAGCATTTTCTCTCAAACTATTCCAGAACATAGAAAAGAATGGAAAACTCCAACATTAATTCTGTGAAGTGAGCATGATCTTGTACCAAAATCAAGCAAACAAATCACTTGAAAAATTATCAACCAATATCCCTCATGAGCATTGATGCAAATTCTCAACAAAATCCTAGCAAGTAAAATCAAACAACATATCAAAAAACATCATAACCAAGTGGGATCCATATAACATGTTCAAGGATTGTTCAACATTAGAAGGAAATCATCATAATTCACCAATATATAAAATAATGAAAAAAACCACATGATTATATGGATTGAATCAAAAAAGGCATTTGACAAAATCCAAAACCCATTACTTACAAAAATACTCAACAAAATAGAAATATTGTGGGCATTCCTCAGCATAACACACAAAATAAACAACCAATATTACTCTCAACAAAGAGAAACTTAATGCATTACCCTTGTAAACATGAAAAAGACAAGGTTGCCCCTTATAACTAGTCCTATTTGATACTGTGCTGGAAGTCTTAGTTAGAACTATAAGAAAGGGAAATTAAAGGCATCCAAATGGACAAAGAAGAAGTAAAGCACTCTGTATTTTCAGATGATGTGATCGTATATGTAGAAAATCCTAACAACTTGGAATCAAAATTTTTGTAACTCACTGAAAGGTTCAGTGAGTGGCAGGGTACAAGACCAACAAGAAAATTCAAACAGGTCTTCAAATGAGCACAGACTCTTTTAGCCTACCAGTGGATAGGTGTATAGGGGGAACAACTTACAGTCAAGCAGTAGACTGGTATATAGGGGGAACAAATATACTCGTAAGACATGCTCACTAGTAAGCTATGAATGATGAAAAAAAATCAATCATTCAAAATCAAAGGGGCAACCTATACCTAAGGATGATGACAAGAAGGGATGGGAAGCGGGTGGAAGGCAAATAGGACCCACAGGGAGAAAGCAGGATGAGTGCTGTCCCATGGAGGGGATTGCAGTCACTGAGATGAAACAAAGTATCTTATTTATTCATGGTAAAACTGAAGATCTGGTCAGTAAACCTTCAATCAATTACCAATAAAAAATAAACAGAAAAATAAACAAAATCAATCTGATTCATTTACACTAATAAAGAAAGTGATGAAAAGGAAATCAAGGAAACAATGTCATTTACAACAGTCACCCAAACGATGAAATATTTAAGATAAATCTTACCAGAGAAAAACAGACCTATACAAACAAAACTACAATATACTAATAGAAGAAAGAAACAAACAAAAACAGTTCTACATCAATGAAGGAACACACAATGATTATGGATAGCAAGTTTTACATAGTGAAAATATCAACACTACCTAAAGCAATCTACAGATACAATTCAGTCCCAATCCATATTTCAGCATTGTTCTTTAAAGGGATACAAAAATTAATCATTAACTTTATAGAGAAAGGAAAGCTAGCAAGGGTAAGCAGCATTACTAAAGAAGAAGAACAAAGTACAAAGCTTCTCAGTTCCAGATCTTAAAACCCATGGTACAGCCACAGTAGTCAAAAGAGATGGATACTCATACAACAAAAGACACACAGACAAATGGAACAGAACTGAGAATCCAGTAGTAAATTCATTCTCCTACGAGAATTTATCTTAGACAAAACACATAAAATAGAGACTAGATAGTCTCTTTGACAAATGGTGCTGGGAAAGCTGAATGTGCATTTGCATAAGAATTAAACAAGACCCATATCTCACACAATATACAAAAATATACTCAAGATGAATCAAAGAACTAAATGTAAAACTTAGAACTATAAAGACCACTAATGAAACAATCACAACATACTTAGGGGCTTAGATACATCGCATAAATATACTGAGTGGTTTCCAACACGTCTAGATGAGACTGTGAAAGGAGATGGGGATAAGACATTTGTGGTTCAATAGTGAATGCTTGCTATTCACTGATTGTGAATGTTGCAAATGTTAAGGTAGACATTTTGTAATGAAAGGAAGGGAGTAGTTGATCTTGCAGCCCAGGAGCAGAAGACCCTGGAAGCATTAAGGGAGAAGAGCGCAGAGCAGGACCCTATCCAGAGAAGTAGTGATGCCAGAGATGGATGCAGAGACGACAGGGAGAGACAGAGAGGCTGAGGACTCTAGACTCAAGGAGGGAGAGGAGCTCTGTGCTGGCGTCCAGGAGACTTGTGTGGAGGGTATACCCTTTGGTTGTTTTAATGGTTATATATTCCTGAGTGCTTTGGTGTGCATCCAAATAAATAAACAAATAAACAGAAGGACTGGAGGCAAATGCTGCTGAATGATGATGCATGGAGGGGACTGAAATCATTGCAATGAAATGAAATATGATAGAATTACATGCTCTCCCATGTAAACTATCACACAAACAACAAACAACAGAATACAAATTAGATGACGTGATACACCAAAAAATTAAGCTCTTATGTGCATTGAAATATTTCACCAAGAATAAAAAGAAAACCTACAGACGGGGAAATAATTTTTGGCAAAGAGACTAATCTTTAAAATTTGTAGAAAAGTCTAACACCTCAACAAGAAAAAGACAAATAACACAATTTAAAATTGGGCAGACATGAACAGCTACTTCACCAAAGAAAACATTCAGGTGGCCAACAAACATATGAAGCAAAACTCATGTTCTTTATCCATTGTTGTTGTTGTTGTTGTTGTTAGGTGCCATGAGTCAGTACTGACTCATAACTACCCTATGCACAACAGAATGAAACACTGCCTGTTCCTGCACCAACCTTACAACCTTCTGGATGTAGTTGCTCAAAATTCCAACCAAGAGGGAAGATGTCTGCAAATCAAGGATCAAGCCTATCTCCTCAGTGCACAGGGTTGATGTTGTTAAGTCCTGTCAAGTCAATTCTTACCCACAGTGACCCTGTATAGGGTTTCCAAGGAGCTGCTGGTGAGCTTGAACTGAAGACTTTACAGTTCAAACGACTTTGAAGTCCAGCACATTAACCCAAGTCCAGCACATTAAGCCACAGCGCCACACCAGGACTTCATACACAGGGTTGACAGAGACAGGCAATTTAAACATTGACTTCCAAAATTGGGGTGGGGGGGCTATAAAGGCATTAAGAGGCTGGCTTACAAGTTTTCAGGAGCGTGCTAAGTTTCAGAGTGAAGGGGATAGGGTAGAATCCCCACTGAATAGTTTTCTTCTTGTCTAGATGGGTCTGGTGAAAGGGGATGGGGAAGGATGGGGATAGAATTCTTCTGATTTAATAGTGAGTAATTATTATCATCCAGCTGTTCTGTGGGAGAAAGATGAGGCTTTCTGCTCCTGTAAAGATTTACAGCCTCAGAAACCCTGTACAGGGTCACTGTGAATCAGAACAGACTCCATGGCACAAAACAACAACAACAATTGTTATCATGACTAATTGTGATTGTCACAACTGTAAAGGTAGAAGATGTAAAACAAAAAGGTGGGAGTAGTTAATCTTTCATTTCAGGAACAGAGGATCCTGTTGATGTTAACTGCCATTAAGTCAGTTCTGACCCATAGTGACGCCGTATAGAGTTTCTGAGGAGCAGCTGGTGCGCTTGAACCACTGGCCTTGTAGTTCAAACCAACTTTGCAGTCCAACACATTAACCCACAGCGCCACACTAGGACTCCTAGGTTCCTATGATCATCAAAAAGGAAGAGCATGAGTGGAGCATGGGATCGTAACTAGAGAAGCAGCAACACCAGTGATGGAAGCATCAAGAGATAGAGCAGCTGAGGACTCCAGACCCATGGAGTGAGAAAGGCTAGGCACTGGCAGGCAGGAGGCTGACTTGCAAAATATGTTCTTGGGTCATTTAAATGAATATATATTTTCTGTGTGTTTTGTGTACATCAAAAAACAAAAGAGGGAGTAGAGGTAAATACTGTTTACCAATGGTGCATGGAGGGGATTGTAATCATTGCAATGAAATAAAATATAATTGGCTGAGTGCAAAACTGATTATCTGCTCTGTTAACTATCACCCAATTCATAATAAAAGCTTAAAAAAAATACATGAGTTGCTATCTAAATTGCAAATATTGTTATCTCCATTTCTGGAGGAAAGGAGAGTGATGAATATTGAGGATTCTTGAAAACAATTGGTCCATAGAATAACAGACATTGTGGACATCATTTTCATGACCCTGAGGCCAGGAGATCTAGATGGTGCTCATTTATCACTATCAACTACTCTGAAAGGAATTGCATTAGAAGATCCTGAATAGAGAGGGAGAAAAAAAGAACAAAACTCAAATCATAAAAAAAGAGACTAGGCTTAAGGGTCAGATGGAAAGTGGTGGATCCTCAAGACTATGATTCTTGATCACCCTACAAGTCTAGATTTGCATTTGCTTCTATGGCTTAATTTTCAGCCATGTACTAGATAAGTGTGCAGAGTAAGCAACTCTGGTGAGATACAGATACCGTAGAATGGTCACCCATTTATGACAAAAATGACCGATCATTGAGATGAAACAAGTTTATGATTTTTTGAAAGTAAAACTGATTATTTGCTCTGTAAACATTCACTTAATTGAGAGTAAAAACTTTAAAAAATAAAACTGATGATGAGGAAACATTTTTATATACTCTTATCACATCCTTCCTAAGATAATTATTATGACATTGCCCATGGTTCCTAAACACTTAGTATAGTGAAACAAATATTGTAATTGCCATTTTAATCATATTATGTGTACAATTTAGCAACATTAATTGCTTTCATCATGTTGTGCAAACATTATATGTTTTCAAATGTTTTTTATCTCTCTAAACAGTTAATACCCCTTAAATAATAACTCACCATTTTCTTATTCCCACAATCCCTGGTACCTACTGGTAAATGTTTGTCACTATACATTTACCAATTACAGATATTTTATATAGATGAGATTATACATTAAAAGAAATATAAGTTAAAATAGAAATTCATGAATTTAAAACAGGATATCAGTAATAAAAAGTAATACACCAAAAGCTGCTTCTTTGAAAGATGAGCAGAATTATTATACTTCCTGATAGACAAACATAGAAAAGAAACTAAAAAGTTGAAAAATGAAGGCACATATTATATTGCCAATGATCTCAAAGTCACCAATTTGATAACTAAGGGCCATTATGAACTACTCTATGCTCAAAATGCAGTCCGGGGGCGACACTGTGGGATAAACACTGGACTGCTAACCACAAGGTGGGCAGTTCAAACCCACCAGCCACTCCTTGGAAACCCTAAGCAGGGTGCCCATGAGTCAGAAATATCTTCACAACACTTAATAACAATAGTGGCCAAAATAGTTGAAAGTTTGAATAAAAGATTCTGTTATTTAAAATACAAAATAACAAAACTCACACAAGGAGGAATAGATAATCTGAGTAGGTTTAAGGCTATTATCACAGAATTCATTAAGTAATTAGTAACTCCAAGAAAAATCATTCCTCCCACAGCTCTCTCTAATGAGCTAGATTCAACAGTTCATTGCAACGGCCACACAGATTTCAGTGAGCCAAGACTCACTGTTATGGGGTTTAATAGGGAAGTTCACAGATTACAACGTAGGTTCAGAAAATGCTTAGGGCACAGTTGTTGCAGTCAGGAGAAGCCTCTCTTAAGCCAGGCCTGGTAGCAGGCCTCTCTCTGCCTGACCAGTGTTACAAAGCTCTTTTAGGACTGCTGATAAATGCACACAGGACATACTACTCTACCAAAAGTCTCAGCCTAACCTACAGAGGGTTAATCCATATGATGGACTATTATTCTGTAACTGAGCCACACAAAGACATGGAGCAAACTTAAATGCATACTGCTAAGCTCAAATATTAGATATAGCCAGGATGACTTTTACACTTTTATCCGTAATTACCAAAATTGGGAAATATTCAAGATGTCCTTCAAGGCTACATACTGACAAGGCTACATACCTAACAATTCCAACTATATAACAGCTGGGAAACGATAAAACAACAAAGCAGGAAGACATATATCAGTGTTTACCCTCCAGTGCTTCAGGGATAGATGAAATGGGATAAAAACATGAAACACAGGGTGATTTTAAAGTATTCTGTAAGATACTCTGATTATGAATTTGTATAATTGTATGCAAGCTACGCATTTGTCAAAATTCATTGAACCTTACAGTAAACAGAGAAAATCTTGATGTATGCAAACAAAAACAATAGTTTAAGGCAGTTGACCCTAGAAAGAAATGCAGTCTATAACAAGATAATATAACAACTAGAAACACATCAAACAACCTTCATGAAGGTACTGATCTAAAAAACAATGGAAATGACTGAAGTCTGTAAGAGTAAAGGCAAAACAAATTTCAAACAATGTCTGTACTTCAGCTGATATTTTTTTTTTTTCCACAAAGAGCTATTAATGAATCTTGCTGTGGACCTGTTAAAATGAACACTGAACTGCTAATCGCAAGATAGGCTGTTCAAATTCACCAGGACTTTTTGGAAACTCTATACAGGGTTGCTGTGGGTGGGAACTGACTTGAAGGCTCTTAGCAACAACAACAAATGAATAATTTTGATATGACTATGCTCCTTATAAACGAGTATGGGGAGATTTCATTTCTCATTCTTTGGATGTGTTCTCAGGGGGCAAAGTCCCTGGAGAAGGACATCAGACTTGGTAAAGTGCAGGGCCAGCAAAAAAGACAAAGACCCTCAACAAGGTGAACTAACATAGTAGCGATAGCAATGGGCTCAAACATAATAACAATTATGAGGATGCTTCAGGTCTGGGCAGTGTTTCATTCTGTTGTGCACCAGGCCACTATGATTTAGAACTCACAGGACATCACCTACCAACAAAAACATGCATGTGTACTGGAACTGAATATTGAAGTAAATGGAATCCAGAAGATGAGAAACAAGTCTCTTGCTACATACAAGAAAGGAGAGGAAGCTAGATTGATTCACATAATAAGGAATTAGTGTTTGAACATCAAGGTCGGTGGTTTAAACTCACCAGGTGCTCTTCAGAAACCCCATATAGGGTCGCTATTAGACAGAAATTACTCCAATGCATATAACAACAATATACATAAACCTCGAGGCAGTCATTCAAATAGAACAAGGGGATGCTGAATGATTTACATTAGGAAAGGTGTGCACCAACATTGTATTCTTTCACTATATTTATTCAATCTGTACACTGAGCAAATAATCTGAGAAGCTGAATTACCTAAAAAAAAAAAAAAATGCATGCCATCAGGATTAGAGAAAGACTCAATACCAACATGCAATACTCAAAAGATACAACCTTGCTTGCTGAAAGTGAAGAGAACTTAAAATATTTACTGATGAAGATCAAAGACCATAGCCTTCGGTATGGATTGCACCTCAATGAAAAGAAAACTTAAGTCCTCAACACTGGACCAATAAACAGTATCCATATATATGAATAAAAGATTTAAGTTGCCAAAAACTTCATTTGATTTGGATCCTCAATCAATACTCATGGAAACAACATTCAAGAAAACAAGCAACATATTGCATTTGGCAAATCTGCTGCACAAGACCTCTTTAAAGTGTTGAAGAGTAAAGATGTCAGTTTGAAGACAAGGTGTTCAGACATATTATCAGGAGGGACCAGTACTTGGGTAAGGATATAACGCTAGGTGATATAATGCTAGATGATAGAAAAAGAGGAAGACCCTCAGTGAGATGGATTGACTCAGTAAATGCAGCAATGGACTCAAGCTTAATAACAATTATGAAGATGATACAAGACTAGGCAGTATTTCCTTCTATTATGCCTAAAGTTGTTATGAATCAGAACCAACAACAACAAATCACAGCAATAGTTTATGTTAAGCTATATATATTGCATACTAAAATATTTATTGATACTAAATATGTACAATTTAACATATAAGCATATCATTCCTTGATACAGTTGGTAGTTGTATAACATCAAGTCGGTTCCGACTTATAGTGAAGCTGTATTAGGGTTTCTGTGGCTGTAAATCTTTACAGGAACAGAAAGCCTTATCTTTCTCCCACAGAACAGCTGGTGGATTTGAACTACTGTAGTTAGCAGTAACCCATTATGCACCAGATCTCATTAATTCTTTGATAAGGGTACCTAAAAGTAATGACATTTGTGAAGCAACAAGCACATCTTATACCAATATCTTATTTTCTAACATTAGTCTTCAATCAAAGGAGCCAAAATTCTTGGATAAAAGACTAGGACTAAGACTAAGACTGCAGATATGCAAATGAGCCTGAAGCATCTTGTAGTATCAGAAGGTAATAAAGGAAACCAGGGAATTCATGAGGGCATCAATTGGCCACAGAATCTACCAAAGAAGTCCCAATGACAAAAGTGGAAACAGTTTAAGCAAGGAAATAAAGTAGTACTATATTTTAATAATTTAATTTAAAGTATATAAAATAAGTATCCATGAATACATGATGAAATAATTGATTGAATGTATAAATAAAAGGGAAGACCAGACAAATGCATTTTTCAGAATTCCAAATAATTTATATAACTATCTATCCCCGAGAAGGGAAGCATAACTCTTCACTAAAATGTAGAATGTGCATAATGACTTCCTTTCAAAGACTATATATAACATGGAAATGGAGAAAAATAGTAACTTTACAACGGGGAAACCTTATAAAAACAAACTTTATTAGCCAGCAGATAAAAGTCAACATCACCAGTCATTAATCAAAAGGACTGAATACACCCTTGATATGATGTGATAAAAATAACACTTAACCTTTGTAATCTTACTCCCATAAACTCATAGTCCAAGTGTATTCACAAGAAAAATATCAAATTTCAATAATAAGGCATTCTACAAAGCACATGACAATATTCCTCAAAATATCATGATCATCAAAAAAGTCTGAGTACATACTTTAATCAAGAAGAGCCTATATAGATATACCAAATAAATATAATGTGTATCTAGAAACAGGAAAAGATCACTAAATGAAAATTTAAAAATCTGAATAGCCTATGGTATTTACTTAGGAAGACTGTATGAATGGTGTTTTAGCAAATGTAATAAATGTACAATATTAATGTAAGATATTTTGAATAGAATAATTATTCTATCAATTATTATTAATAATAATAATTAAGAGCCCTGGTGATGCCATGTACTAAGTACTCAGCTGCGAGCCGAATGAATGGGGGTCTGAAGGAGTTCTAGTAGAGCAGTGGGTTGGGAGTATGGTTGCTATGGCAAGGTCAGCAGTTCTGCTGCTGTAAAGATTTGCAACCTTAGAAACCCTATACAGTTGGAACCAACTCTTTGGCATGCAACCACCACCACAGTGATTTTTTGGGACATGTTATCAGTAGAGATCAGTCCCTGGTGAAGGACATCATGCTTGGTCAAGTGGAGGGTCAGCAAAAAGAGGAAGACACCAAATTGTAAGGATGGCACAGGACCAGGCAGTTTTTCCTTCTTTAGTGCATATGTTCACTATAAATTTGAAGTGATTTAATAGCACCTAACAGCAAGAAGTAGTTTTTCAGTAGAATGACCTGCTGACCTACTTCTATTACAGCCTAGGCAATCCTATGGAAAAATTACACTGTGTCACATGTGCCTAAAACACTTACCAACTAATAGTGAAAACAAGGTATGTTTATATCTTAATTCTCTGTTCAACCTTATTTGTTAAGTGCCATGGAGTTGACTCTTACTCATAGCAACCCTGTACAGGGTTTCCAAGGAGCAGGTGGTGAGTTTGAACTGCTCATTTGCAGTTCACACCAACTTTACTGTCCAAAATATTAATCCACAGTGCTATAGCAGGATTTCTTCTATCTTCTTTAGAGTTCTATAAATATCATTTTTTTGTATAAATCATTTTTTTAAGTAGTGTCCTTAAAATACCCTACAATGTCCTCCTTGATACTGCCCTTTTGTGCTTTCACTGATATCCTTTTCGCAGTCTGTCTAGACATACTGACCTCCATATGCTGGCTCCTAAGGATACCAGATAGCTCTGATAGTGTAGTGGTTACAAATCGGGCTGCGAACCTTAAGGTCAGCAGTTCGAAACTACCAGCTGTTCTGCGGGAGAAAGATGAGGCTTTCTACTCCTGTAAAGATTTACAGCCTCGGAAACCCTGTACATGGTTGCTATGGGTCGGAACTGACTCTACGGCACATAACAACAACAACAAGGATACTATGCCTTCTCCCACCCCAGGGGACACCTGCTGTGACCTCTACCTCTAACTCACTACATTTGTATATATATCTCAGATACCAGTGCCTGAATAAGTAACTCCTTTTAAGAGAACTTTCTGACCATACAAAGCAAACTCTTTCACTCTACTATCAGGCCCTGGCCAGTTTTACTGTCCTTATAGTATTTTTTTTTTTTTAATCAGTTTTTGTAATATTATATATTTACTTGTTTATGTAGTGTCTCTCTTTTCCCATTCTCATATAAGTGGTATATGAGCATGAATTTGACTACTTTATGCATTACTCATGTTCAGTATTTAAAAGCATATCTGGCTTAATATAATTAATTTTGAATAAATGAATGAATCATTTAATAGGTTGATAAGTATATGTTGAATATCTAAATACATATTAATCTAAGTGTACACAGATTACTTTATAACCAAGAGTTTTAATGGTAATTTTCACCTTGTTTGTCCTTAATTTCAGCAAATATTGTAGACTTTAAGTTTGCATTTTGTATCTGTGCGGTACTATATAATACTTCCATTATGACAGCTGTATTTGGCATAATGCTGTTTGTAGCATAATGTAGATCACAATCTGGAATATATAATGTTTAAACCACAAAATGAACTGGAATATACAGCTCTGCAATGGAGTAAAAAATGTGCATGAGCTTGTCATTAAAATGCCAATAAAATATTATTACCAAACAGACTTTTAGAACACTGCTTATAGACTTGAGTATTTGCGAGAAAGGAAATGCTTTACTAATACTCAGTTCATGAACTTTACTACAAAACAGAGACGACTTTTGTTGCATAGTGGAGTCACAATTTGGATTTAATATAAAAAAGCTGTAGGATGTGAAATGTGAGAAATAAAATACTAAAAATGCTTCCTACTGAGTATTCAAATCTGTTTAAATGCAAAATGAACCCATAAAATTTCATTTTAATTTTCTTCCAATTGTATAAACTGGGGAAATGCTGTGCTAGAGATTGAATATGCTGAAATTAGTAATGGCAGAGAATAAGATGTAAAACAAGTGATCTGGAAAGAAACATTATTGAGAGATTGCTTTAAACAATGAAAAGTAAGATACATTTATGACATTTCAAGTATTATCTCTAACATTGATGTCTTGTAATTAACCTACTCAAGATGAGTTTTAAGAAATATCATATTTAGAATCTATTAACATATTCTTCATTTAGATCACAACCACCTACTATTTCTGGACTCATCTATTTATCATTAGTATTTTTTACTTTAGCTTTTCCAAAGTTTTGAGCTTTGAAAATTCTATGTGACTTAAATCTTACTAGAAGCAACTAAAATTTTATTAATTCTTGGTTAGAAATAAAAAAGTTATTGGATAGCTGTTTGTATTATTCAAAAATATGGATGGAATATTTACTCCATGCATCTCAAAAATATATTTCTCACAAGATATTCATTTGGCTTTTAGAATATTCAAGGAAATACCACAGTGCCTAAATATGGAGGACTATATAGGTAAAATAAATTTCATGAATAAGTATTTATAACAAAGAAAATAATATTTTAATTCTGCACTTAAGCCATATCTTATGTATCATAAAATTACAGAGATCAGCAGGGTTTTCCACACAATATATTTAACAAGTATGAGTTGTTCTGCCTCTGTTAAACCTAGATTTAGCAGTGTGACAGACAAGAAAAAAAATATATATATATCTAAAACTGAAATGAACACCATGAAAAACCCTGATGAAATAGAAATAAGCCAAGACAGTAAAAAATCAAGGAGAAAGAGAATCAAAATCAATAGAAATGAATTGAGAAAGAGCTTCAGAGTTATATTCTTTTTGTGGAGCTATAGGATAAGCATTCCACCTCTAGGTTGGCTTGCATCACAATGGCAGAGTTTCAAACTCATCAGCAGCTCCATTGAAACCCTATATGGATCTCTATGAGGTGGAAGTGACTCCATGGCACTTAACAACAACAACAAATTGCCTTGGGTGTATCTTTGTCCGTCCTATCCTACTATGGATATATAATGATTGATGTGTTTGTTTAAAAATATATCCTTAAATTCCATGCCACTCATATATTCAAAAGGCATTGACCTATTTCCATAATATTTAAGTGTGGACTGAACTTAGTGACTAACTTCACAAACAAGTAAAATATGTGGAAATTTTGAGGTGACTTCAGAGAATAGGTCATAAAATATACTGCAGCTTTTCCTCTGTCATTTAAATTTCTCATTTTGGGCAAGTTAGCTGTCATACCATACACATAGTCAAGCATTCTATGAATAGGTAAAGATACATTCAACAGGTAAGGAACTGAGGCACCTACAAATATTCTAAAATGATATAAGACCTTCTGTCCACAGTCATATGAATAAGCCAACTTGGAAGAAGATCCCTTAAACCTTGCTGTCATCCTGACTACAAGCACATAAGATACTCTGAGCCAGAGCACCAATCTAATATACTCCTCACTTCCTGACCCATAAAAACTACAAGTAAATCTATGTTGTTGTTTTTTTAGCGTAGTGGTTACGAATCGGGCTGTGAGCCGCAAGCTCAGCAGTTCGAAACTACCAGCTGTTCCGCAGGAGAAACATGAGGCTTTCTGCTCCCGTAAAGATTTACAGCCTCGGAAACCCTGTACAGGGTCGCTGTGAGTCAGAAGCGACTCACGGCACATAACCAGCACCACCAATAGTTAAGTGGAGTTCTGGTGTGGTGTTGTAGGCAAATGTACTGGACTTCAAGGTCAGCCATTCAAGCTCACCAGCCCCTCCTTGAAAACTCTATACAGGGTTGTTGTTGGTGGGGATCCACTCGACAGCACTTAACAACAATAGTTAAGTGGAGTCCTTGTGTTACTTTGTAGGAAAAGCACTGTACTACCAACCATAAGGTTGGTAGCTCAAACCCACCAACTACTCCTTGAAAACCCTTTATAAGGTTGCTATGAGTTGGAACCAACTCAATGGCACTTAACCAAAAATAGTTAAGCACTATACTGCTGGCAATAAGATTGGCAGTTCAAACCTTCCCAGAGATGCCTGGGCAGACTGGTGATCTGCTTTAACAAAAGTCCCAGCCTTGAAAATTCAATGAAGTATTGCTACTCTGTACATATGGATTTGCCATGAGTTAGAGTTGATTTGATGGAAACTAACAACAATAAGGACTGTGGTTAGCTCTGTAGGATAAACACTGGCCTGTGAACCATAAATCAACGATTTGAGCCCATAAGCTGCTCCACAGGAGAAAGATGAGGTTTCCTGCCCCTATAAAAATTAACAGCCTCAAAACCCTAGGCAGCTTTTCTATGAGTTAGAACTGATTCAATGGCATTTAACAATAAGTTTGGGGATAATTTGCTTTTTGGTTATAATTAAGTTTTCTCTTTTCTTTATTATACTATACAGACATGGATAGAGTTTGTATTTGTGATATACTCATGTTCTGCTTTTTAAAATGTTTTAACTATGTTATCAACACCTTTTAAATATTGAAGATATTCAGTAATTGTGTTTTAGGTGCTATGTATTCTGTCTTGACTAAAACAGTAAATGAATTTATATCTATCACAATTTTGTCTAAATAATATGTTGTTATTTTGATACAAGGCAAGAATCCAAAATTATTCTTTAAGATTACTTATTTTCTCCAGTAACACATTTTGTTATTTTTTTCAGACATAAAATCATATGTTCAGATCTACATAAGAGGGACATTCAAATATTTCCTGGAATAGTAGAATGAATAATGAAGGTTTTTTTCCATGAACTTTTTATATCTTTCTTATATAGTCTCTACTGAGTTAAACTGGTTTATTATACTATTTTTGTCATGTGGATTTATGCCTCCAAAAAAGGGAAGAACATGCTCAGCATAACTCAAGTTGAAATAATTAAAGAAAACTACAAGCTTCAACTTGAAATATTGAAGAATTTTATGGGCAAGATATTGAATGATGCAGAAAGCTTCAAAAGAAGGTGGAAGAAATACATAGAGACACTGTATGAAAATGAAATGGATGATTCTTACCCATTTTAAGAGGTATCATATGATTAAGAGCCAGTGGTACAAGAGAAATGCCACCACTCATCTGTCAGTTTGTTGTGCTGCTGTGACTTGAGTGTTGTGGTGATTCTGGAAGCGAGGCCACTGGTAATTTAAATACTAATAGACTAGGACTAAGGCGAGATGGACTACTTATCAATATTTAGTCACTGAAAACCTTACAAATAGCAACTGAATGGTTTAAAGTCAGGAATGGTACACACTAATGTTGTGTTCTTTTACCATACTTACTCAATCTCTATGATGAACACATAAACCAAGAGTATGGATTATATGAAGAAGAACATGGTATAAGGATTGTAGGAAGACTCATTAAAAACTGAAAGATGCAGATGCTACAACCTTGCTTGCTGAAAGTGAAGCGGTCATAAATTACTTGTTGATGAAGATCAAAGACCACAGCTTTCATATGGCTTTTTCACTGCTGGGGACAGCATACGCAGACCCTGGGTTGATCAGTGACAGCCCCATTAAACCACCTCTGAATATAATCAGTTTAACCTAGATGCTCTCCTTCCTCCTGAAAGTATATAGAAATGTGATAATTAAGAACAATGTAGCATTTTAGATATAGATAAATGAAGCCCGGTGCCTGAGATCTTGCTCACAAACAAAAGTTTGCAAAGTGTATAGAAACAGCTTGGCTCCTTTCAGGAACCTTGCTTTACGTTAAGTATCCTTAAGAAACTGCACTTCACTGTTCTAGATCATTTAAGCCTAAAAAGTAATATATAATAGCTTGATTGAACCTTTTTTCTGTAAAAATTAAAATGTTACATTGTTAAGAAAAACTATGAAAATATTTTAAAAGTTGTTCCTGTGAATCATTATGTCCTGTTTTGAATGATTAATCACATTACAGTTCCATATCCTGTCTTAATTACATCCTCCCTTTGTGAAATTACATCTTCCCTTTGTGAATTACATCCTTCCTTTGTAACAAATCCCTCCCTAAAAAAGAGAATAAAACACTGAGGTAGAGTTAGATCTGTGTGCAATGCTGTGCAATGCTGTGCAATCCTGGGCAATGCTATGCAAAATGTTTGCAGATCTGTCTACCTGCCAGCTTGCATCATATCTGTGTGTCTGTCTTTTTTGTATATTTTTCGTCTCTTTCACAATCCCTTTCGCCACCAGATCTCCCTTCTTCATGACACCCACACTTCCTTGTCAAGGCTGGACCCCGACATAGGACCTCGACAGTTCACCAATGTAAAGAAAACAAAAATTGTCACTACTGGACCATATATATGGAGAAAAAACTGAAGTTTTCACAGACTTCATCTTTCTCAGAACAATCATCAATACTCATGGAATCAGCAGTCAAGAAATCAAACTACATATTACATTAGGTAAATGTGGAGGTGGTGGTTATGTGCTGTAGAGTCAGTTCTGACTCACAGCGATCCTGTACAGGGTTTCTGAGGGTGTAAATCTTTATGGGAGCAGAAAGCCTCATCTTTCTCCTGCGGAACAGCTGGTAGTTCCAAACTGCTGACCTAGAAGTTCACAGCCTGATTCGTAACCACTATGTTACCAGAGATGTGCTGCACAAGAACTCTTTATAGTGTTGAAGAGCACTTTAGACCTTGAGGTCTAAGGTGTGCTTGACTCAAGCCATGGTATTTTCAGTGCCTCGTATGCATGTGAAAATTGAACAATGAATAAGGAAGACTTTAGAAGGATTGATGCATTTGACCTATAGTGTTGGAGGAGAATATTAAAAGTACAATAAGAATGCTTCTTAGAAGCCAGAATTGCCATATTTTGTCTCTCATACTTCAAACATGTTATCAGGAGGGACTTGTCCCTGGTGAAGGGCATCATGCTTAGTAAAGTGGAAGGTCAGCGAAGACTGCCAATAAGATAGATTGGCATAGTGACAGCAGCAATGGGCTAAAGTGTAGCAACAATTGTGAGGTTGGCATAGAATACGGTAGTGTTCCGTTATATTGTGCATAAGGTTGCTATGAGTCGGTACTGACTCAATGGCACCTAACAACAGCAACATATAATTGAGAGCCAATTGTACTGAAGGAAGGAATTCAAGATGAACTGATACTATTGGCAAAGAATAAGGCTCTGGAAATTGACAGAATATACACTGAAATCTTTCAACCAACTAATGCAGCATTGGATGCCCTCACCTATACCAAGATAACTGGAAGACAGCTACTTGGCCAACTCATTGAAAAAGATCCATAGTTGTGCCCATTCCAAAGAAAGGTGAGCAAACAGAAGGTGAAAATCATCAGCCAGTATCAATAACACACGCAAATAAAATTTTGCTAAAGATAATTTGCAAATGGCTGTAACAGTACATTGACAAGAGACTGCCAGAGGTTCAAGCTTGAGTCAGATATGGATGTGGAATGGGAATATCATTGTTGACATCAGATGGATCATGGTTAAAAGGAGAGAATAACTGAAAGATGTTTACCTGTGCTTTATTGACTATGCAAAGCTTTTGGCTTTGTGGATCATGAATAGCTGTGGACAACGTTGCAGAGAATGAATATTTTGGAACACTTAATTGTGCTCACGAGGAACATAGACCAAGTGGCAGTCATTCAAAGAGAACAAGGTGACACTGAACAGTTAAAATTAGAAAGATGTGTGCCAGGGTTGTATTCTCTGAGCATACTTTTTCAATATCTATGTTAAGCAAATAATCTGAGAAGGTGAAATTTATAAAGAAAAATGTGGCATCAGAATTGGAGGAAGACTCATTAACAACTTACCATATGGATATGATACAACCTTGCTTGCTGAAAGCAAATAGGCCTTACAGACTTACTGATGAAGATCAAAGACTTGCACTTCAGTATGAGTTGCACCTCAATGTAAAGGTAAAGGAAACAAAATCCTCATTACTGGACCAATAAATCACATCATAATAAATGATAAAGGGAGAAAAGATTAAAAATGGCAAAAATTTTATTTTGTTTGATTCCAATACTAACCACTATTCCACTACTAACACTCATGGAACCAGCATTCAAGAAATTAAATAGCAAATTGCATTAGAAAAATCTGCTGCACAAGACCTCTTTAAAGTGTTAAAGAGCAAAGATATCAGTTTAGGACTATGTTGTACCTGATCCAAGCGATAGCATTTTAAGTTGCTTCATACATATGTGAAAGTCAGACTATGAATAAGGATGCATTTGAATTATAACGTTTTCTAAGAAATGTAAGAATACCATAGACTGCTACGGTGGTAG
The DNA here is from genome assembly GCF_000296735.1 of Chrysochloris asiatica. Lineage (NCBI taxonomy): Eukaryota > Metazoa > Chordata > Mammalia > Afrosoricida > Chrysochloridae > Chrysochloris > Chrysochloris asiatica. The sequence goes on from NW_006408765.1 coordinate 3,911,687, forward strand.
TGGTTATGTGCCATTGAGTTGGTTCTGATTCATAGCAACCCTATATAGGGTTTCCAAGGCTGTAAATCTTTACAGGCGCAGAAAGCCTCATCTTTCTATCATGGAACCACTGGAAGTTTTGAACTGCTGACTGTGAGATTAGCAGCATGACTCTTAACCATTACACTACCAGAGCTCCTTGTAAACTGCTAAAAAAACAAACAAAACTATGTTGGAAAAACTATACCTAAAAGCCTCTCTAGAAGCCAGGATGGTGAGATTTCATCTCTCATACTTCAGACATATTATCAAGAGGGACTAGTCCTTGGGGAAGGATATCGGCTATGTAATAAGGGGGGGGTCAGTCAAAATAAGCAAGAATTCCAATGAGATGAAATGGCACAGTGACAACATTAATGGGCTCAAGTTAACAATTGTGAGGCTGGCAAAAGACAGGGCAATTATTTGTCCTGTTGAGCATAGGGTCGCTGTGAATTGAAACTAACTAAACTGCATCTAAGAAGACAAAAAACAACAGTTGTATTGATGTAATATTATTAATTAACCCAGTCTGTAGTCAAATTATGTTAATTTATCCATATTATTTCTAGTTATTATTTTTCTTCATATAAGTACAAGTTTATGATCATGCTTTTTTTTAAAACTTTTTATTGTGAATTTAGTGAAGGTAAAAGACAAGATCATCTGCCTTCATTTCAATCAATCATACATTTTGTTTCAACTCAGTGATTACAGTCCCCTCCCTTTAACAACAGTTATCTTCTTCTACCCTATGGTTTCCCTTTTATATCTTATTATTCATATGAATAAATAAAAAATATTTGATGTACACACATAAAACATAAAATATTCATTTTTGTGTCCAAAGGGCACATTTTTTGAGTAAATCTCTTGCCCACAGACACACAGCCTTTCTCAGTCCATGGACCTGGAGACCTCAGCTGCTCTCTCTCTCTATGCCATCACTCCCCCACTGTCTCTGGTATGGCTACTTTATTGGGTAGGATTACATGCTCCACTCATGCTTTTCCCTCATGATGGTCCTAGGGTGCTCTGTTCCTGAAATGAAAAATTAACTACTTCTCCCTTCTAGTTACATATCTTCTACAGTTGTTGTTGTTAAGTGCTGTTGAGTCGATTCTGACCCATAGATATCCTGTATAGGGTTTCCAAGGAGCAGCTGATGAGCTTGAAACACTTACCTTGCAGTTCAAATGACTTTGCAGTCTGACACATTAGCCCACAGCGCCACATTAATATTGATAATTACTCACAACTGAATCATAAAATCTTATCATCATCACCTCCCACACCTTTCACCAGATCAACTGAAAAAGAGGAAAATTATACAGTGGAAATTCTACTTTACCTCCCTTATTCTGAATTTAAGCACACTCATGAAAACCTGTAAACCAGCCACTTTGTGTCTTATGCTGTTTGTTGTTGTTAAGTTCCATTGAGTAGATCCTGACTCATAGCGACCCTGCATAGGGTTTCCAAGGAGGACATTTTGGAAGCATCAACACTGTGGTTCAAACTGACCTTGTGGTCCAGTGCATCAGCCCACAGCTGTACCTGTACATCTTCCCATTTTTTATAGCCAATGTCTTGTGTTGCTCATCTCTATCAGCCCAG
>NW_006408765.1:3917991-3926806 GCF_000296735.1 Chrysochloris asiatica
GTTTCTTCAATTTACTATTGTCTCTCACTTTTTGCCTATTTATCTTCAGAAATCTGCTCAGTTAATTTGCCACTGTGGAAAGTCAACACTGATCTAATGGAATACATACAAACACATCTATTGATAAATAAATAGACTGAAACAATTTTAAAATAATCTCTCAAAGAATATTCATCTAATAATTGTTTAGGTACTTTCTGTCAACTCCCTAAAAGATTAGCAAAGTAACCTATTTTCCAAGCAACAGTAAATTTATTGATCCTGTAGCAGAAAAAGAGAAGACCACTTGAGGAAATTGATAACTTTTCAAAAAAATAAATTGGAGCATAGCATTTTTATGGTGTTATATAATATTGGTTCAAATGTTTTAAGGTGGACAATTCAAAGGTGTCTGATTTTTGTTTTCTTTACATTGGTGAACTGTCGAGGTCCTATGTCGGGGTCTAGCCTCGACAAGGAAGTGTGGGTGTCACGAAGAAGGGAGATCTGGTGGTGAAAGGGATAGAGAAAGAGATGAAATATATACAAAAGAAAGCCAGACCCACTCTCTGAGTTAATTCCGATACTTAGCAAACCTTTATGGGGATTCTGAAAACTTATCAAGGATGTGTCATCTGTAGATCACAAGTTATTAATTAGTCTTCCTGCAATTCTGATGTCATGTTCTTCTTCATATAATCCAGCTTCTCATATTATTTTCTTTAGCATAAAGATTGAATGAGTATGGGGAAAGGATACAATCCTGGCTGCTTCTCTTGATGTACTGCTCCAACTTGTTTTGAAATATCTTCAGCAAAATTTTATTTGCATGTTATATTAATGATGCTATTTGATGATTTCTGTATTCTGTAGCACAATTTTTCTTTGGAATGGGAACTAATATGGTTGTGTCTCTAAACTATATCAGTTTGATGAAACATTTCAATTTATATTTCATTAATTCTTGAGGCTTCTTTTTCACCAATGCCTTCAGTGCAGCTTGGACTTCTTCCTTAACTGCCTTGATTCTTGATCATGTTGTTGTTGTTGTTGTTGTTGTTGTTGAGTACCATGGAGTCGGTGACCCTACACAGGGTTTCCAAGGCTGTAAATCTTTATAGGAGCAGAATGCCTCATCTTTCTCCCATGGAACTTCTGGTAGTTTCGAACTGCTGACCTTGCAGTTCATGGCCCCATTTGTAACCACTATGCTACCAGAGCTCCTTCTTCATATAATAGCTCTTAAAATGGTTGAGCATTGACAAATTCTTTTTGGTACAGTGACTGTTTTCCAACTTCTTTTGATGCTTCCTGCATTACTCAATATTTTTCCATATTGTTGTTAAATGATGTTGAGTTTGTTCCAACTCATAGAAACTCTGTATAGAGTTTCTGAGGAGTGCCTGTGAGTTTGAACTGCCGACCTTGATGTTCAAACTGACTTTGCAGTCCAGTATTTATTCTACAGCACCATACCAGTACTCCCTTAATTGCAACAAGTGGAGGCTTTAGTTTTTCTCTTCAGTTCTTTCATCTAGAGAAATGATAACTATGTTCTTCCTTATAGTTTTCTAACTCTAGCTATTTGGACACTTCATTATAGAACTGTACGGTGTTTTCTTGAGCTGCCTTTGAAATTTTCTGTCCTGCTCTTTTACTTACCTGTTTCTTCCAGTTCCTTTTGCATCTCTACATTAAAGAACCAATTTCAGAGTCTCTTCTGACATATATTTTGGTCTTTAATTTTTTTTAGTCTTTTCAATGACCTTTTGCTTTCTTTATGCATGAAGGTTTTGATATCATCGCACAATCTTCTGGGATGTGATCATTAGTCTCCAATGCATCAAATCTGTTCTTGAGATTGTTTCTAAGTTCAGGTGGGATATAGTCAAGATTACATTTTGGTTCTCATTAATTTTAATTTTCTTCAGCTTGAACTTGAATTAGCATATATGAACAATTGATTTTATGTTCCACAGTCAGCCCCTGACATTTTTTTGACTGATGATATTGGGTTTCTCCACCATCTCTTTCCACACATACAGTAAATTTGATTTCTGTATATTTCATCTTGCAAGGTCCTTGTGCATAGTCACCTTTTTTGTTATTGAAAAAAGGTACTTACAGTGAAAAAGGCTTTGTCTTGCAAAATTCTATAATGTGATCTCCAGTGTCATTTCTATCACAAAGACCATATTTTCCAAGTATGGATTCCATGTAAAAAAAAATTTTTTTTTTTTTTTGCTTTCAGCTTTCACATTCCAATTACTAGTAATTACCAATGTATATTGATTGCATGTTTGGTCAATTTCAGACTGAAGAAGTTGGTAGGATTCTTCAATCTTATCATCATTGATTTAATGGTTGGTCCATAAGTATAAACAATAGTCATACTATCTAGTCTTTCTTGTAGGATGTTGCATGTATCCTATCACAGATACCATTGGGCTTCAAGATAGCTCCTGAAATGATGTTATTATTTATGTGACACCATTCCTGGAGTCATGGTAAGGTGTTGTGGGTTAATGCACTGGACTGCAAAGTTGGTTTGAACCACAAAATTGGCAGTTCAAACTCATCAGCTGCTCCTCGGAAACCCTAAACAGGGTTGCTATGGGTCAGACCACCTTGAAGGCACTTAACAACAACAATAAAAAGTTTTAGTTAGATTTCTCATTTCTAGCTTAGTAAACCATATGATTATCTGATTCAAAATAGCCAATAACAGTCCATTTTTACTCAGTAATGCCTAAGCATAATGATATGTGATTCATATCATTTTGAATGACTTCTGATTTTCCTACATTCTATGTTCTAACTAAGGTGCTCTGGTAAATTATTGGTTACAAATTGGGCTGCGAACCTTAAGGTCAGCAGTTCGAAACTACCAGCGGTTCTGAAAGAGAAACATGAGGCTTTCTGATTCCATAAAGATTTACAGCCTCAGAAACTCTGTAGAGTCGTTATGTATTAGAACTGACTCGACGGCACATAACCACCACCATTTTGATTATTAATGGTTATCTGCATCAGTTTCTTCTTATATTGAGTTGTGCCCCATCAGAAAATGAAATCTCCAAAAGCTTAGTTCCAATAACATAAATGTCAACTCTACTTTGAAAGGAGGCAGCTTGTTCCAAGACCTATTTTCTAGTGGCTTCTAACCTGAGGGCCTCATCTTCTGACACTATATTTGACTACATTCCACTGCTGTTCACAAGTTTAACAGCAACCATTCAGATTGGTCCGCTTCTCCTTCTTCCTATTCTGTCTTAGTCTAGAAACTCCACTGAAACCTGCTCACCATGGGTGACCCAGCTGGTAGTTAAAATACCGGTGCATAGCTTCTAGCATCACAGCAACACAAGCCAACACATCACAACAAACTGACAGACTAGTTGTGGTCAGCAAATCTAGCTTCTCTATAAATGTCTGGAGGCACTCCACTCCCCAAGTGAACCTCCTGCCCAAAGGTGTTCAGCTTTGCTTATCTTTGTGCTGGGAATCCCATCACTCGGTACTGTGTTTTGGCTGTAGTTTCTGCTGCTTCTCCTCCCCTGCCATTATTTTGCTACTCTTCTGAAACGCCTCTGGTTTCACAACTTTTTTCCTGTGTTGAGGAGAGTCGATGCTCAGGAACCTCTGTGCCAAAAATACATTCTTTACTCCTGGCTCTTCATTCTTGTTTGTAGTTAATGGCTACTTTTGACAGTAAAAATTTGGAAAACTAATATGGATATTTGTCAGTTTTGTCCTACTAGATCACCGACAGGATGGCAAAACTGACCAACCTCCATATTAGTTTCCCAAGTTTTTACAATCAAAAGTAGCCCTGCTAACAATCACTCACAATTGAATCTTGTAGTCCTATCAGTATTTTGCCTTCTCTTACCCGATACATTGGAGCCCTGGTGTGGCACTGTGGGTTAATACCCAGACTGCAAAGCCATTTGAACTTCAAGATCAGCAGTTCAAGCTCACCAGTCACTCCTCGGAAACCCTATACAGGGTTGCTATGGGTTGGAATTGACTCGACGGCACTTCACAACAACCCGATACATCAGGAAAAAGTCATTTAGTAGCAGTTAAAAAGACTATGGCCAGAAGATCCATATTAAATGATTCACTGTATTGCAATGATTAATCTACTGAGATACATATTTTCTCAATAATCACATCCCACCTCAAGTTGAATTTCAATTCTGACCTGTAATATATATCATTATTATTTTGGAACCTGGCCAATCCAGATATGCATGGCATTTTGAAGTGCCATGAATGCCTATCAAGTATTTGGTGCATATTTATAAACAGATTTTCATGTTATTTTTATCAAATGATTTTTTAAAATCTAGTTGGCAGCAGCATGTAATATGCCATATATTTCACAGTAGAGAATTCTATTATGTAAGAATAGCACACAGATATACTAATAAAAATGTTCATACTTTGCTTTACCTTCAGGATTGGACAGTGTTTGAATTTGACCAGAGGATAGTTCAACATTCCTTCTCTAAGGGGAACATGCTTCATTCTAAATAAATAGTATTACATATAGAGTACATCTGTTTGAAATGACACCCCTTGACCAATTTTATTAACCTCTCACATGAAGAGCTCTGTCTTTTATTTTCTAGTTCTCTTGCTCTTCTCTAAATCATATAAAGTTGAATCATTCCCCACTTTCCTACAATCTTATAAAAAAGGAAATAAAGACAATTGAGGACAGAAAAGAAACAGTACTTTTTTTTTTTTTTTCATAATAAACTTTTGTGTTTCAAACTGAGATCCTGTTCTTCTGTTTCTTGAATAAGCTAACTAACAATAAAAACTAACTAACAATAAGAAAGAAAGAAAAAGAGTAATTGATGGACAAAAAAAAAAAAAAAGACTCTGAATGACATGAGGTATTATCTTAAAGACAAACAATAATCTTCAATGATTAAATCAGCAGCAACAAGAGCAAAACCAGTTAGGTTTTTGGTTAGTAGACTTTTGTGATACGCACCAACTGTTAATGTGAGTCATCCAATGTAACGTTTCAAGCATAACATCCCTATGGAGTTTTTAAATTGTATTGAAACATCCTTGCATGTCTCATCAAATGTGGTCCATTACCAAGCAACACAATTTGTGAAATTGAAAAGAGCAGGAAGATATAAAACAAAATAGTTTTACTTTGAACCTAAGTAATGTACTTTATTGCAAGATCTGTTAAGAAAAATCATGGCAGTCTCCAAATACACTACTAGAGCTGCCATAGTCCCCAAGTATATATCATATTGTCTTTATTTTGGCATAGTGAGTTATACATTGGACTGCTAACCACTAGGTCAGCAGTTTGAATACATAAGTCATTCTTGGGAGAAACATGAGGCTGTTTCCTTCTGTAAAGATTTAAAGCCCCAGAAACCATGGAAAACAGTTCTATTCTGTTCTATGCAGTCACTATGAATTGGGACCCACTCAAGGGCAATGATGATGGGTATTCTTTATGTAAAAATGGCACAAACTCTTTGTGGAAGTATCTCAAAGCAAGAAAGGTCTAGCTCTTTTCTTTCTTAATAATTTTGTTTTTGTTAGGTGACATCAAGTCGGTGTCAACTCATAGCGATCCTATGTACAACAGAACAAAACTCTTCCCAGTCCTGCACCAAACTCATAATCAAACCTATGCCTGAGTCCATTGCTGCCACCACTGTGCCAATACATCTTGTTGGGGGTCTTCCTCTTTTTTCTCCAACCTTAACTTTACAAATCATGATATCCTTCTCCAGGGACTGGTCCTTCCTGATAATTTGTTCAAAGTATGAGAGATGAAGTTTGGCCATCTAGGCTTCCAAGGAGCATTCTGGTTGCGCTTACTCCAGTACAGATCTGTTTGTTATTTTGATAGTCCATGGTTTAATAGCAGGTTGTTAATGAGCCTTCCTCCAATCCTGATTCCACATTTTTCTTCATATAATCCAGATTCTCATATTATTTGCTCAGCACAGTTTGAGTAAGTATGGTGAAAAAAAATACAAACCTAGCCCACACCTTTTCTAATTTTAAACCATTTAGTGTTGCCTTGTTCTGTTCGAACAGTGGTCTCTTGGTCTCTATACAGGTTCCTCAGGAGCACAGTTAAGTGTTCTGGAATACTCGTTATTTGCCATGATGTATTATATTGTTGTTGCTGTTGTTATATGCTGTGGATTTCGTTCTGACTCAAAGAAACTCTGAATTGGGTTTCCAAGGAGACACTGGTGATTTTGAACTGCCGACCTTGCGGTAGAAATTGACCTTATGGCCCAGTGCTTTATTCCACAGTGCTACACCAGGACTGTTACAGTCATTGAAAACTCTATGAAGTACAGTTTTACTCTAGCACTCATAGCATCTCCATGAGTGTCTTAGACAGAGAATAGAAGAGCTGAAGAATAATTGAGAGTGATACAATTAGTTTCAAGTTGCATCCTTGACGGTTTTCTGAGAATATTTCTCAGATAGGTTGAATAGCAGGAAATATTCTCATTGCTAGATTTCTCCATTTGCAGAACCAATACATTTTCCATTGCCAGAGTAAGTAAGAGTTGGAGAAGACATGCCTCCAGACTAGATTCTGTCCAAAAAGATTAATATGACTAAGGAAAGCTCTCATATCTTTATTTTTATCTGTGAACAATTTTGGGAGGATATGGCATAAAAAGATGTTTTTATTTAAAACATTACACATTATTTTACATCTTGTTACAAAAAATTTTGTAACAAACAGAGCTCACACTATCCATCTCTGTGTTTTGTGACACTGTTAGTCCTATACTGCCTGAGTTCTTTCATTTTTCTGTGTACCTAACACAGAATTCCTATTATGATAAATCACATACCTAAAGGTATCTTGTAGTTGTTGTTGTTGTTAAGTGCCATCGAGTCAATTCTGACCCATAGTGACCCTATATAGGCTTTGCAAGGAGATGCTGGTGAATTTGAACTGCCAACCTCACGGTTCAAATGGCTTTGCAGTCTGGTGCATTAACCCACAGCACCACACAAGGACTACTATCTTGTAGTTGTTGTTGTTGTTAGGTGCCATTGAGTTGGCACCAACTCATAGCAACGCTAAGCACAGCAGAATGAAACAATGTCCTATCCTGGGCCAACCTCACTATTGCTGCCACACTTGAGCCCATCAATGCTGTCACCTGGCCAATCCATCTCGTTGGGGGTCTTCCTCTTCTTCTCTGACCCTCCACCCTACCAAGCATGACACCCCTCTCCAGCGACTGTTCCCTCTTGACAATATGTCCAAAGTATGAGAGACGAAGTTTGGCAATCTTGGCCTCTAAGGAGCACTCTGGCTGCACTTCTTCCAAAACAGATCTATTGGTTTTTTGGCAGCCCATGGCACTTTTAGTATTCTCCTCCAACACCATAATTCAAAGGCATCAACTATTCTATGATCTTTCTTATTCACTGTCCAGCTTTCGCATCCATATGAGGTTACTGAAAATACAACAGTTTGGGTAGTAGAACACTTTAATTCTACAAAGTCAGTCATTTTTCTCTGTTTAGTATAAATAATTTTCCTTCCTTAAAGTTTGAATAGCAGATAAAAAATATTTTCTGCTATTTTCCCCCCCAGAATACACTAATCCACTCCTTAAAGGTCATCTGAAAATCACTGGGTAAGATGTTTATACGAGACCACAGTAGCATGTTAATAAGTTGCACGATGAACAAAACCTAAATGTTATGTGGTTGAACTTTGAAGCAGCTACTTTGTGTTTTTTGGGGTTTTTTTCTCTTTTCTCCAGGCTCTGTAGCTCTAGGACAAAGGAATAAATTCCTCCTGACAAGAGTTTATGACTAGAAAGGGATAAGGAGAAGCATCTGGAGTTTGTGCTCCATTTAGCATTCAGAAGACTCACAGTTGAGCTCCACATATTTTTTCCTGAGCTACTTTCTATTTTTCATGCTTGAGGACCATGAAGGAAATTATTGTCCTCCTGTTTTCACCTCTGCCCTCTGGACTTATTGATAAAAGACTCAACAAAATGTTTTGCCTTTCTGAGGTTACAATTATAGTAAGACAGTATAGTAAGAAATTCAGAGTCCATACCCATTCCTTGTTGCTGCTGAGTCCATTTTGACTCATAAAGAACCTATAGGAAAAGAGAGAACTTCCATAGAACTTCCAAGGCTGTGATTTTTCTCCCATTTAGAAGCTAAGATCAAACATTAAATACACGTGCTACAACTTTATAAAATGTTTAAAAGAAAACTATAAAATAATTGCAAATACATACAAAAAAGACAATTGCAAAAGATTACAATAACATAAGATTCAGATCAAAAGAGAAAGAAGGAAACCAAAGTCTCAGAAAGAAACAAGTCTACATGGCTAATAAATTACCCAGGCTACATTCTCATCTGTCCTGAAACAAGAAGCTATAAGTACTAACTATTCTGATCAGGGTCACAATAGAAGATTTCTTGACAGAATCAGAGAAAAACGTGAAACATTACTGAAATTCTTAAAAAGTCCAAGTGTACTGGATCAGGTGAGACTAGCAGATTCCCTGAGACTATCTTCTGAGATACTCTTATAACTTATACCAAAATTATCTCCTGATGTACATTTTATCAAAGTATGGATTTTCACATTAGAGAATATTATCCATGAGTTTGAAGCACTATTACAGTAGCATATATATGAGACCAAAAGGTTAACAATCACTCTAAAACCAAGATGAGAAGATAAGGGTGAAGGATAACTAGAGAACTAGAAAATGAAACAACCAGAACGCAATTAACTTGAGCACTGACATATTGCAAAAAACATGTAATTAATGTC
>NW_006408765.1:3927361-3931816 GCF_000296735.1 Chrysochloris asiatica
ATTCTTCTCCAGAACCAGGGTTTAGATGCATCTATTTTTCTCTAGTCTTCCTTATCCACTGTTTAACTTTCACATGCATATGAGACTGTTGAAAATACCATGACTTGGGCTTGGCTTACCTTAGTCAACAAAATGGTATCTGTGCTCTTTCACATTTTAAGGAGTTCTTTTGCATCAGATTTACCTGATGTAATTAACCTGATTTCTTGACTACTGCTTTCATGAGTGTTGATTGTAGATCCAAGTAAAATGAAGTCTTTGATAACTTCAATATTTTCTCCATTTATCATGAAGTTGTTTGTTGATCCAGTAGAGAGGATTTTCATTATCTTTAACTGAGGTGCAATCCATACTGAAGGCTTTTATTGTAATCAGCATATATTTTAAGTCCTCTTCTCTTCCAGCTAGCAAGGGTGTGTCATCCGCATATCACCAGTTGTGAATGACTCTTCTAATACTGATGCCACATTCTTCTTCATATAATCCACCATCTCATATTATTTTCTCAGTATTTCTATCACATAAGTATGATGAAAGGCTACAACCCTGGTCCATACCTTCCCTGATTTTAAACCATTTTGTATTATCTTGCTGAGTTCTAATGACACTACTTGTTGTATATAATGGTTTCTCATAAGCACAATTACGCGTTCTGAAATGCCCATTATTCAAAGTGTTTGTCATGACCCACACATAGTTTGTCATGATGCACACAATCAAAAGTCCTTGCATAGTCACTAAAGCACAAGTAGATATCTTTCTGCTATTCTCTGCTTTTACCAACATTTTACTTGCACGTGGTATTAATTATCTGGTTCAGTGACTTCCACAGTTTCTTGGGTTCCTTTCTTTGGAATGGGTACAAATATGGATCTTTTCCAATCATTTGACCAGATAGCTGTCATAAAGATATCTTCACATAAACGTGCGAGCACATTCAGTACTCCATCACTTTGTTGAAAGATTTCAATTTATATTTCATTAATTCCTGGAAACTTTTTTTTTTTTTTTTTTTCCTTCTTCACTAATGCCTTCAGTGCAACTTGGACTTCTTCCTTCAGTACAGTACGTTCTTGATTCTATGCTACCTCTCAAAATCAATGAACATTGACAATTTCTTTTTGGTACAGTTGCTCTGTGTATTCCTTCAATCTTATTTTGATGTTTTCTGCATCATTTAATGTTTTGCCCATGGAACCCAATATCACAAGTTGAGGCTTATATTTTTTGTTTAGTTCTTTTAGCTTGAGAATTGTTGAATATGTTTTTCCCTTTTTGTTTTCTGATTCCAGATCTTTACACATTTTATTATAATACTTGATTTTGGATTCTCAAACTGTCTTTTGAAATTTTCTTTTACCTCATTTACCACTTCATGTTTTCACTTTAGTTTCTCTGCACTCAAGAGCAAGTTTCAGAGTCTTTTATGACATCCACTTTTGATTTTCATTCTTTCCTGTCATTTGTTTAATGACCTTTTGCGTTCTTCCTATATGATGTTCTTGGTGTCATCACACAACTCTGTATTATTTAGTGGCTGGTGTGTAAATGTGAACAATAGTGGTATTACCTTGTCTCCCTTGTAAGCGTATGGATATTATTCAATTACAGACAGCATTATTCTTCAAGATAGATCTTGGAATTTTCTTTTTGATCATGAACATTATGCTATTCTTCTTCAATTTGACATTCTCAACATAGTAGACCCTATGGTTGTTGGATTCAAAGTGGCCAATGCCAGTCCAATTTAGCTCACTAAAACCTAGGATATTGATCTTTATGCATTTAATTTCATTTTTGACACTTCTAATTTTCATACATACCATTTTCTAATTATTGATGGATGTTTGCAGCTGTTTCTCCTCATTTCTAATTGTACCCCATCAATAAATGAAGGACCTGAAAGCTTTGTTCCATTCATGTCATTATTGTCAACTCTGCTTTGAGGATTAACTGTTCCTCAGTTGTATTTTGAGTGCCTTCTAACCTGAAAGGCTCTTCTTCCAGCACTTTATCTCAAAAAGGCCACTACTACACCAAATGTTTTCATCTTCTAGCACTGTATCTGACAGTATTCTGCTGCTATTCATCAAGTTTTCAGTGAGGAATCATTCCGAAGGAGTTTACCTCTCTTTATTCCTAGTTTGTCTTAGTCTGGAAACTCTACTAAATCTTATCTACCTTGGGTGACCCTACTGATATTTACAGTATTGGTGGCATAGCTTGCAGCTTCACAGCAACAAGCATGTCACCATGGTATGGCAATCTGACAGATAAGTGGTGGATGACTTAAAGAGCTAACTTACAATTTACTAATTCACTCCTTGATATATATAGCTAGAGATCTAATAGAAGAGACACAGATAAATGCAAATCTGTGTTAAATGGAGTACTATTTATTCATAATGAAAAATATTGAAACAACACAACTGTCCATCAATGAATGAGTGGATATATAAAATCCACTACATACATACACAAGAAGCTCTGGTAGCGTAAAGGTCAGCAGTTCAAAACTACCTGATGTTCCACGGGAAAAAGATAAGGCTTTCTGCTCCCATAAAGATTTACAGCCTCAGAAACCCTGTACAGGGTTGTTATGAGTTGGAACTGACTCCACGGCACATAACCACCACCACCTCATATATACACACAAAAGAAGACTATGCAACCATGAAGAGAGATGAGTTTGGAAAACATTTTACAACATGGATCACTTTAGTGGACGTCGTTGTTGTTAAGTGGAAGTTGAGGGAATTCTGACATTCTTCTCCAATACCATAAATCAAATGCATCTTCCATATCTACCTTATTAATTGTTCAATTTTCACATTCATATAAGGATATTGAATATACTATGGCTTGGTTCAGGTTCACCTTTGTCCTCAAATTGATCTCTTTTCTCTGTAACTCTTTAAAGAACTCTTATGAAATATATTTGCCTAACATAATAAATCATTTGATTTCTTGAATGCTACTTCTGAGAATATTCATTGTGGATCCAAGCAAAATGAAGTCTTTGATAGCTTCAATCCTGTCTCCATTTACAATTTTGTTATTCATTGGTCCATTTGTAAAGATTTTTGTTTGCTTTGCATTGAAGTGCGGTTCATACTGAAGGTATTAGTCTTTGGTCTTCATCAGTAAGTACTTTAAGTCCTCTTCACTTCCAGGAAGTTGTTGTTGTTTTGTGTCATCAAGTGAGTACCAATCCATAATGACCTCATGCACAACAGAATGAAACACTGCCTGATCCTGAGACAAGCTCACTATTGTTGCTACCCAAGTGATGCCACTTGGCCAGTCCATATCGTTGGGGGTCTTCCTCTTTTTCTCTGACTCTCCACCTTACCAAACATGATATTCTCCAGTGACTGCTTCCTCCTGACAATATGTTCAAAGTATGAGAGATGAAGTTTGACTCCCTCTCTCCATGTCCCCATCTGCCCGCATCTCTGGTATTGCTGCTTCTCTGGATAGGGTCCTGGACTTCACTTATGCTCTTCTCCCTTGATGCTCCTAGGGTCCTTTGTTTCTGGGCTGTAAGATTAACTACTCCCCTGTTTTTGTTACAAAACTTCTGCCTTTACAATTGTGACAGACGCAATTTGTTATGATAACAATTACTCACTATTGAATCATAAAAATATTATCCCCATCTCTTTCACCAGACCCATCTAGACAATATGAAAACTATTCAGTGGGGACTCTATCTTTCCCCACACACTCTTAAACTATACTCCCTCTTGAAAACATGTAAGCCAATAACTTCGTGCCTTTATCACCCACTCGTTTTAGGTGTCTCATAATTTTTGCAACTTGGTTTCCTCTTTAGAAAATAATCATCAGTATGTATCACAAGCACTGGAATGTTAAGTCCTCAAAGAAGAATGATATTTTTATTTTCATAAATAAGTCTTCTTTTTGAATATTAACTTATTTTATATAAGCCAACTTAATGCTTTAGAATAGACTCTTCATTCACCACTTGTAAGTTACTGATAGGACCTAAGCTTTTATCAGTCTCTGGATCTTGTAATTGGAAGATATTCATGATTCCTATCATTAGGTTTTGATAGGTGTCTCAAGACAAAGTCAGTTTTATAAAGACATGGGTATAACAAGAGTTTCTGTCTGTCATAAAATACTACTTATCAAATACTACTTCTATTCATTCTATTAAAAGCATTGTAGAAATTAGACAATTGAAAAGTGTAGAGAAAAAATAGTAGCTGTAATAAAGATCTCCTAGTTGACAACTTTGTAAGTCCTACTCCTCCCTTCTGCTATCAACTGTACAAGCAGAAAAAGAAAACACGGGCATTTCCACCTTTGGCACAGGTGAGAGAGTTAAGCATCTCATGACCCTGCCTATGCTGAGAAATCCACAAACCAGATTCATTTCCTAACCTCAGCAAAACCCACAAGACAATTTTACTTTAAATGCTCTCTCCA
>NW_006408765.1:3933016-3934871 GCF_000296735.1 Chrysochloris asiatica
TAATCTTCAAGGAACCTAGCTGACACATCTTTCTCCTAAGAGCAGCCAGTGGATTTGATGTCTCAGTCATTTGTTTAGCAACTGAGTACTTAATCACTGTATCACCAGGGCTCCTTATAGATACATATTTGTTGTTTAATGCCATTGAATTTATTGCACCTCCTAGTGATCCTATGTACAACAGAGTAGAAAAACTGCCTGATCCTTTGTCATCCTCACAGTGCTCCAAGAACTGATCCCTCCTGATAACATGCCATCCTCACTTCTAAGGAGCATTCCTGTTGTACTCCTTCCAAGACAGATTTGTTTGTTCTTCTGGAAATCCATGACACATATTCAATATTCTTCAGTCTAATGCATCATTTCTTCTCTGATCTTTATTATTCGTTGTCCAGGTGTCATACATATATGAGGTGATTGAAAATATCGAAGACATATATGCTCTTGTTGTTAAGTGCTTTTGAGTCAGTTCCTACTTGTAGCAACCCTGTACAGGATTTCTGAGGAGCTGCAAGTGTGTGAACTGCCAACCTTATAATTATCAGTTCAGTACTTATCCTACTGTGCAACATGATTCCAGAGATATAATACTATTTCTTTCAAATACATCATTTTTTATATCTCTATAGATATGTATGAAGTCCTGGTGTGGCACTGCAGGATAATGCTCTGGAATACAAGGTCAGTTTGAACTCAGGATCAGCAGTTCAAACCCACCAGCCACTCCTTGGAAAAACCTTGCCAGTGTCCCTATGAGTAGGAACCAACTCTGTGGCACTTAACAAGAACAATAGATATGTATGGTGGTGGGTAACCTCGACTCAACAATAGATATTTATGTGGTGGGTAATCTCGAGTCAATTCTGCCTTACAGTGACACTATGGTTTCCTAGACTGTAAATCTTTATAGGAGCAGAAAGTCTCATCATTCTCTCATTGAGCAACTGGTAGGTTCAAACTGCTGACCTTGCAGTTAGCAACCAAGCTCATAATCCAGTATTCTGTCAGGGCTGCTTATAGACATTGTTGTTAATTTTTAAGTGCTCATGGATTCAGTTCTGACTCATAGCAACTCTGTAAAGAGTTTTCAAGGAGTGACTGGTGAGTTTGAACGGCCAACTTTGTGGTCCAACACACTATCCTGCAGTACCAAACCAATACTCTTTATATCTATAGAAATATCAAAAATGACATGTTTGAAATAAATTATACTAAAATATTATTTTTTGTTTATTTTTAATATTTCTGGTGTTAGCCTCATGTATATTGTTGCTATGTATTATCTATCTAGTTAATCTAAACTCACAGTACTTGTATGCTTGTAGGCTATAATCTTTATGGGAGCACAGTGCCAAATCTTTCTTCTTTCTTCTATGGAGTGCCTGGGTGAGATAAAACTTCAAACCTTTCAATTAGCAGCCAAGAACTTAAAAATTATTTTTTCTATCTCCCTCTATCCCACCTTATCTTGCTCTATCCTCTATATACATATTGTTGTAAGTGCCATGGAGTCTATTCTGACTCATAGAGAACCAGTAGACGGTTTCCTAGAAGCTGCTGGTACGTTCAAACCACCAACCTTGTGGTTAGCAGTCCAGTGCTTACCCTTCAGTATCACACCAGTACACCCCTCCATATATATGCATATGTTGTTGATATTTGTTTGTGTGTGTGTATGTATGAGTGTATGTATGTATATATATATATACATATCATAGAAAACTTCATCAAAATGAAAATCAATCTATTGTTTGTTGACAGACCTTCCAAATTAATTGAAGCACTTCTGAAAGTGATGTTTGCATCACTATAAATATTTCCAGAATTCTGTGCTCTTCCATTTACAACACATAAA
>NW_006408765.1:3935997-3938028 GCF_000296735.1 Chrysochloris asiatica
TCTGTCTTTTGTATTTTGTATGTGTTGTCATGAAGGACCAAGGAGAAAGACATCATGTTTGCTAAAGTCAAGGGTGAGCAAAAGAGAGGAAGACAGTCAATGAGATGGACTGATACAGTAGGGCAACAATGGGATCAAACATAACAATTGTGAGGATGGCACAGGACCAGGCAGTGCTTCATTCTGTTGTGCATACAAGAGAAGAGCACTTGAACCAACTGGAAACTAATTGAGGAGTCTCAGTGTGGCACTGTAGGATCAATACTGGACTGTTAAGCACAAGTTGGCAGTTCAAATACAGCAGCCACTCCTCAGAAACTCTATACAGAGTCTCTATGGATCAGAACTGACTCACAGGCATGCAATAGCAACAACAACAAAAATATACCAATTAAAAATAAATAAATAATTGTGTATATGTTAATTCTCACTATTTGTACCCAGAAAAATATATTTATGTATATAAACATTGTTTATGTATATAAACATATTGTTCTGGTTATCAAGAAGTGAGGATTAAGCTAGTCAAACTCCTTGATTTATGTCACAGTACTGCTACTGATCTTTACAAAGTTCCATCTTAACTGTTACGTATGATGTTGTTAAGTGCCGTTAAGTTGATTCCATCCCATAGCGACACTCTATAGGATTTTTGAGGAGAAGCTGGTGAGCTTCAACCGCCAACCTTGCAGTTCAAATGGCTTTGCAGTCTGGTGCATTAACCCACAGCGCCATACCAGGACTCCAACTGATATGTATAGACTATTTACATATCCCCATCTCCAGTATTGCTTATTTTTATTCTCCTGCGGTATTTTTAGGTGTCTAATAAAGATAAATAATGTTTCATTGTTTTTCATTTCTGTCTTTATTCCATGAATACTAATAATGTGGCATAGCTTAATTGCACAATGGGTAGTGTTTTGATTACCATCTTTAAATTTTCTATTCATAATTGCTCATTTTTCATACTTTCAATGTTTGATAATGAACATAGATGAATTATTAAGTGAATTGTAAATAAAGTATAATGCTTTGAATTGAAGATTTTTATTAATTAATGATATTCTCACATATTTTTTGAAGATTAGAAAATGTTTTGCAAGACAAGATGGAAGTTCTCTGCTTTCCTCTCAAAAGAGTTTCTCTAACCTTTAAATGGCAAAGTTTCAGCTGTCAAAGTATAGATTGTGATGTCAGTGCCCTATTAACCTAGAATGAAAATAATTGCCATTGGCTCAAGAGAAACAGCAGGAAGTATGGCCCGCCCTTCTAGCACCTTTGACTTTATCAGTAAAGAAAGAGGCAAAATCTGTGTGGACCTCAAATGTGAAAATGACTAAGTTATTGATTTTTTACAACAAACAGGAAATATCTTAAAAGTTTACTTATTAAACAGGCTAATAAAACCCAAAAAAAGTTTAAAGTATTCTTTTAATATTTAATTTCAAAATTAAAATTCATTAGCATTTTCATGACCAATTTGTTTAAAATAATAATGTCATAGACTATTAATTACAGATATGACATATGCCATGTACAGGATAACCTTCACCTTTCATAATTCATGAATATGTATATGGCAGTGGTTTTTATTATAATGTATTATTGTTAAGCTGTCATGTAAGTTCTGACTCATAATAATCCTCTTTAGGGTTTCCAAGGGGTGACGTCTGAGTTTGAACCTCCAGCCTTATGGCTATCATTCGAGGATTTATCCTATATCACCACACCAGGACTTCATGCTATACAACATTTTAACATCCTCTGTATTCTTATTACAGTCCTAGTGTGGCACTGCAGGATAAATACTGGATTGCTAAATGCAAGATCAGTGATTCAAATGCACCAATTACTTCTTGGAAGCCCTACACAGTGTTGCTATGAGTCAGACCTGACTTGATGGCACTCAGCAACAGCAAACAATAATCTTATTAGCAAATATACAGTATATCCAATTTACACAATGGAAAATTATTTATTGAATTGACTTGTCGGTACATAATCAGGGTTCTGGTATGGTGCTGTAAG
>NW_006408765.1:3939543-3945855 GCF_000296735.1 Chrysochloris asiatica
AGAGTTAGCCATGATGATACAAAATGAGAAAAGCTTTCGAGAGCCTCATTTGCTGATAGGGCACAACTCAAAATAAGGAGAAATAGCTGAAAATATTCATTAATAATTGGAACACAGAATATATCAAGTATGAATCTAAGAAAATTGGAAGTTGTCAAAAATTAAAAGGAACACATAAACATTGTTTTCCTGGGAATTATTCAGTGTTGTAGACTTGGTTCCAAATCATAATGATGCTGTACATGGTTTCCAAGGATCGGCTAGTGGTGATCCACACAATCGAAGGCATTTGCATAGTTAATAAAGCACAGGTTAAAATCTTTCTGGTGCTCTCAGCTTTTAATTAAGATCCATCGGACATCAGCAATGATATCCCTAATTCCACGTCCTCTTCTGAATCTGGATTTAACCTATGGAAGTTCTCAATGTATGATTGCAGCCATTGCTGTATTAACTCTAGTAAAACTTTACTCACGTGGGATATCAAAGATCCTGCCTGATGATTTCTGCATTCTGTTGGGTCACCTCTCTGTGAAATGGGCACACATACAGATTTCTTCCAGTCTGTTGGCCAGATATTTGTCTTACAAATTTCTTGGCATAGATAATGAGTGACTCCAGTGCCACCTCACTTTTCTGAAAGATTTCAATATTTATTCCATCAGTTCCCGGTGCCTTGGTCTTTGCCAATTCCTTCAACGCACCTTGGATTTATTCCTTCAGTATCATTGGCTCTTGATTATACGCTACCTCTTGGAATGGTTGAAAATTAACCATTTCCTTTTGGTACAGTGACTCTGTGTACTTTTTCTATCTTCTTTTGATGCTTTCATCATCATTCAATTTGCCCAGAGAATCCTTCAATAACGAAAGTCAAGGCTTGACTTTTTTCTTCAGTTCCCACAGCTCTAGAGATGCCGAGCATGTTTCTTCCCTTGTGGTTTTCTTACTCCAGATCTTTGCACATTTCCTTGTAATATCTGACTTTCTCTTCTGGAACTGACCTTTGAAATTTTCTGTTCAACCCTTACACTTCCTCATTTCTTCCATCTGAAGCTCAGGATCCCATAAAATATCATGTGCATCACATTAATTAGTTTTCTGTATCTTTGTTATTGTTAAGTGCCATTGAGTCAGTTCTTATTCACAGCAACCCTGTATAGAGTTCCCAAGGAGCAGCTAGTGAGTTGGAACTACTGATCTTGCAGTTCAATCAGATCTTATTGTCTAGTGCTTATCCTACAGTGTCACACCAGGACTCCTTGTTTTAAAAAATCTGTATAGTCTGACTGCCTAGTCAGCCATCTTGCCACCTTGCTCCTAGTACCTCTTGGAAACATTATTCATTATATTTATTTGGCTGTCACCTTTGTCAAAAATCGATACTAAATGTGATCATTTAATCTGTACTCTCACAATTCTTTCACTAGTTTTACCTTAATGTCAACCATACTGCCTTCATTATTTTTGTTTTGCAGTAAGTCTTAGAATGTATACTTGTGAATCCTCCAACTTTATTCTTTTTCAAGAATATTTAGACTATTATGGATTCTTAGACTTCTCTTTGGATTTAGTGTCAACTTGTTAATTTCTGCAAATAAATCATGTTGTATTTTTATTTATAGTTGTTGTTGACACTTAACAATTACAATAATGACTCATAGCAATCCTGTATAGTTTTTCTGAGAAGCAGCTGGTGGGTTTTACTGCTAACTTTTTGGTTAGCAGTAGTGTAGTGCTTATCCTACAGTACCATAGGAATTACATTAAATACATAGATTCACTTGGGAAAGTGTTTCTTCCTAATAATATTAAGTTTTCTGATTCATGCGCATGGTATGTCTGCCTATTTATATAGGTCTTCTTTAATATCTTTCAATAATATCTTTTAGTTGTCAATGTATAAGGTTTGCACTTTAATGGTTAATAAACTCTTCTGTATTTTATTCTAGCTTATACTATTGCAAGTAGAATTGGTTACTTAATTCACTCTAAATTTTCATTGCTAATGTAAAGAAACACAACTGATTTTTGCTTATTGATCTTGTATTCTTCAACTAGTATGATTCTGTTTATCAGTTCTTATAGTGGTATGTGTACACTCCTTAGGGCCTTCTAGATGTGAGAGTTTGTTATCTGTTTATTTATCAATATATAAAGAAATGGAGTCCTCGTATGGTGCTGTAGGCTAATGTGCTGGACTGTGAAGCCAGTTTGAACTGCAAGGTCTGTGGTTCAAGCTCACCAGTTACTCCTTGGAAACCCTATACAGGGTTGCTATGGCTTGAATCCAATGCAACAACACTTAACAACAACAACATAAAGAGATAATTATATGCCTTCTTTTCCAATTTATTTAGTTTTCTTAATTTTTTTACCTAATTATCCTGGTTAGAAATTCTGATACAATGCTGAATGGAAAGTGATGGGTAAGAATACCATCACATTGTTTCTGGTTTTAATGGAAAGCTTTTAGTTTTCTATCATCAAGTATGATATTTGCTATCGGTTTTCACTGATGACCTTTATCTGATTGATTGCATTACCTAGATTCCTTTTTCTGGAGTAATTATTTTAAAAAGCATAAAATGGTGTATTATTTTGTATTTTTTTCTTTTTTCTGTTAATATGATGTATTACAATGGCTGAATTTTAGATATTGAGCCAACCTTTAAAGAGGTTGGAAGATTTATCCCACATGTTTCTGTTATATAATTCTTTTAATATGATTTGGGATTCCACTTGATAAGGATTCTTAGTGTGCATCCTTGTAAGGGGTTAGCTGTTTTATTTTCCTTGTGGTTTTCTTTTTTTTTTACTCCAATGACACACTTTTTCAAAGAATAAGTTAGGATAAGTTTACTTCTTTATCTTCCTTTGGTAACATTTATGAAACTTAAGGATTAATTCTTTTCAAAAACATTTGGTAATGTTTACCAGTGAAATCATCTAAACATGTGTTCTTATTATGAACTTTTTTTTTTTTTCTAACTGAACATCTTTATTTGTTATGTTGTTTTGTTATTAAGTGTCATTGAGTCAGTTCCCATTCATATCGACCCTGTACAGGTTTCTGAGGAGCACATGATAGGTTTGGACTGCCGACCTTGTGGTTCACAGTCCAGTGCTGATTCTACAGTGCCACACTAGGAGTCCTTCTTTTGTTATAGGTATATTCAAATTTTCTATTTTTCTTACATCAGTTTTGCTAGTCTACCTGTGTCTAAGAATTGTCTAAGAGTTGTCATTTTATATAGACTAATTTATTGATAAACAATTACTATAGCATTTACTTACAATGCATTTTTTTCCAGTAAGGTTGGTAATAATGCCCCTTCTTTTAGTCCTGAATTAAGCAATATGACGTTATACTCCTTACAGGATAGGACTTCCACATCTTTTTCCTGTACGGTGTGGCTGGTGAGTTAAAATTGCCAAGCATTCAGTAGTAGCCAACGTCTTAATCACTGTGGTAAAGCAGCAGATCAATGAAAATGAGGAAAACCCTCAGTGAATGGATTGACATGGTAGGCCAAAACATTAGACTCAAAAATGCCAGCAATCATGAAGATAGTGCAAGATTAGGCAATATTTCATTCTATTTTACAGGCGGTTACACTGAATCGGAGCTGTTAACAACATTAGTAAGAAAAATAATAAAAAGCAATTACTGAGAATAAAAGACAAATCTAGAGACGGGTAAATGATAGTCTAATTATATAAAACAATAAGGACTGGTGCCTAGAACATATAATGAAAGAGTAAAAACCTATCTGGCACAGAGTGAATATTAACTTTCATTGAAAAAGAAAAAAAGTAGCCCTGCCATTAATCATACTGGAAGGACAAACTTAGATAAAGCCAGCTGCAAAATTAACTGGAAGTGTTGCTTCTCCCAAGGTCATGCAGCATTTATAAAATGCTACAATGACACATTGTTTTAATGACTATTGCTTTCTTATCATTGACAACTTAGAGTCACTATGCCATTCCAACCTATTTACTGCTGATACCTAGTCACTAAGCTGCCTTTGCCTCATGACAGCATCTAAACCCGGTTAATTCTTGGTGTTTTTGAATCCAATTCAAAGACACAGACTAATGGAGAACTAGTCTCTACCTCCCTTTTATGTTCCTTAGAATTATTCATTGGAAACCCAAATCTTCCTTTTTGTGGATTGGCATTCTACAATTTTTGTTCTCTCTTTGTTACATCAGGTAATGAAATCTAACTTTGCCAGTGTATAGGCATGTTCTTAGTGGTATTTAACTGATTAGATTTCAGATAAAATTAGATGACAGATAAATGCCAAATAATCAACTCTGATTTATGGTGACATTTTATACTGCAAAATAAAATGTTGCCTGGTCCTATGTCATTTTAACCATTACCAGTATATTCAAATCCATCATTGTGGTTATTGTGCCAGTCCATTACACTGACGATTTCTCATGAACTCATTGACCCTCTGTTTCTCTAAACAAGATGCCCTCCATTGACTGCTCATTCATGATGTTTCCAAAGTAACGAAGTTGGACCATGCGTTATTGTGATCCATAAGGTTTTTGCTGGCTACATTTCTGAAGTAGATCATCAGACCTTTCTGCCCAGCCTTTTTTTTTTTTAATCTTTTATTGTTAATTGAGTGAAGGTTTACACAGCACATTATCAGTTTTACATTCAAGAAATCATATAAATTTCTTCATTACAATTATTTCAATCCCTTTCACATACCATCAGTTACTAGTATTAGTATTTACCTCTATTCACTTTAACTCTTGCATTCCTCCCTGTGTGTCCAGCTACCTTAACCTTTCCTCTGCCAACTTCCCTCTTGCTATGTATTTCCTGACCTGTCAAAAATGTTAAAATTTGTATCCCTCTAGCTGAAAATAATTTTCCCCCCTTCTGGTAGCATAGTGGTTATGAACTGGGCTGTTAACCTCAAGATTGGCAGTTAGAAACTACCAGCTCATCCACTCTAGAAAGATGACGCTTTCTGCTCCCATAAAGATGTGCCACCTTGGAAACCCCGTGCAGGATTACTGTGAGTTGGAACCGACTCCACAGCACTTAACAACAACAACCCTATACCCATCATAGATTGTTTCTTTTATTAAGAAAACATTTTCTTATCTTTTTACAACAGTGGTCTCATACAGTATTTTTCCTTTAGTGAATGACTAATTTTCACTCAGCATAAGTCCTCTTCACCTCAACCTACAACATCTCTATGAAGTTATCCTTGTTTAAGAGTTCCATGACAGATCAAATTACATCTCTTGCAACCGCACAGCATTTGAACTTTCTCCTTTGCCCAATCCTTCTTACATAACTCCTTAAAAGTATTTTTTCTACGTCTAAAAATTGACACAATGAGAGAAATGATGGGTTCAAACATAACAACAACTGGGAGGACATCACAGGACTGGACAGTATTTTGTTCTGTTGTGCATAACATTGCTATGACTTGGAACTTTCTTGAAGGCTCCTAACAATGGCAACTCATATTTATTCAACAGGTAACAGTAAGTTAATTGTACAATAATATATGAAAACACATTCTCTAGAATGGCTAATGTGAAAAAGCTAGAAATGGGAGTCATTGGAAGACATGAAAATGACTGGATAGCCATGCTTTGATGATGTGAATGTGAATTGTTGCAAACTCTTTAGAACAATTGACACTATATACTGGAGCAGATCATAGGTATACCCTATAATCAACCAATTTTGCCTAAGTGTACATCTAACAAGAATGTTATGCATGTGCAAAGAGATATATACCTTTGGGTAGGATCAATGGCAGTACTGTTTATAATACCCTTGCTGGGTCAGGTCAAACACATATCAACAAAAGACTGGATACTGGCAAAAACAAGATGGCAGATCGGGTGGAAATGCAGTGACGAGCTCTGCCAGGAACAACACAGAATATAGGACTAAGAAGGCTCAGGAGATGGTCCCAGAACTCTGAACCACATATAAAGGAATATTTAGAAGCTTGGAAGATTTACAACTGGGGAGGTTGTGGCAGAAGCAAGAAATCCATTGCTTCCTGCTTCAGGACACTCAGCTGCTCTAGGAGCCACCATTTTGTGTGGGGCCAAGCGGGGAAATGATCAAAGCAGCCATGGACGCCTGACAGAGTCACAGAGATAGAGGTGTGGACATTCTTTTTTTTTTGGTATCTTTTCGTTGGTCTCTTGCTGTCTGCGTACCTCCATTCAGGTAACTATAGGGGTGCCTGAGCTAGTGGACACCCTAGCTCCACCATCTGAGGGTTCTACTACGCATATGCATAGATCTTC
>NW_006408765.1:3946510-3948315 GCF_000296735.1 Chrysochloris asiatica
AAAAAGATATTTGCAATGAATAAAGAAAAAAAAAAAAAAGACTGGATCCTGTTGTTTTTAAGTGTCATCGAGGTGGTTCTGACTCACAGCAACCCTGTACACAACAGTTACTCTTGCGCCCTTTGCTGCTACTACTGTGTCAGTCCATTTCATTGAGAATCTAGCTCTTTTTCCTTGACCATCCAATTTACATGACTGTTACAAAATGTAGATCACATTTTGTAATAATTGTGTTTTAAGTGAGTACTGTTGTTGCTAGATACCACTGAATTTATTCTGACTTATAGTGACCCTATGCTCAACAGAGTAAAACATTGTCTAATCCAGTATTATCTTCACAGTCATTCCTATGGTTTAGCCCAGTGCTGCATCCACTGTGTCAAACCATCTTATTAAGGTCTTCCTTCTTTTTGGTAGACTCTGTACTTTAATAAGCATTCTATACATCTTCAGACACTGTACTCTTCTGTTAACATGTCCAAAGTATGTGCAACAAAGTCTTGTTTTCCTCTTCTAAGAGGTATTCTGGCTCTACACCTTTCAAGACGTATTTGTTCTTCCTTATGGAAGCACATGTTGTAATCAATTCATAATTCAAATGCATGAATTATTTTATAAACCATAAATGGTAAACTATGTTGTTGTTGTTGTTGTTAATTGTCACTGAATCAGTTCTGACTCATGGACACCCTGTATAGGGTTTCCAATCAGTGACTGGTGAACTTGAATCGCCCACCTTATGGTTCAAACCAACCTTGTAGTTCAGCACATTAGAACGATGAAAATCATGATCTGCTACTTCTTCCAACATTAAAGAATGTTTCAAATATTTTACTGTGTAAAAATTGAGAGAATAAGAATACCCAATGTGTATTTATATATATTTAAAATTCAATGACATATAGAACACATTTATGGCAATAAACAATAACCTCAGCATCAGGGAACTGAAAGGCATACTAATATTGGCCCTTTTCAATCATACTAACAAATGGCACACTTAAGAAGAATGAAATCAGACTCACCATCATAAAGAAACAATAAGCAGAAAAATTTTTAAATCAATCTTGAAATATAAAACTGTCTCTGATACGAAACTACATACACGTACAATAAAGACCAATTAGTACTACTATTACCCAAATATATGAAGTAAATATTAATGCAAAAATGAACAAATTGAAGGCTTTTATCAACTTCTGTGGTCTAAAAATGATCAAATATGCAATAAAAATAATTTAAAAATTACTGGTGTTTGGAATGTGAAAGTTGAAAGCAAAGAAGGATCAGTAGCTGGAATATATGGCATTGGTGGTAGAAACATGGGAAATTACATGTTAGAATTTTATAAGACTATACTGAAGCAGATTATAGGTGGACCTCAAAAGACAGACTGCACAGGAAGCAAATTGAAAACATTTGTGGCACGTGAGGATAAAGAAGCTCAGTATTATCACTCAGAACAAGAACAAGGATAGAACTGTGCAATAGACCATCAATATCTCATATGCACATTCAAGTTGAACGTGAAGAAAATGAAAACAAGCCCATGACAACCACGATTTGATCTTGAGTCTATCCTACTTGAAACTTATCTCAAGTCTCTAAATTTAAACTTATTTCAAGAATAGATTTCATGCATTGAACAATAATGACCAAAGAACACACAAGTTCGCAACACATACACCATCCACTAAGAAATTAAAATATTCAAAATATAAGAAAATAAGGGGGAAAAGGGATGTCAGAAGATACTCTGAAATTTGCTCTTGAATACATAATAAATAATGTGAAAATTCAAGCCT
>NW_006408765.1:3949910-3955563 GCF_000296735.1 Chrysochloris asiatica
GTGTTTTGTTCTGCTGTACATCAGGTCGCTATGAGTTGGCACTGACTCAATGGCACCTAACAACAAGAATGTGAATGAAAAAAATAATGAAGTAAAATATCTGAACATAAAATTCCAAAGGCAGCTCAAGAAGACAAAGTAAAGTATAATCATGAAAGCTACAAAGACCTGTAGTGAGTAAACCAAAACGAAAGAACACACTTGGCATTTCTCAAGCTGAGTTATTTTTAAAAACCAACATTTGAGTTGCAATATTGAAGGGTTCTGTAAGCAAAATATTGAAAAATTCCAGAGGTATTTAAAGAAGATTGAGAAATACATAAAGTTACTATACCAAAAGTAATTAACATTAAAACATTTCCAGAGATAGCATATCATCAAAAACTGATGGAATGAAGAAAAAAGTCCAAGCGGCACTGGAGACAATGGTGAAAGGAAGTTTCCAAGAATTGACAGAATACAAATTGATATGTTTCAACAAACA
This sequence comes from Chrysochloris asiatica, assembly GCF_000296735.1. Lineage (NCBI taxonomy): Eukaryota > Metazoa > Chordata > Mammalia > Afrosoricida > Chrysochloridae > Chrysochloris > Chrysochloris asiatica. The sequence continues at coordinate 3,950,395 of NW_006408765.1, forward strand.
GATGAAACTCTGGAAGCACTCACTCATTTATTCCAAGAAATTTGGAATAGCTTCCTAGCCAAGCAATTGGAAGAGATCCATATTTGTGCTCATTACAAAGAAAAAGTGACCCAAAGAATAAAGAAATTATTAGATAATATCACATACAAGTAAAACTTTGCTGAATGGAATTTTTAAATTGTTATAATAGTACCTAGATAGGGAATTACCAGAAATTTAAGCCAGATTCAGCAGTGGATAAAGGGTGAGGACTATCTCTGTTAATCTCAGATGGCTCTTGAAGGAGGTGCTGCTGGGCTCAAACCATGAACTTTTTGGTAAACAGCCCAGCATCTAACCAGTGTACCAACAGTACTCACTGTATGTGTAGATATTATATATATATTCAAAAACTTACAGTAACATGATTATATGCAGTAATAATTAACAAAGTTATAGAAAACCACCTATATTTTATATGTATTTCTTAATTTAATACTTACAAGCATCTGAGGGAATTAATCTTTTAAGATAATAAACAACCTTCCCAATAAATGTTAATCTGCCTAAGACTATTTTATACAAATCTTAGTGGAAACTGGCTATAGTTGAATGCTTAAAGCATTTTTTTCTTGTTAAGTGCAAAGAGTGAACAACTGAAAATATTTGGATCATAGTGGTACAGAATAGGAATGTCATATTTTATTCCCTCCTTATGTGGTTAGTTGTTGGTGTGAAGCTGTAGGACAAGCTTTAGGACTGCTAATGACAAGGTGGACGGTTCAAACCTGCCAACATTTTATCATACCAACATATCTGGTGTCTTTAGGAATTCCCTCATTGTCAACTCTGTCAGTAGTTAGTCACACCATAAAGCTGCAATTGTAAAGCTTGTGCCACATCCCATGGTTGTGTTGAGGAGGTGGAATGCTTAATTAATAATCATAAATACTGAGATGACAGGATAAAGCTGGAGTCCAAAAGTAAACTTAGTTGCTTCTCTAATACAGATTAGCTATTACTGATTAGCTATTCAGAATCCACAAGCCAATATTCTCCTTTCAGGACAAGAAACTATAAGGAATCCAATTCCTTGACTTCTATTAACAGTTTTAAGCCACCAGGAAGGGAATATTCCGTGTGGAGAGGAATGATTTGCCTATTTGTTGATAACATGTACCAAAAAAGAAACATGAGTTACCCTTTGTTTTTACTGGAAAGATTTGCACTGTCAGACTGATGTCTTAGCAATAAAATAGAAGGAATGTTAGCAGATAGGAGAGATACACTATAAGAAAAGAATAGGAATGTCATATTTCATTCCCTCCCTATGTGCTTAGGTCCTGGTATAACATTGAAGGATAAGCTGTCATACTGCTAATGGCAAGGTTGTTGGTTCAAACATTCCAGTCCCTCTTCAGAAACCCTACATAGGGTCATTGTGAATCAGAGTCTAATTCCACAACACTTAACTGCAATGCGTGCTTAGGATAATGGTACTGTCAGTTTAATTGGCCTTTGGAAGTTTCTAGCCGAACACTTCCCAGAAACCAAAGAGCCACCTAGTGATTCACATAGAATATTAAGAATTCACTTAATTTGATACTTCTACCCTTCAGATTCACGCTGTCGATCAACAGTAGTCTAATAGGAAACAAATGTCCTATGGTGTTTCCACAATATTGTCTATAACTAGCTTCCCAGTTCTTATGGATATAAATTGTACAGTTTACTGAAAGAGTAAAGTTATGCTTAAAGGTCAATTTGGGAGGTCACTGTAATGAGAAAGATCAATTTGTTGGAAACTGATCCTTTGCAGTTTGGTTTTCCAGAATAAGGGCTGCTCTTATACAATGTTCAGTCAAAAATGTCAGTGAGCCAATACTAAAGATAATATATCTTGGCCCTCTTCAAATCCTGTACCACATGACCACTTTAGCATCACAGGGCTTCTTCACCCGTAAGAGCATTATTATGGAGTATTCTTCAATTAGCTTGCCATGTTATATGTACATGCTTTAGATATCAGCCTTTTAACCATACCAGTATAGGTGCTACAGATAACGCAACAAATTTTCATTGTGAGAGTACAGTAATACTGGAGTCGTGGTTTTACAACATATCATAATTTGATCTTGGCTACGAGTCTTGCAATCATTTCATTTAAAATCCCTGTATATAATATCTACTGAATCTTTAATATATATTTACTTCTTTATAGTGAGTGGGATGAGCTCTACTAGTGTAAGTGAGTTAGGAGTTGGACTGTTAACTGCAAGGTCAGCAGTTCTAAGCTACCAGCTGCTCCATAGGACAAAGATTTACAGCCTTGAAAACTGTATACGGAGTTGCTGTGAACTGGAACTGATCCCACAGCACATAACCACCACCACTTCCAGAGAGAATGGGCCACTAGGGTCTCACACAGCTACAAGTGATTTTGCTACTATTCATTTTCTGCCATTGACATTAGGCTTGTCATGCATGAGACACAGTCATTCTATTTTTATTTTTCAAATTGCAAAATTATAAAACTAGAGAGTGACTGTGGAAGGAACTGTGAATTGCCAATCCAATCTCCATTTCACACCTTTCTCTCTAAACAAAGTTCTTCTTGTGTTGGGGTACTTATGTCTGTCACTTAAATTTGACAATCATTCTATCTATCTGTCTTACAAGTAGAGGTGTACTCACAGATAAGACATAAACATGCCCAATGCAATAGTAAAATTCTTGGAAGGTTGATTCAGATGGCAGCCTGTTTTTTGTCCATTGATCTTCCCTTTTTAAGCTGCTAAAATTTGAATGTGTTCAAAGGAGCTCTGGCAGCTATTCCAAGAACACAGGATGAGAGGCATTGTCTAAAATGATGAAATAGAAAGGTAGGACACGCTTTTCTGATAAGGACCTTATAACACACAATTTTTTTAATATGAAAAGAAAAGCAAATATTTTCTTGTTGTTGTTGTTAAGCCACGGAATCAGTTCCTACCCATAGTAACCCTGTATATGGTTTCCAAGGAGCGACTGGTGAGCTTGAACCGCAGGCTTTGCAATTTAAATGGCTTTGCAGTCAGGCACGTTTATCCACAGCGCCACACCAGGACTTTTCTTGTTAAGCTCCTGATTTTTTTATGGAACTTTTGGTATAGCTACGTAAACTCATTTCTAATTAACCATGTACTGAAGACAAGACGAAAGCCAACGCAATGAGGCTTCCACATATATCAGGGGCTTCAAAACATTTGTGGAAAATAGAATTTTTCAAAAATAATGGCATGTCTATAAACTTTCTGAAGACCTCTCATACATTCTTCTCTACCAGGCTATATGCCTTCAAGGATTGTCCTTACAATAAAATGAAAAATATTTTTAAATACTATGTAAATTGACAACATTAATATTTTAATATATAAGCAAAGGAAAAAAAATGAGACAGCTAATATACACAACAATAAAGCATCTTTATTGCTTTAAATGCACACTGTATATTATATAAGAATAATGTATGTTCTACTGAAATGTTAATGGAATAAATACCTTTTAAAAATCAACTGGTGTATTACTTTAAAAAAGACCATGAACAGACTTCAAGATTTCCTCAAACCCTTGCTTTTTTAGAATCAGTGTAGATTTTATTTGTCTTTATTTATGAGATACAAGGAAAGATTCCAATAAAATTCATAATAGATGTCTTGAAAATGTATTAACCTTTTTGCTATTTTCTAATATTTAACAGGTGTAAATCATATAGTTCATATTGTTAAGGGATTGTAGTGGTACAGTAAAGAGAAAAATTAGTTTGGGTCTGGTTACTCCAGATGTCAATACCGGCTTTATGGTTTTTTTTGAAGGAATTATTTTCACAAGAGTTTCTCTACATCAACACATTGCATACTGTCACTATTTTTATTGTAGTTATTCTGGTTTGTTGTTTAGTGCCATCAAGCCCATTCTGACTCATAGTGACCCTGTATAGGGTTTCCAAATGCACTGATATTTTACAATCTACCTTATTCATGGAGTCTTTGTGTGGCACTGTGGGTTGATGCGTCAGACTGCAAAGCAATTTGAACCGCAAGGTCGGTGGTTAAGATCACCAGCTACTCCTCAGAAACCCTATACAGGGTCGCTATGGGTCGGAACTGACTCAATGGCACTTAACAACAACAACTTTATTCATTGTCTAGCATTATACACACAGATAAGGTGATTGACAATACCTTAGTTTGGGTCAGGAGCACCTTAGTTCTCAAACTTACATCTTAGCTCCTTAACAGTATAATGCAATAAATTATCTGATTTATTGACTTTTTTGGTAAGATAAGTTTGGCATCTCTCTGATTGACTGGTGGATTTGAACAGCGAACTTATGGTTAGCAGTCCAGTATTTATCCTATAATGCCATATCAGGAGTCCTAGCATATTCTAGTTATAATATGGAGCAGGAAAAGCAACAGAACAGGCAAATATTAATTAAAATGGATGCATGCTTAATGTGCTAGCCTAATTAATGTAAAAAGGATACATATTTAATTAATGTAAAAAGGATACATATTTCAGGCTAGGCAATGTAAGAAAATTTGGAGTAGCCAAAGTGTGATTTTTAGACTTGGAGACAAGTGAGCTGAGTCTTGAAAGATGAGAACCAAAGACAGTGAAGTGACTACAAGATTTCCTGTAAAATGATGCACTAGAAGTGAACAAATTGAGACAAAGATGGTTGTGTAAAAATCACTGATGGTCCCACCACCTTTGTATCAGTTTGCCTACACTGTGGTGACTTAGATGTTGCTGTGATGTTGGAAGCTATACCACTGATATTTTAAATACCAGCAGGGTCACCCATTGTGACAGGTTTCAGACTAAGCCACATACAAGGAAGAAGAGACGGACTACTTCTGTTTAGTCACTGAAAACCTTATGAAGAGCAGTGGAACACTGTCAGATTGCACCAGAATGTTGAATATTGAATCATGATGAAGAGACCAGAATTTTGGAAGATATAATGCCAGAAACGGAGCCACTTAGGTTGGAATACACTCATATTCCACTGGGGAAGAGTTGCCACCTTAAAGTACAGTTGAACATGGTGACACAAGTGGAGCAAAGCTTTTGGGACTCTCATTTGCTGATGGGGCACAGCTATAAATGGCCATTAAAAATCAGACCGTGGACTGTAGGCAGTGG
>NW_006408765.1:3962437-3963954 GCF_000296735.1 Chrysochloris asiatica
ATCAGAGCTCAACTAGAAAAAGAAAGAAGAGGAAAAAAAGAGTAATCTGATATAATTTGATGAACCTGACCTACACCTATGGATGCAGTAGCTCACAAGAGGGAACAAATCTTTACAGCAAGGATCATTCCCACCCTCTCCATACACAGAGTAGACAGGGATGGGCAACTTGGACATTGGCTACCCAAAATTGGGGAGGGGGCTTCAAAGGCAAGAAGTGATTGGCTTACAGTCTTTCAAGAGTGAACCTAGATCCAGAGAGCATGTAGGAAGGTAGAATCTCCACTGAGTAGTATCCAATCTGTCTGGGTGGGGATTATGAAAGGAAATGTGATACCATAGTTAATAATTGTTATCAGGACTGATTGTGAGGGTTGGAAATGTAAAGGTAGATGTTTTGTAATAAGGAGGGGAATGATTAATTTTTCAGTCTAGGAGCAGAGGTCCCTTAGACTATCACGGGAGAAGAGCAGAGAGCAGGACCCTACCCAGTGAAGCAATGATGCCAGAGATGGAGGCAGAGATGATGACGTGGAAATATGGAGCAGCTGGGGACTTTAGACACAGAGAGGGAGAAGGGCTGTGTGCTGACGATCAGGGTGTAGCCTTGTAGAATAAACCCTTTGGTTCGTTGATGATGCACGGAGGGGAATGTAACCATGGAAATGAAACGATATAAGACAGGATGAATGTAAAACTAACGTTCTCCCATGTAAACTATCACATAATTCACAATAAAACATTTTAAAAAATGTAGATCACATTCATCATATAACAAAAATATGAAAATAGTATAATGTAAGAATATCATTTAAGACAAAGTGTCATGTAAATTATGGAAAGCAAAGCAACAACAATAACATCAAAAACGTATTGTAGAAATATTTTAAAACATGTATTCAGTTAGACTTCATACAATTGGGATGAGGAAGAGGAAGTAGTTTGGGATCATTTTATGACTTGAGTTTATAATTGAATTGACAGGTGAGCTTCAAGGTCGGCAGTTCAAGCTCACCAGCTGCTCCTCGGAAACCCTATATAGGGTTGCTATAGGTTGGAATTGTCTCGACAGCAATTAATAACAACAACAAAAGTGAAGTCTTGGATTCAGGATACAATGGTAAACAAAATGAAGGAGACAGAGGACTTCGTCACTGAAGATTGGAACTATTTTTGTGGTGTCTTTGCATCCCCAACAGAAAAAGTATCATTCAGAATGATTCAAAAGTTGCCAACTTTATATGTGTCACCATATCAAGAGGCTATTTCTAAATAAACATTAAGAATAAAGAGCTGACACACTCACTAAATCAAATATTTCTGACTATACAAATGATATATTTTAAGCTATGTCTTTCAAATTATTCTCAACAAATATTTGCAAGGGAATTCTTGTTACCTTTGAGAAGTGTTGACCTCATGTACCTGGATCACATTAAATATATGTAATAATTATTTTGTACAGACAGTGTTCTGCCATGAAAATGTAGTCTGTTAACATATCTATAAAAAGAACA
>NW_006408765.1:3964314-3973382 GCF_000296735.1 Chrysochloris asiatica
ATATATGATGCATATGTATAATTTTATATATCCTGGAAATGCCCAACAACAAATCCAAAGGCAAATTTCAAATACAAAGAATTAATATAAATTATATATATATTAATATTGTGAAATTATTATATTATATCTGCAAAGAGATTCTAACACATGCAAGTTGTTTCATCATTACAAATCTAATTTGCATGTCTCTTTTTTCATGTATGTTATTGTGTCATTAGAGCCCCAAAAATGTGACGAACAGCAAGATCAACATGACGTTTTATACATGAGGATTAAGTAAAAAATTAGTATCACTAGTTTTCAGTTCATACATGCATAGACTTATTCCAGACAAAAAAGTATTATGTGGAAATCAGCTAGCTCAAAGAGTTGAGTTTTCATCAGTCTTTTAAGAAAAGCTAAATCTACTCAAGATGATGAGGCTTTCTACTGTGCAAAACAAACCAGAACTAGTAATATATCTTTGATTTACTAATAAGATCCAGAGAACAAGATCCAATTAAAACAGTGACTTCTGAGGGGATTTGCTAAGCTAGTTACACACAAAAAGATTCATCAGCTCAGAAAATTATGGGGATAAATTTTGTGTCCTAAATGGAATAATCTTTACAGATTTCTCAAAGAATACAGATAATCATGAGAGATTACAATTACAAAGTTTTTTTGTTTTGGTTTGGTTTTTTAAATGAAATCTACATTAGTAAGAAAAAGGTCACAAAAGTTTAAGTCTCCTATGAGAATTTAATTGGGAAGCCTTACTAAAGGTATCATAAAGCTCTTACCTTGACCTTTTATAGCATTTCTTTTGTTCCTAAAATTTGTTTCCAAAGACAACCGAAAAGGAACATATTATTATATATCCTCAAGGTGAGTGCAGAATTCTTTAGGAAAGGGTCAGGGAGAAAAGAACACTGCCGTTAGAAGTGTACAGACTTAGAGTCAGGATATGTCAAAAAATCTACAGCTTCACATTTTGATCTATTTGTTTAATAAAGGTTTGTATGGTTCTTTAGTAAAACTTTTGCATTACTCTAATGTTATTTGAAGATATATATGCATAGCTATATATGCGATAAGAGGGGATTTCACAGGTCCGTGGAAAAATTATGGTATGTTAAATCTGCTTGTATATTAATTCAACCATCAGTTCTACTTATGGACATAAAGTGTTTCCTTGTATATGTTCATACGGATCTGCAGAATGTGAAATTCAAATTTAAAAAATTAATAAAGAATGGATGACATTGTCAGTTTCAGTTCTTAATAATTCTCAAACATTAGCTATTTGAAAATCTTAAATTTATTGTATTTCAACCTCTCAAAACTTGTAATTATTTTTATGTATGAAATTTTACGACAGTTTAGGTAAAAATATATTTATAAATACATACAATGATTTTAGCTGATTGAAAAAGTGTATTTCACACAAAATAAAGCTGATTTCCAGTAATAAAGAAACATAGAGTTCAACATTTACCTAAGGACAAATTTGAGAAGTGATGGGAAAGTGGGTGAAATGGAAATATGAACCAAAGGGAGAAAGTCGGATAACCAATGGCACACAAAGGGGATTGCAACCACTGAAGTGAAACAAAGCATACAATTTGTGGAGTGTAGAACTGATGATCTTGCCTGTGAACCTTCACTCAATTCATAATAAAAAGTAAAAAAGCAAAGAATACATAAGTTATGACTGAAGCTTTTTCTTTAATTATTAACTTAATTTCAGTTGCATCCTGTATACACAAGAATACACAGACTATGGGGGATCACAGCCACTTAATTTTTTTTAAGTGGAATGATGTAAAACTACTCTCTCAGTAAATGTATGTTTCAACAAATAGTTAATAAATGTTATTGAAAAGGATGTCTGACATCCTGCTACAAGATTTTACCTACACCAGGTAATTTTCCTAGTGTGGTGCTTTAAGATAAACACTGGACTGCTAACCACAAGACTAGGGGTTCAAACCTACCAATCATTCCTCAGAAATCCTATACAGAGTCCTTATGATTCGCAAGACACAGAATCACACAAGATGCTTTTCTATAGTAATAATTATTTAGATTTATTTTCCAGTACTTTCCTTACAGTGTAATTCTTGTAACTTGAAATAAACTGAAAATATATGTATACTTAAGTAGCTTATTTATATTTATAAGACTAATACCATTGTTGTTGTTAAGCACTGTTGAGTCGATTCCTACTCATAGGGGCCCTGTATAGGGTTTCTGAAGAGCAGCAGGCGAGTTTGAATTGCTGACCTTGTGATTCAAAGCAACTTTGCAGTCCAGCACATTAGCCCACAGTGCTGCACCAAGATTCTTGACTGTTTCATATATTGTTGTTGTTATGTGCCGTGGAGTCGGTTCTGACTCATAGCGACCCTGTACAAGGTTTCTGAGGCTGTAAATCTTTAAAGGAGCAGAAAGTCTCATCTTTCTCCTGCGGAACAGCTGATAGTTTCGAACTGCTGACCTTGAGGTTTGCAGCCTGATTCATAACCACTATGCTACCAGAGTTCCTTGTTTCACATATTAGAAGCTTAAAATTTAGTATGGTTGAGATTACCCTATAAGCAGAGTAAGTGCGGACTTATATACATTTGGTGGTGGTTATGTGCCATGGAGTCCGTTCCAATTCACAGGGACCCTGTACAAGGTTTCCGAGGCTTTAAATCTTTATGGGAGCAGAAAGCCTCATCTTTCTCCAGAGAACAGTTGATAGTTTCAAACTGCTGACCTTGAGGTCAGCATCACATTTTGTATTTACTATGCTACTTACTGATCTGTACGGAACAGTTTCCAGGAGAAAGATGAGGCTTTCTGCTCTGCAAAGATTTCCAGCCTCAGAAACTCTATATAGGGATGCTAGGAGTTGGAACTGATTTAACAGCAACAACAATAGTTAGTGAGCAGTTTCATACAGGTTTCATCAATGTGGTGAAAAATGTTTTCACTACAAATTAGTAAGTAAGCACAACTAAGATCATGCTTACCATGCTTGCTGGTTATACCATCCCTGTCAGGGATTATAAATTTGAAAAGAGCTTGATTCTGTAAGAAAGTGCAGTGGAGTTAGGAGAGAGGCTGTTGCCAGCCATAGCTATAAACAGAATCTTTGATGCGGTTAAAAAATATATGTGAGATGGTTCACTATCACTAATTCACTACAAATTAGTAGCCAAGCACAAGTAAGCCCATGTTTACCTAGCTTAGTGAGTAGATCCTCTGACACCTGAAATATTCAGAAAGTCCCCTGGAAGTAAGAAATAAAGCTATTTTTACTCTGATAATTACAAATTTCAAGCACTTTGAACAGTAAACCTGGATGAGGTTAGAGTAATAACTGAAGAGTTGTTTCCCTTAGGTCAGGGGTGGGGAACATCAGACCCTACAGCTGCATAAGGCCAGGAATTGATTTAGTTGGTCCCTGTTAACGCAACCACAGTTCCAAACCATCACATCTGTTGTTGTTGCTAAATGCTGCCAAGTTGGTTCTGACAAAATGTGACACTGTATAGAATTTACAAAGAGTTGCTGGTGGATTTGAAAGGTCGCATATGAGTTAAAATTAGCACTGTAGTTGAGTGCTAATACTATAGAGCTATACCATGACTCCAAGCCATCACATTGTTGTTGTTAAGTGCCATCGAGTCAATTCCGACCCCTAGTGACCCTGTTTTTAGGGTTTCCAAGGAGCAGCGGGTGAGCTTGAACTACTGACCTTGCAGTGCAAACGACTTTGCAGTCTGATGCATTAGCCCACAGCACCACACCAGGACTCACATTAGGGATGAGTTAATTAAATATTTGACCAGATATAGCAGACTAGTTTTTAAGTTAATAATTTTTTATGACCTGTGGATTATGTTATAAATTTTGGCAGAAAAAGTTTCCAATCCCTGCTTTAGTTAATCCATACAAAGTGCTTCATGAAGCTCTATGAATGGGTCTAAAAATACTTTCAGCTTCATCCCACTAATTCCCAACTTCCCTTCTTTACCAGACTTTCTTTATAAACTTGTCCATTATCTTCCAGACATTCAGTGGGGTGCATTTGATAACTGTTTCAAAGTTGTTGTTGTTAAGTACCTTCACAAGACTGTGCCTTGAATCAATCAATGCCTTTTAAATTATAAAAGCAAGAGATAAAGCAAAGAAACAGAGAGGGAGGAAGATTACATCATATAAAGATTACCAAAGATCAAGAGCCAACAAAAGATCAAGAGCCAACAGAGAGAAAATACCTTCCCTAAAGTCAGAAGCCTGAATTTGGTTCTTTAGCTAGTTACACTGGAGAAAATAAATTTTTGTTTTTTTAAAGCTACCTACTTCAGATAATTCTATTATAGCAGCTAAAACATATGTGTTTGTGCAATGCCAGTAACTAACAAAGAATTGTTAGCCAGATTAAAGTTCTCTAAAAATAAAAGAAAAAGAATTACTCTTTAGTTTCCAATTTACTATCTCTGTATGAATATAAAACATTGAAATAACAAGAACACTATGGTGAGTATTGCATTAGGTAATCAAAGTATATTTAAGAAAATAATAAATGTATATAATTATTATTATATACATTTTGTTTTAAATTAAATATTTTGTTTTTCAACAATTTCAGTCAAACATTTACACAGTTTGAATCTAAAGAGTATTTCATGAAATTTTTGAAAGGCACATGAAATAATAAAGTAATGACATAGATAAGATACTTTTAAAAATAGAGAATATTGTAAAATTTGTTCCACTAAAGAATATGAAAATATTACAGCATTTAAGTCTAGTGATAATAACACAGCATATCTACACCAATCAGAAAAAAATAGATAACTCTGAAGCTGACATACACATAAAGAGAAAGATGATTCATATTCAAAATAAAATTATAAATTAGTGAATAGACATGTATACTTCTATGTATTTTGGTGAGAAAATTAAAAATGTATTAGAAAAAATAAACTTCCTGCATCTCACAAAATTCATCATAAATGGCAAGTGGGTTGAAAAAATTAAAAAGAAAACAAAACCAAAAAAAGCAAATAAAAATATTAAACAAAAAAAATAAAATACATGAGGATATTTTTGTGACTCTAGAATGAACAAATATTATTTGTGCACATCTTAAAGAATCCAAATTATAATAGAATGATGGTAAAAAATATTTACAATAAATATTTAATTATTCTGCATAACAAAATACATAATTAATAGAATTTAAAAGCAAAACACAGAATCAGAGCAGCTGTTTACACAAGACCTACAAGCAACAGAGTGACCCAGAATATTAAGGATCTTTTAAACTTTGGAGAAAATATGATGAAGCTAATTTACAACTGTTTTTCAGAAAAAGAAATATGATATAAATAAGGCATAAACATGGTTTACCACACCAGTAGTCAGATATATAAATTCAAGAAGAAATAAGTTTTCATTTAACATCTACTTGTTGTTGTCCTTAGGTGACATTGAGTCAGTACTGACTCATAAAGACCCTAATGCAAATCAGAATGAAACACTTTCTGGTCCTGTGCCGACTTCACAATCATTGCTACATTTAAGCCTATTGCTGCTGCCACTGTGCCAATCCATGTTGCTTGGGGTCTTCCTTTTTTTCTCTGACTCTCCATTTTACCAAACATGATATCCTCCAGTGACTGGTCCCTTCTAACAGTTATGTCTAAAGTATGAGAGACAAACTTTGGCCATCCTAGCTTCCAAGGAGCATTGTGGATGTACTTCTTTCAACAAAGCTTGGCTTATTCTTTTGACAGTCCATGGCATTTTTAATAATCTCCTCGATCACCATAGGACAATTGCATCAACTCTTCTCTGGTCTTCCTTATTCAATGACCAACTTTCATGTGCATATGAGGTTATTGAAAATACCATGGCTTGGATTAGGTGCACCTTAATTCTCAAACTGACATCTTTGATCTTAAACAGTTTGTAGAAGTCTTGTGCAGCAGGTTTGCCTAATGCAATTTATTGTTTGATTTCTCACCTGCTGCTTCCATTAGTGTTGGTGGTTGATGCAAGCAAAATGAAGTCTACGATAAACTCAATCTTTTCTCCATTTATATGGATGCTGTTTATTGTTCCAAGTGGTGAGGATTTTTGTTTTCTTTACATTGAAAAGCAAACCACACTGAAGGCTTTGATCTTCATCAGTAACCATTTAAGTCATCTGCACTTTCATCAAGCAAGCTTCTATCATCTGCATATCTCACACTGCTAGTGAGTCTTTCTCCAATCCCGATGCCACATTTTTCTTAATATAATCCAGCTTTTCACATTATTTGCTAAGGATACACATTAAATAAATATGGTGAAAGAATAAAACCCTGGCACACACCTTTTCAAATTTTAAACCATTCTGTGTTCCTTGTTCCTTTTCAACAACTGCCTCTTGGTTTATGTATAGGTTCCTTATGAGCACAAGCAAGTGTTCTGGAATACTCACTCTCCACAATGTTGTCTAGAGCTTGTCCTGATCCACACAACTGAAAGCCTTTATGTAGTCAATAAAGTACAGGTAAACATCTTTCCAGTATTCTCTACTTTCAGCCAAAATCCATCTGACATCAGTAATGATAGATAGAATGATGGTAAAAATATTTACAATAAAATTTTAATTAATTAAAATTAAATGCAATACACAGAATCAGAGCAGTGGTTTGCACAATATCTGCAAGCAACAGTTAACCAGAATATTAAGGATATTTAAAAATTTGGGAAAAACAATGATCAAGTTATTTTATAGCTATTTTTCAGTAAAAGAGATATATTACAAATAAAGTATAAACATGAACATATAAATCAAGTAGAAATATGTTTGCACTTAACACCTGTTTACACAGGTAAAATGTGGTGATATGCATTAATGCGCTTGACTTCAAAGTCAGTTTGAACCATAAGATTAGTGGTTCAGTCTCACGAGTCTGTATTCAGAAAGACTATATAGGATCACTATGGATTGGAACTTACTCATCGGCACTTAACAACAGCAACACATAGGTAAATTCAGACCTGATAAAATGAATTCACCCAGCTGTCATTTTGTCTTAATGTAGTGGCTAGCATGTTGCTGTGATTTTTGAAGCTATGCCATCAGTATTTTAAATATCTACAGGATCACACAAGGTAGACAGTGTTCAGTTGATCTTCCAGTAGGACGGAGAGACAAATTACTTCCATCTATTTAGTCACTGAAAACCTTATGAATGGCAGAGGAATACTGTTAGCACCATAATGTTCAATAATGAAACATGATGAAGAGCACCACAGTATTATCAGATATATTGCCGAAAATGAGCCTCCCAGGTTGGAAGGCACTCAAAATACAAATATGGAATAGTTGCTTCCTCAAAGTAAGTTGATGATGTTATGCGAATGAAGTAATCTTTCTGGATCTTCATTTGTTAATGTGGGCATAACTAAAAATGAGGAGAAACAGATGTAAACATCCATTAATACTTAAAGCCTGGAATATAGAAAGTCTGAATCTAGAAAAAAATGGAAGTGGTCAAAAATGAAATGGAATGCAAAAATTTTACTAGCCTATGCATTAGTGAAATTAAATGGACTGTTTTGGACATTTTAAATCAATCACTGAATAGTAATCATGTCACAATCATCATCAAAAGAACATTTCAAGATCTAGCTTAAATTACAACACTGTCGGTGATAATATAATATCTATATGCCTACAATGAAGAGCAGTTAACACAACTATTATTCAACTTTATGCACCAACTACTAAAAGCTAGTGATGATGAAACTGAAGACTTCTACTATCTTCTTCAGTATAAAACTGAGCAAACACGCAATCAAAATGTATTGACAATTACTGGCAATTTGAATGCAAAGGGTTGGGAGCAAAGACAAAGTTTCATTCACTGGAAAAATATGGGAACAAAGAGGAAGTTTCATTCATTGGAAAATATGGCATTGGTGATAGGAAACAGTGATACTAGAGGTTTCATAATAGATTTTATGTGACAAATACCTTATTGCCAATACGTTAATTTAACAACATAAAAGATGACTATGCACATGGACCTCACCAGATGGAATGCACAGAAATCAAATTAACTACAAGTGTGGAAAGAGACAGTGGAAATACTCCATTTCATCAGCCAAAGCAAGACCAGAGGTAGACTGTGGTAAAGACTATCCACTTCTATGTGAGTTCAGGTTGAAACTGAAAAAGATTAAAACAAGTCCAGAAGAGCCAAAATATGATCTTGAACATATCCCACTTGAAGTTGGACATCAATCTGAGGCAGGCAGGCCTGCGGAAATAGGCGCTGGCCCCCAGTGCTCCCCAGGCTCATAGCTCATTCCTGGAGCAAGGTTCACATTCCAGGAAATAAGCAACAGACCACCTCAGCCTCATGTGATTACCCATGCTAATCTCCTGTTCCTGACCCACCTCTGGGAGGGAACAGAGCCCCGAGCTAATGTTCACCTGCTTCTAAGCTTGCTTGTATGCTCATACATCATTCCCCACCTTATGTTTGAACTAACCAATCCCAGGTAGCCTGTGAAGCTGTTGGTCCCTGCTAACCAATCCCAAATGAACTCATGTATGCACTCCTATTCCCTATAAAATATCCTCACATAGGGAAAATGGGGCTCAGCCTTTGGATAGGAATCCTCTGAGCCATGTGCTAGCACAGTAAAGGTCCTTCCTTTGTTACAATCCATGTGTCATTGGCAACTCCTTCACAGCAACTCCGGTAACAATCCTAAGAACAGATTTGATGAATTAGACACTAATGATCAAAGACCAGAAGAACTGTGGGATGACATGAAGAATATCATACAGGAAGAACACAAAAGCTCATGAAGAAGACAAGAAAGAAGGAAAAGACAAAAATGTATGTCAGAACACACTCTGAAACTTGCTCTCCATTATAGAAATACTGAAGCAATGGAAGAAATGAAGATATAAATGACTTGTATTGAATATTTCAAAGTTCATCTTGACAACACAAAGTAAAATATTATACTGAAATGTGCAAAGACCTGGAGTCAGAAAATCAAAAGGGAAGAGCACAGTC
>NW_006408765.1:3973882-3979580 GCF_000296735.1 Chrysochloris asiatica
AAAAACAATTCAAAAATGGCTACAGCAATACAATGACAGGAAGCTGATAGAAGTTCAGGCCAGATTCAAATGGGGACATGGAATAAAGGATATCATTGCTGATAAGCAGGAAATATCAGAAAGATGTTTACCTGTGCTTTATTGACTACGCAAAGGCTTTCAATTGTGTGGATCATGACAAGCTATGGACAACATTGCTGAGAATGCGTATTCTGGAACACTTAATTGTGCTCATGAGAATCCTGTATGTACACCAAGAGGCCATCATTTAAATAGAACAAGGGGAAACTGAATATTTAAAATCAGAAAAAGTGTATGCCAGGATTGTTTTCTTTCAGCATAGTTATTCAATCTGTAAGCAAAGCAAATAATTTGAGAAGCTGGAATTATATGAAGAAGACCAACGTTTTATCAGGTTTATAGGAAAATTCATGAACAACTTGTGATATGCAGATAACACAACCTTGCTTCCTGTAAGAGAACTTAATATACTTACTAATGAAGATCAAAAACCTTATCTTTCCATGTGGGTTGCATCTCAATGCAAAGAAAAAAAAAAAAAAACTCCTCACTACTGGATGGAGAAAAGATTTAAATTTTCAAAGAGTAAACACTCATAGAATCAGCAGTCAAGAAATCAAATGAGGCATTCCCTTGGGCAAATCTGTGGCATAAGAGCAAAGATGTCAGTTTGAGGACTAAGGAGTGCCTGACCCAAACCATTGTATTTTAAATAGCTTCATATGCATATGAAAGTTGAACAATGAATAAGGAAGACCTTAGAGGAAATGACTCATTTGAGTTCTGGTGTTAGAAGAGCATATTAAAAGCACCTTGGACTGCCAGAACAAACAGATCTGTTTTGAATGAGTGTAGCCAGTACATCCTTAGAACCAAGACAGCCAGACTTCATCTCTCATATTTAGAATATACTATAAGGAGCTCTGGTAGCGTAGTGGTTATGAATCGGGCTGCGAACCTTAAGGTCAGCGGTTCGAAACTACCAGCCGCTCCACGGGAGAAAGATGAGGCTTTCTACTCCCGTAAAGATTTACACCCTCGGAAACCCTGTACAGGGTCGCTATGGGTCGGAACCGACTCTACGGCACTTAACAACAACAACAACAGCATCAGGATAGACTACCCTTGGAGAAGAAAATTATACTTATATCATACTTACTTTACAGTGGCGCGTCAGTGAAAAAGAGGAAGGCCCCTAACCAGATGGTTTGACATAGTGACAACAGCAATGGGTTATATCATAGCATAAATTGTGAGATTGGCCCAAGACTGATATTGCTGAGTCTGTACTGACTCAATCACACCTAACAACAGCCAGCAAAAGCAGTAAGATAAATGTGGTGTTGTAGGATAAACACTGGACTACTGACCAAAGGGCAGTAGTTCAATCCACCAGTCACTCCTTTGAAACCCTATATAGGATCACTATAAGCTGGAACCAAATTGAAGGCACTTAAGTGCTCCTCAGAAACCCTTTATAGGGTCCCTATGAGTTGGTGCCATCTGGATGGCACTTAACAACAATAAACCAGCAATAGGACTCCTGGTGTGACCCTGTAGGATAAGCACTGTGCTGCTAACCACAAAGTCAGCACCCTTCCAGTTGCTTCTAGGAAACCCTACACAGAACTGTCTTGATGGCTTTTAACAATGTCAACAACAAAAAATAAAAAGGCCAAAAAAAAAAAAAAAACAACAAACCCAAAAACTGTCAGTACTATAAACTGGGACTGTCACTTTACAGCCTCGGAAACCCTGTGAAGGGTCGCTATGAGTCGGAACTGACTCCATAGCACCTAGCAACAACAACATCACTTTTACTGCGAACTATAAGGTCTGCAGTTCAAGCCCACCAGTTGCTCCTATGGATACTGTATAGGGTTACTATGAGTCAGAATCGACTCGACAGCTTTTAACAACAGCAACATCACTGCCAAAAACATTAGAGGAAAATGTAAAGAACTTGGTACAAAGATCATGTGGAAACCATGTCTGACTTCTGATTTCATAACGGGGAAAGAGTATCAAACTCAAAATCAACTCAAGGACAATTCCTATGAAGCAGAGATCAGACATGTTTCCAGCATCCAACCTTCTTTACCCTATGTAACACCAACCATTCATCCCACAGCACTTGCTGGCTGTTTCACCTCTGGGTTCGATAATCCATTACAATGGCCACACAGAACTCATAAAAATACTCACGATTATGGGGTTTATTACAGAAGGAAACAGGGTACAATTCAGGATGAAAAAAGACTTAGGATGCAGCAGTTATTCAGACAGGAATGCCTCTTGTCTGCCATACTACAGGCACGCCTCACTCTTGTCTTTGGCCTCTCAGTCATGTGGTCCCTTGGCCTCAACCTGGCTTGGGCAAGTCTGTAAATGTCCAAAGGACATACACTTTTTGCTAGTCTGTGAATGCCCAAAGGGCACATTCTTTGAGCCAGTTTTTTGCCCATAAGCAATTAGCTTTACTTAGTGCATAGGTAGCGTAGTGGTTATGAATCGGGCTGCAAACCCGCCAGGTCAGCAGTTCGAAACTACCAGCTATTCCACGGGAGAAAGATGAGGCTTTCTGCTCCCGTAAAGATTTACAGCCTCGGAAACCCTGTACAGGGTCGCTATGAGTCGGAACCGATTCCACAGCACATAACAACAACAACAGTGCATAGGTCTAGAGTCAGAAGCGGTTCTGTCTCTCCATGCCATTGCCTCTGCCTATAGGTAGAGATCTTACACTTCACTCAAGCTCTTCTTTCTTGATGGTCCTGGGATTTTCAGTCTCTGCTTCTGAGATGGCTCCTTTTAAACCTTGCTAGAGAACAAAACTAACCAATCCCAGTCTTGTTGTTGTTATTATGTGCCATGGAGTCAGTTCCAACTCATAGCAACCCTGTACAGGGTTTCCAAGGCTGTAAATCTTTGCGAGAGCAGAAAGCCTCATGTTTCTCCCATGGAACAGCTGGTAGTTTCGAACTGCTGACCCTGTGGTTCACAGCCCGATTCGTAACCACTTTACTATCAGAAAGTCCTGTATACCTTATTTGCCTAGTCCCACCCAATTACTGTGGAGTCCTAGTGTGGTGCTGTAAGATAAATCACTGGACTGCAAGGTCGGTTTGACCTGCAAGGTTGGTGGTTGAAA
This sequence comes from Chrysochloris asiatica, assembly GCF_000296735.1. NCBI lineage: Eukaryota > Metazoa > Chordata > Mammalia > Afrosoricida > Chrysochloridae > Chrysochloris > Chrysochloris asiatica. The sequence goes on from NW_006408765.1 coordinate 3,977,055, forward strand.
CTCGCCAGCCGCTCCTCAGAAACCCTATACAGGGTTGCTGGGTTTGAGCCAACTCACAAGCACTTAACAACAACCCAATTACTTAGTGGAAATTAATATTTTGGATAGAAAAGTCATATCAAGAAAATTTAAAGCACTACACTTGGCAAGAAAAAAAGCAAACTGAGGGAAGAAAAATTGTATATATACTATACAATTTCTTTAATATTTAAATATATGTAGCACAGTACTATATATTTTATATAATATGTGATAAATACATAGAGGAGTAAAAACAAAGTGAAGTTATTATTTTTCCTGGAAGAACAGTAGAAACAAGGTTTCTTTAAAGTGTCTGTATAGGGTTTCCCAGGAGCTGCAGCTGTGTTTGAACTGTTAACCTTTTTGTTAGTAGTCCAGTGCTTATCCTACAGCACCACTTCAGCACCATCTGTAATCTATGAAATAAAGATTTAATAATGTTGATGATGGTATTTGTATACCTCTATTGTTAAAAAATTCTTAAATATGAAAATATTTTTTAAAGTAACAATAATTTCATTGATTTAAAAAAATTGCTAAGCTCCCAATTTGTTCCAGTTATGTTTTAAGTTTTGGGAAAATGGGATTCTATAAAAAAATAGTGTGCATGATTTAGAAAAGTCGGAAGTAGTAGACACATATGAGTGAAGAGACAGACTGTAAAATTAATAAATAAAAAACAAATACACAATGTGTCCATTGCATTAAATTGTATTCTCCCAAAATATGTGCTAAAATCCTAACTCCTGTATCTGTGGCTTTAAGCCTTTGGGGAATAGGGCTTTCTTTGTTTACTTAATGAGGTTATATCAGTGTATGGTGTGTTTTAAACACAGTGACTTTTTAAATATGAAATGAGCAGATTAGACACATAAGTAAAGAAGGTGAGATAATTGCCAAGCAGGGACTGACAGAGACGTTTGCCAGAGAAAAGAGAGACAGCTTTCCCCTTAGAGCTAATGCCCCGAATTCTTCCTTCTAGTCCGCTAAATTGTGAGAAAATAAATATTATATTCTTTGAAATCATCCATATGTGATATATCTGTTACAGCATCACCAAGAAATAATGTATTAGGAAATAATGAGTGGAAATTAAAACAAAAAACAAACAAACAAACAAAAAATGAAACGGGCATAGGGAAATACAGTATAAATAAGGAAAGGTGTTTTAGACTTGACATTAAGAGAAGGCCATTTTGGTAAAATGGCATTTTAATAAGTGAGAAGGGAGGTGAGGAGAAGTCTAGGAAAAGAGGGTGTATAGGTATAAAGAGAGCATTGATTGCAATATGTTTGGCATATTTGGGGAAAAAAAGGACTCAAAAGAGGCTAGTGTGACTAAAAGGATTACTTGCCAATGTTTAGACATGATATCCAAAATGCAAGCATGCTACAATTAATTAAAAAAACACAAGCACATTTTATTTTGTGTAAAGAAAGAAATCATAGAGACACAAAATACACAGTTTATTTTGCTCACAGGGGATGAAGCCCTTTGGGATTTTGCTTTCTCTGAAATTAAATAAGAAGTGTTTTAACATATTTTTAGCATATTTTCATATGATAAGTGAGTCTGCAAAATCTTTGAAATTAAGTATGCTAGATGTCCATCTGAAATTTTCTATAAAAATATAATTATTGGATGCTGAGAAAGTGAATGAAAATTCATAAAAATCAGTTTCTGTGTATGTATTTTAATGAAATGAGCCAGTGCTGAATTTTGATCCTCTTGTCAATGGAATATATATTCTAAATTATATTGGTGCTACAGAATTTGAAGTGTGCTTCAAGCACTTTTGGAGGCATCAAAAATGATGTACATGTGAGACCAACATTAAAAGGTAAACAAACTCAGTACTCTTTTGTTCTTTTAGGAATCTGGATAGTTGTAACTATTGGGCAAGTCAGAACTATAATTTGAACATTGGGAAGTAAAGATGAGGCAGAATAAAACAGATTTGAATCTTAAATGGACATAACAATAGCGTAGCTCAAAAAATGTTAGTGATGAAGGCAAATTTATCTGAAGCTAAGACAATATTTCTGTCCTTTAATATTCCTTTCCTTTAAAAAGCAACCCTGAGAAATAGATGGAACTCTTTGTAAAAACAGAGGAATTTCTTAAAAATGTATTAAAGCGTACACCTAATTATTATTTATTAGGTGAACAGGATTAGGCTTGGCTTCAAAATCAAATTGTAAATTTGTTTAACCAATCAAAAATAAATCATTAAAAATTGTGAAATATAAAGCATATATTTGCCTCTATTTTGCAACTTATATCCTATGACATAAATTGTGGACCAAATCCACAAAGTAGATTACAGATATGTATTTGATTCTTGGCTCTATGTTAATGAAACATTTTAATTGCAAATGTATCAGACAGCTGTAACTAGGGTAACAAATTATAGCACTAGCCAATATAAAAAAGGGAATCCTGGTGTGGCATTGTGGGATAAACACTGGACTGCTAATCATAAGGTTGATGGTTCAAATCCACTA
>NW_006408765.1:3980651-3981146 GCF_000296735.1 Chrysochloris asiatica
CATACATTGATAGAGAACTTTCATAAGTTCAAGCCAGATTCAGAAGAGGCTAGGGATATCACTGCTGATGTCCGATGGACCTTGGCTGAAACCAGAGAATATCAGAAAAGTTGTTTACCTGTGCTTTATTGATTACTCAAAGACTTTTGATTGTGTGGATCATGACAAGCTATGGAGAACATTGCAAAGTATGGGTATTCCTGAACACTTAATTGTGCTCATGAAGAATCTGTATATGGACCAAGAAGCAGTGTGTGACAAGGTTGCATTATTTCACCATATTTATTCAACCTGTATGCTGAGGAAATAATCTGAGAATCTGGGTTCTATAAAGAAAAATGTGGCATCAGAATTGGAGAAAGACCCATTAACAACCTGCGACATGCACATGATACAACCTTGCTTGCTGAAAGTGGAGTTAAAACATTTACTGAGAAGATCAAAGAGCATAGCCTTCGGTATGGACTCCATCTCAATGTAAAGAAAACAAAAATC
>NW_006408765.1:3981686-3986908 GCF_000296735.1 Chrysochloris asiatica
ATGGCACCTAACAACAACAACAACATAGGGTTTCTAAGACTGCAATTTTTTAAAGCAACAGACAGCCTCATCTTTTTTCAATGGAGTAGTTTGTGGGTTTGAATCATGACTGTGATTAGCAACTCACTGCTTCACACACTATTTCACTACTTCCTCTATCTTATGGACCACTCAAAATTACAGTTAGTGTTCACTCTAATAAATCAGGATGACTGTTTCATCTTAAAGTGATTAATTTACTAATATCTATAATTGCTTTTTTATTCTTATAAGTAAACATGTCTAGGTTCTGCCTTGCATAGCCTACCCTTCAAAGACTCAAGCGTCTCCCGTATCTAAAATGCATTCACTGTATCGCAATATCCCCTAAAGTTTCAATTTATTATAGGCACCAAGTCTAGTCCAAAATCTAATCCAAATATAATTAGCTAAACATTTCCAAATCTCCTTAAGTTAATTAGGTATGGGTGAGGCATTGGACAGAATCCTTCCTGAGGCAAAATTCCTTCTGTACACCTCTGAAAATACAAAGCAATTTCTCTTCTTCCAAAACATAATGGGGTACAGACAAGGGGTAAAAGTTGTAGACCTTGCAATTCAACAGGGAAAAAATGAAAGGAAGAAGGTAGTGGTCACCAGTTCCTAGAATTTGAAAATTCAACAGGGCAAAATCCATTAAAGTCAAGTTTTCAAGGGCTGGAAATAGTCCTCTATCCTTTGAGACTCTTCTGCCTGTGCTATGGCCTCCAGTGCCCTTAGCTCTGGTTTCTGGGGTTGAGGTTCTGCCTTCAGAGATATCCTTTCTTATTCATAAAGTGCACTACATGTTTTTATTATGTTAGCATTTTAATACCAGTAGACGATTAGATCCTAAGAGCCTCCCTTAAATTTATCCTTTCTCTGTTTTTATTTGCTACAGTGGGTAGTGTTTTTTACTAATATAGCATTATCAGTACCGTTATCTGTCATGGCTATTTATATTACTGAAACCCTGGTGTTGTTGTTGTTGTTAAGCGCCGTGGAGTTGGTTCCGACTCATAGCGACCCTCTACAGGGTTTCTGAGGCTGTAAATCTTTACGGGAGCAGAAAGCCTCATCTTTCTTCCATGGAACAGCTGGTAGTTTCGTAACCGCTACACTAAACCCTGGTGTAGCACTATTTAATAAGCATTGGACTGCTAACTGCAAGATGGACAGTTCAAACCTACCAAATGCTCCTGAAAACCCTACAATGGGTTGTTATGAGTCAGAACCAACTCAATGGCACTTAACAATAGCAATATTATTTTCCTGAATAATCCCCTTTCTATTCATGGCTTCTTCTAAGATGCTTGGTTGAGTGGATCCATGAACCTCATACTTATTCCCTTCAACACCAATACCACAATACTGGGGGCCAGAAATCCAAAATCTGTATCACTGATCTCAAATTAAGGAATCAGCTGCATGGCACTTTCTTGCACTCTAAAACACATTCCTTGTGTTTTCCACTTTCTAGTGACTGCTTACTTCCAGAGTCTAATGGCTAAATCACTTCAAATTCTGCATGTGTCTTAAAGTTACTTCTTCTTCTGTTTGTTTAATCTCCTTCTGCTTTACTATTAGAAGAATATTGTAGTGAAACCTATGAGACCCTGAACTTAAGGGGACTGCCTTGTTTTTCTAAGTCTTGCAGGTTTTCCTTCTTAGACAGGGTGCAGTCTAACTACTTTTTCTATTGCTCAGTTTGATGGAACACATTTGAGTTTTCATTCTCTGACAAGTTTCTATCTTTATACAGTTTGCAGCTTTTGTAGGTTTTACTTTAGTACCATAGTAAATATAAGGGGACTTCAAAACTTCCTGGAAAATGAAAATAAAATAAAAGTTATTAAAGAATGAACTTTCTCCAAAAACATTTTGAAGTTCTCTAATATATGCATTGTCATTGCTGTTGTTGTTAGGAGCTGTCAAGTGCGTTCCAACTCATAATGACCCTATCTATGTACAACAGAGAGATATTCTGCCTTGTCCTGAGTAACCTTCACAATTGTTGGCATGTATGCATTTACATATGAGGGGAAGTCAAAAAGTATTACTACAAAAATCATAGCAGTGTTTTTAAACAAAAACATAAAAATATGAAGCATCTCAACATATCCTCCATCTAAGACTATGCACTCCTGAAGTCAGGTTTCCATCTCTCTAATTCTTCCCCCAAATAATTCTGTACTCTTCCATTTACATCACAAAATCAGCAGTTTTAGCATTCGTGGTGGACTCAAATCCCGTTCTTTGAATTTGATGTACAAAAAGAAGTCTTAAGAGGGAAGATCAAGGATATAGGGCAGATGAAGTAATTTTTCCCAGTGAAATTCTGGAAGGAATTTTATTGCAGTTCAAACAGACCTTGGGGTCCAGGGCTTATCCCACAGCACCACACCAGGACTCCTAGTTGAGTAGTGGTAATAGAAAATAATCCTAGACATAACTTTTCTGACCTTTTTCTCATCAGTCCAGTTCACTAAATTCTTAAGACTTCTTCTGAATGATCATCCTGTATCCTTAGGGTGGGAAAAATCTATCAGGGTAAGCCTTTGGAATCCCCAAATACCATGACCATGATCTTCGAGTTGGTCTTTCTGCTTTGAATACAATTGGTCCAACATATTTTACAGACACTGGTTTGTTTGGAACATTTTTTCAGGCACTGCTGGTGTGGTGCTGTAGAATAAGCACTGGACTGTGAACCACAAGGTCCGTGGTTCAAACTCATCAGCTGTTCCTTAGAAGCACTATAAAGTGTCACTATGAGTCAGAACCGACTCCATGACACTTAACAGCAGCAGCAATGATGCTAAGACAAATGGGTTACCAAGAGAACCTTTGCTTAGCTACTTATTGATCACAAAACATGTTTAAACACATTTTCTTTGGAATTAATATAACCATGTCCTAACTGGAAACCTCATGAGTTGTACACTGATTCAAAATAAATGATTAAGTCTATAAAATAAGATAGTAAGAAACCCATTTTACATATAGATAAGAAGGTGACATTATATAAAAGATGCTTCTCTTGAATATTCATAAATATCTGCAAATGCATTTCTATGTCTGGCTATAGATAACTAGAATCTTATTCAGCTGAGCAGTTGACTTGGAACAAATTGTAGCTTCCTCTACAGTAAGTTTTCAAAATTTATATATACTTTATTTAGTCAAGTGAGCTTTGGAGCTAATTTTGGGGTAGAAAGATTGATATATTTATCCTCCTCTTTGTTTTCAGAAGCATTATTCAGTAAACACTATGCCTTTCATGTTTTTGCTACAGAATTTGACATGATTTCAAAAGAAAACAAAACCAAACCCACTGCCATTGAGTTGATTCCAACTCATAGTAGTCTACCTATAAAACAGAATAGAACTGCTCTGATAATGTAAATCTTTATCCTAATAAATAGGTGATGGGTTTCAATATCTTATACTGTAGTTATTAATCAATGCCTAACCCACAGTGCCACAAGAGTGCCTAAATTAATTATCACTGAATTTAAATGGAAATGTTCTATTAATTTATGAAAAATGTGTTGAATGCCTTCTGTGTGCGAGACACTGTGCCAAGTATTAAAGAAATAGCTGGTTTCTGATTTTTAGATAGGTTCATATTGTTAAATATTATATACTAATTGAAATAAACAATTGAATATGAAATGTATAAGTTAATATGAATATGAACTTCAAAAAGTTTGTGGAAAACTGAATCAAATGATAATAGAATTTATTCCTGAACTTTCTGATGTTCTACCCATTAATATTGGAAATGAGAATTTTGACACATTTATATGACTTGAGTATTATGTACATCTGATATTGAAATCCCTATTTTCAGTATGCAAAGAGGCTAAGGAACTTGCCAACAGACACACAACTATTAACAGCCTGCACTTTGTACACTAAGTCAAAAACTTTAATCCTAAAGTTTTTATTTTAAAACTTCTAGATTCTGTATCAGGGTTTAATAAAGTAAACAATGTTGTTGTTGTGAGGTGCCATCAAGTCAGTACCAACTCACAGCAACCCTATGCACAACAGAATAAAACACTGCCCTTTGCTGCTGTCACTGTGCCAATCCATTTCATTGGGAAGTCTTCTTATAAAAATCCACTTTACCAAACAAGATTTCCATCTCCAGGGATTGGGCCCTCCAGATAATATGTCCAAAGTATGAGAGACAAAGTCTGAGCATCCTGGCTTCCAAGGAGCATTTTGGATGTACTTCTTTCATTACAGATTTTTTTTTTTGTTCTTTTGGCAGTCCATAGTACTTTTAATATTCTCCTCCAACACCATAATACAAATGAATTAATTTGTCAAACGTCTTCTTCATTGTCCAACTTTCACAAGTATATGAGATTATTGAAAAAACCATGGCTTGGATCAGGTGCACCTTAGTCCTCAAATTGACATCTTTGTTTCTTCAACACTTTAAAGAGGTCTTGTAAATAAGATTTGCTTAATACAACCTGTCTGATATCTTGCTTGCTGCTTCTATGATTATTGATGGTTGATCTGAGCAAAATGAAATCTTCAACAACTTAAATTTTTCTCCATTTATTAAATGTTGCTTATTGGTACAGTGGTGAGGATTTTTATTTTCTTTACATTGAGGTACAAGCCATACCAAAGGCTGTGGTCTTTGATAGTCATGAGTAAGTATTTAAAAATCTCTTCACTATCAGCAAGCAAGGTTGTATCATTTGCATATTGCAGGTTTTTAATGAGTCTTCCTCTAATCTTGATGCATGTTTTTCTTCATACACTTCACCTTCTCGTGTTATTTGCTTAGGATACTGACTAATTAAGTATGGTGACAGAATACAACCCTGGCATACACCTTTCCTAATTTTAAATCATTCAGTGTTCCCTTGTTCTGTTCAAACAGCTGCCACTTGGTCTATGTTCCCTTGTTCTGTTCGAATGACTACTTCATGAGCACAATTAAGTGTTCCAGAATACTCATTATCCACAGTGTTGTCCAGAGCTTGTCATGATTCACACAACCGAAAGCCTTTTCATGGTCAATAAGCACAGGTAAACATCTTTCTGGTATTCTCTGCTTTCAGCTAAGATCCATATTATGTCAGCAATGGTATCCCCAGTTCCAAGTCCTCTTCTGAATTTGTCTTGAACCTCTGGAAGTTCTTTTCCAATGTAAGGATGCAACCATTTTTAGTGTTATC
>NW_006408765.1:3989238-4000665 GCF_000296735.1 Chrysochloris asiatica
AGTTGGTAGAATTATTCAATTTCATCATCACTGACTTTAGTGATTGGTGGCATAGTGGTTATGAATCGGGCTGCGAACCTCCAGGTCAGCAGTTCGAAACTACCAGCTGTTCTGTGGGAGGAACATGAGGCTTTCTGCTCCCATTAAGATTTACAGCCTCAGAAACCCTATACAGGGTCACTATGAGTTGGAACTGACTCCACGGCACATAACCACCACCACCACCACTTAATTTGAATAATTGTGGTATTAACTGGTCTCCCTGTTGTTGTTGTTGTTGTTGTTAACTACTGTTGAGTCATTTCTGATGAATAGCAACTCTGTATAGGTTTTCCAAGGAGCAGCATGTGAGTTTGAACTGCCTACCTTGTGGTTAACAGTCCAGTTCTGATCCCATATCACTACACCAAGAGTTCCGGTCTTCCATGTAAGCATATGGATATTATCCTACCACAGACAGCATTGTACTTCAAAACAAATCTTGATATATTCTCTTTTACTATTCTGGGAATGAGAAATTGAAGAAGAATGGCATCTCATTCATTGTAAAAAAAAAAGAGCATTTCAAGATCTGTATTGAAATACAATGCTATCTGTGATAGGCTCATATAAATTCATCTACAAGGAAGGTCAGTTAATAACAATTATTCGAAATTTATTCATCACCAGTGATGATACAGTAAGGAATCCTACAAACTTCTTCAGTCTGAAATTGATGAAACATGAAATCAAGATGTGTAAATAAATGCTGATGCTTAGAATTTGAAGGGTGGAAACAAAGAGGATCTGTGATTGGAAAATATGGTGTTGGTGGCAGAAACAATGCTTTAGAGGGCATGATTGACAAATTAATACTTTTTTCAACAGCATAAAATCTGAATATATACTTGGACATCACCTTATGGAAAACAAAAATATCACAACTTGACTAAATATGTGAGAAATAATGATGGAAAAGCTGATTCTCAACCACAATATAACAAGAAACCAGCTGTAAAATAGACCATCCATTGCTTATATGTGAGTTAAAGCATGAATTCTGAGACCATCTTAAGTGCTTATTTGACACTTGTAACAGAAGACAAGAAGAGTTGTGGGATGACATCAAGAACATCATTCACGAAGAAAACAAGTTATTGAAGAAGGACAGGAAAGAAAATAATAAAATACATGTTAGAAGAGACACTGAAAGTTGCTCTTGAACATGGACAAGTTAAAGCAATTGGAAGAAATGAAGAAGTCAAAGAGGTGATCAGAAAATTTCAAAGGGCAGTTTGAGAAGACACAGTTAACTATTATAATGAAATTTACCAAGGCCTGAAATTATAAAACCAAATGGGAATAATACACTCAGCACTTCTCAAACTAAAAGAACTAGAGGAAAATTTCAAGCCTCAGGTTGCTATACTGAATAATTCTATGGTCAAAATATTGAATGAAGCAGGAAACATCAAACTAAGATGGAAGGAATACAGAGAATCCCAATATTGAAAAGGTCAATGTTCAGCCCTTTCATGGGAAAGCATATGATAAAAACTGATGATACCGAAAAAAGAAATACAAGTTGGATAGAAGGTACTGGTGATAAATGAGTTTCCAAAGTTGGACATAAGGCATTGGTGATAAATGAGTGTCCAGGATTTCAATGGAATGTTTCAGCAAATGGATGGAGAGCTTTGTTTGTGCCCATTTCAAAGAAAAGTGACCCAACAAAATATGGAAATCATGAAACAGTATCATTAACATAACATGCAAGTAAAATTTTGCTGAAGATCTTTTAAAATTGGTTACCGCAATACATCAGTTGCGAGCTGCCAGAAATTCAAATCAGATTTACAAGAGTACACAAAATGAAGGATATCATTGCTGATCTTAGGTGAACTTTGGTTGAAAGCACAGAATACCAGAAAAATGTTTATTCATGACATATTGATTATGCAAAGGCACTCGACTGTGTGGATCATAACAAACTGTGGATAACATTGTATTCCAGAACACTTAACTGTTCTCATGAATAAACTGTACACAGACCAAGAGGCAGTCATTGAAACAGAGCAAGACAATATTGAATGATTTCAAATCAAGAAATGTTTGTGTCAGGTTGTATCCTTTCACCATGCCTATAAGTCCTGGTATGGCACTCTAGGTTACTGCACTCGACTGCAAGGTCAATGGTTCAAGCTCACTATCTGCACCACAGGTCACTATGTGTAGGAATGAACTCAATGGCTCTTAACAACAACAACAACAACAATTCAATCTGTATGCTGAGCAAATAATCTGAGATGCTGGATTTTATGAAGAAAAACATGACATTAGGATTGGAAGAAAACTTATTAACAACATGTTATATGCTGGAAGCAAAGAGTACTTGAAATACTTACTGATGAAGACCAAAGATAATAGCCTTCAGTATAGATTCTGTCTCAATGTAAAGAAAACAAAAGGTCTTACAACTGGACCAATAATAACATAATGATAGATGGAGAAAAAAAAATCAAAGTTTTCAAAGAGTTATTTTTTCTTGAATCCACAGTCAACACAAATGGAAGCAGCAGTAAAGAAATGATATAGTGCAGTAAGCAACTCTATTGCAAAAGACATCATTAAACTGTTAAATAGCAGTGACGTCAGTATGAGGACTAAGATGCACTTGACACAAGCTATAGTAGTTTCTATCTCTTCATATACATGTGAAAGCTGGAAAGTGAATAAGGAAAAACTGGAGAAGAATCAATGCATTTGAATTATGGTGTTGGAGAACAATACTGAAAGTACAATGGACTGTCAGAAGATCAAATAAATCTATTTGAGAAAAAGTACAACCAGAATGCTTTTTAGAAGTGAGGATGTGAAACTTTGTCTCTTGTGCTTTGGACATGTTGCCAGGTGGAATCAGTTCTGGAAGAAAGATATTATACTTGAGAAACTACAGGGTCAATGCAAATAAAAAAGACTTCCAAAAAGATGGATTGACACAGTGGCAGTAACAATGAGCTCAAACATAACAACAATTATGAGAAGAGTGGAGAATCAAGCATTGTGTCATTCTTCTGTATTTTGGGTCACTACGAATCAGAACTGACTCAGCATCACCTAACAACAAAAACAATAAACTTAACAGTACACATCCACACACTATTTGTAAGATAGCTCCTGGAGCCAGCCAATGAGAACATTTAATTTGAAAAAAGAAGGCTAAATCATGGAACATATTGGTTGCATTTTAATTTAAATCTCATCGCCAAAGCAGAGTGTTACAGTTTTTGAAATCTGTTCTGCTTGGAAGACTCAAGAAGAGCAACCTCATCGCTCACTGGGAAGTACCCAGTACTATTACTAAGGTTTGTTTCTAATCCTCACCTAAGAAAGTAATGACAATATGATGTTCATTAGGAAAATAAAGTTTTTGAAGAATAACAGATGCATCAAAACCTGATAGAGTTAAGAATTAATAAATAATTTTGATGATGATAATCATGGTGATTAGAAAGATTAATTGTCACAAAAGTGTCCAATATATTGTATTAACATTATCAAATAATAGTATTTTATTTGGCATCTTTTAGTAATGTAGGAATATACTATTTGAAAACATTTTGCATTATTAAAATTTACTTTTAATAATCCTAGATGATGAGTGATACTCATCTTACATAAAGCATTCGGTAAGAAGTAAGTCATGTAAATATCAATTTGATTCTTAGAAACAAAACAGACCTACATTTGCCTATGGTATAACATAATGCAGGTTTCTATGACTCTTTATATAACACCATGAGCTGAAAATATCACCTCACCATAAGTAAGTAAAATTAGAAGACTAGTAACAAACAAAAAATCCTCTGTGTGCAAAATAATGTCCAGATGCTTTTATATTCCTAATCATTTTAATACCTAAGCTTCATAATACTTTGGAATATTTGCATAGCTCTCCATATTTTATAGAATAAATGGCTTCAAAAAGTAATGGAGCACAATTATATGCAAATAGGGATTGAAACTCAGTTCTACCAGATCCTAGAGCTCATGTTTTGATAATATAGCATGCAGTTTCTCAACTTTCTTGAACGGACAAAGTTAAAAAATACAAGATAACACATCTGTTTGACTTCTTTTAAATGAAAGGGAAATAATTAGAATGAAGAATCTGATTTGTATAGAGAAACTTAATATACTTATTGCATTGATTTCATTCTCTAATTATTTACCATTAACTTCTGTAGAACTGACTTTGAAACACGGTGACCCCATTGTGTCAGAATAGAACTGTGTGACACAGGGTTTACAATGACTTATTTTTTTGGAAACAGATCACCAAGCATTTCTTCTGAGGCATCACTTGGTAGAACTGAATCTCCAAACATTTAATTAGCAGCTGAGAACATTAGGTGTTTGTACCATCCAGTAACTCCCTTCAATTAGTCCCATTAAACCCTTGACATTGAGCAGACTCAGACTTAAAACTAAACTATAGGAGTCCTATTTTGGTGCTGTAGGGACTCCCTCCAATTGTTCCTATTAAGCCCATAGTAAATGAGTAGATTCACACTGTAAGTTAACCTGTTGGAGTCCTGGACTCCTGGTGTGGCCCTGTGGGTTGATATGCTGAACTGCAAAGTCAGTTTGAATCTCAAGATTGGCAGTTCAAGTTCACCAGACACTTCTTGGAAACTGTATACCATGTTGCTATGGTCGGAATGGACTTTACAGCTCTTAAGAATATATATTCTCATATATATGATCTTATATATATATATATTCTTATATATATGATCACACAATAACAACAACTGGAGTCCTTGTGTTATACTGTAGGATAAGTACAGGGATGCAAGGTTGGTTAGAACCACAATGTCAGTGGTTCAAACTCACCAGTTACTCCTCAGAAACCCTATATTGGGTCTCTGTGAGTGAGAACTAACTCTATGACACTTAACAATAACAACAATGTAGAAGTCTCCAATTATTAGTATGGGTTTTCAATTATTAGTGTCCTATTATCCATCTCCCTTGTCCTGTAGTCCTGGTCCACTCTGCCACCAGCTGTTCTTGAGGCTAAATTTTGCCAACAGATTGCTATAGTATCTAAATTCTAAACATAGCTTTCTATGTTCTTCTGTTTGTACTTTCATTCTTTTTCATCATACAATTGCTTCTGATGGGAGAACAAGCTTGGTCTCAACTTTCACCTGCTTAATGATGAGATCATATGGAGAAGAGTCACAAAACATCTCCCAGCAGTCAGTCAATCCCCAGTAGCAAAGATGACTAGGTCACCCCAGAAGTCTATCGATCTGAGGATGCCCTGTGTCAAAGCCAGGTGAAATGTGAAAATGAACTGAAACTAAGTTTTAAACCTACAAAAATGATTTACATAAATAGCTGTTGGAAGTCGCTAAGTTTTGGGAAAAATATTAGTGTGAAGTATATATTGAGAAGGAAAACACTAGCTAATTAGTTGTTCAACAACTGTTTTTTGTTGTTGCTGTTAAATACTGTCAAGTACTGTTCAATCAGTTTGGACTCATAGCAACTCTGTATAGAGTTTCTGAGGAGCAGCTGGTGAGCTTGAATCACTGACCTTTCAGTTCAAATCAACCTTGCAGTCCAGCACATTAACCCACAGCACCGCACTAGTACTCTGCCACACCAGGAGTCCTCTACAAACTAATAACGGCTACTTTTAAAAATTTTCTAAAATGACTACATATTTTGTTTTCTAAAATACTGTAATAATTTCTATCTTTTGAAATGAGGCAACTATTATATCAAAGAATGTAAAAATATTATAGCTGTAAAGTCAAAGAGAACTACATATATATGAAAGAACATGCCACGGTAATGAATAGAAAGACTTAACACTGTAAAAATATAGATTCTACATAAAGTGATCTCCACAAATCATCTGTCAATTTGCCATACAGTGGGGCTTATGTGTTACTTTGATGCTGGAAGCTATGTCACCATCACTGATGTTTTAAATACCAATAGGGCCACCCTGGTTAGCAGGTGTCCAGTCTAAGACAGACTAGGAAGAAAGCCAGGCTATTTCCAATGGTTAGTAACTGAACACCTTATGAACACCCATGGAATATGGTCTATTACAGTATTGGAAGATAAGTCCCTCACATTGGAAGGACCTTAAAATATGACTGGGGAAGAGATGCCTTCTGAAAGCTGAGTAGACCTTTATGACATTATGGTACTCTGCATTTGTTTGATACGTCTTTTTTATCCAAAGTCTTAGTTTCCAACAGATAATTAGATGGGACCATGCAAATAGGGTGTTGTTGTTGTTGTTAAGTGCCATCAAGTTGGTTCTGACTCATAGTGGCCCTGTATAGGGTTTCCAAGAAAAGGCACATGGGATTGAACTGCCCCTTGCAGTTCAAATTGACCTTGTGATCCATTGCATTATTCTAGAGTGCCACAGCAGGACTCTAAAGCTGGATTGGTTAGCTTTTCCTTCCAACTAGGTTTAAAAGGAGCCATCTAGAAGCTAGAACAGATGATCCCAGGACTATCAAGAAATAAGAGCCTGAGTAGAGCGTGAGATCCTTGCCTGGAAAAATGGCGACAGCAGCGGTAGTGGCATGCAGAGACAGAACACCCATGGGATTCTAGGCCCCTACACTGAGTAAAGCTGAGAGTCTATGGGCAGGAGTGTAGCTTGCAGAATTTGCCCTTTGGACTTTTACAGACTAGCTAAGGGTTTTTAATAGTAGCCTGAGCAGGGATGAGACTGAGAGGCTACATGTCTGAGAGGCTCGAGACCAAAGTGAGGCATGCCTGCAGTACAACACAGAAGAGTGGGTCATAATTGGAGGAACTCTGCGTCCTGAGTTGTTTCTGATCCTGAATTATACTTTGTTCATTTCCTTAAGGAATCTGACAAATGTGAATATTGTCTGTGAGACCTGTATGGCCATTGCGACAGATTCCTGAACCCAAATGTGAAGCAGAGTGCTATGGGAGGAATCGTTGGTGTCAGAATAGGGTAAAGAAGGTTGGAGGGTAGAGGCATGTCTGACCTCCATGTCATAGGTATCAGACTCCGGCTGATTTTGAGTTTGTGAAGCCAAAGGAAGTCAGACATGACCTTTGTGCTGTTTTTGCAGACCCCGCAAAAAGATGGAGTGACATAGTGGCTAAAATAATGGGATATGATAATATATAAGACAGCGATTGTGAGAATCGTGTAGGACTGGGCAGTGTATCGTTCTTTTGTAACTAGGGTTGTTATGAGTTTGAATCTGTGCCAAGGCACCTAACAACAACTCTTTACAAAAAGTCAAAAATGGATTTAAACTCAGAAAGAAATATTATTTGATGGTAAGCATTAATGGGAGAGAAAGGGAGGATAAATCACTAAGAAGAAAGTTGTTTTTTGGTGCTGTTAAGTTGGTTCCAACTCATAACAAACCTATGCACAAGAAAACAAAACAGTGCCCAATCCTGCACCACTTATCTGTCAGTTTGTTGTACTGTGGTGGGTTGTATGTTGTTGGAATGCTGGAAAATAGCACTACTGATATTTTAAATACCAGCATGGTAATCTATGATAGAAAGGTTTCAGTCAACCTTCCATCAGAGAGTAGGCATACATTAACTAGAGTGAAGGGAGAGGAAATATATAATGATGGGAGTTCAAAACAGCATGAGTAAGTTAAAGGAAGGCACCAGGAGATGCACAAGAGTTAAAGTCTACAAAACCAAATACTGTTAAATACATGATCACACAATAACAACAACAACAACAATAATAATAATAATAATAAACAGTCTACAAATGGATACACAGATGGAGATGCAAGCTGAACAGGTGTGAGAAAGGCAAATGGGACTACCCAACTATATATAGGTATGGCAGATGGTATTTCTACATATGCATTGATATGTCCTACAAAAAGATCCACATAGATTATAGAGCACAAATAGGGAAAAGTTATGAAAAATTTTAGACATCAACAAATATCTTGAAAGAATGAATGAGTCACTGGGCTTGGGGGCTGAGAACCATAGTCTCAGGGGACATATATGTTTAACTGACATAACATAGTCTACAAAAACAATGTTCTACACCCTACTTTGGTGACTAGTTACTGGGGTCTTAAAAGCTTGAAAACTGTCATCTAAGAAGCATTTCTTGGTCTCTCCTTATCCAGAGCAAAGAAGGATGAAGAAAATCATAGACTCAAGGAAATAATTAGTTCAAAGGACTAATAACAAACATGAACCACAGCCTCCACTACCCTGAGACCAGAACTAGATGGTGCTTAGCTACCTACCTCTATGGATCACTATGATCAGGATCACAAAATAAGTTACTGGGAAGAGGGTGAGAAAATACAGAAAAAAGATCAGAATCATATAAAGTCAGACTTACTTGTCTGATTGTTGTTGTTGTTAAGTGCCATCAAGTCGGTTCCGACCCATAGCGACCCTGTACAGGGTTTCCGAGGGTGTAAATCCTTACGGGAGTAGAAAGCCTCATCTTTCTCCCGCGGAGCGGCTGGTAGTTTCCAACCGCTGACCTTAAGGTTCGCAGCCCGATTCGTAACCACTGCGCTACCAGAGCTCCTTGTAGATAGATAGAAACCCCTTTAGACTATGGCCTTTAGACATCTATCCCCAGGATCTCTTTTGGTCCAACAAAAAAACATACAAACAGGTTTTCTAAGCTTATAATAATGCCTTCAGAAACATACTTATTAAGAATAATCAATCATATGTGTCCAAAAGGGTAGCATTTACCCAAAAATGAAAGCAGGAAGAGACAGGAAATATAGATGAATGGAAATGGGGGAAATGAAACTTGGGGTGGGGATAGGAATTTCTACTAATATTAATAAACAAAATGTGTATAAATTGTTGAAAAGAAAATTAATTTTCTCTGTAAATTTTCACCCAAGCTACATTTTAAAAATATTTTGCAATTATTTCAGAATGTGATGTGATGCATGGATATGTGTGTACACATGAGCATGAATTGACAGTGCACAGCTTACTAAAATATATTACTTCATCAAATATTGTCATAAAATAGAATAAAGAATATCATATAAATTATCTGCAGTCTTCTGGGGATTTAAAATAATGCAATTATTATTTAGCTTACTTTCCAAAAGCTAGACATATGAACAACAACAAAAAAATCTTCTCTTGAATATTAAGTATGTAAACTTTAAATGAGACTTTTCTTAAACAATACATCCTCCATATTTTAAGTACCAGTTTCTGGCAAAGTTTGGTGAAACAGGCTTGCATTTTGACTCTAGTTTTATTCCTTTTGTAATTGTTGCTTTCTTGCACAACTACGTTGTAGTTGTGCACAACTACCTTTGACGTACTGCAAGATGGTCAGGTCATCTGACACTTTCAAATGTATCACTAAACAACTCAGGGATACGTGATTGAGCTCAGGTCCAGATGACATCAAGTGAATCTACCAATATTACATGATCCCTACCTCATGGTTTTTGAGCTTATAGAAGAACAACAACACGAGACTCTTCTAAGTCACTAATTATGGTGAAGTTTACCAAGCAATAACTGATAAGAATTCTTATTAGACTCATTAATTAAAATTCCCAGGTAAAGATTTTATTGAACACAATCATGCAAAATTCCCTCTTTAAATGGATTTCTCCCAGTTTTTGTAATCTAAATTGTCACCATCTTCATCATTGACTTTACTGTTGTATTTATCTCTCACCTTGTAGCTAGCTATATCTGCAAGACATGTTGGTTATATAACCAATATATGTACTATTATATAACCAATATATGTACTAACACTGTTGTTGTTAAGTGCCGTGGAGTTAGTTCCGACTCATAGCGACCCTACACAGGGTTTCCGAGGCTGTAAATCTTTACGGGAGCAGACCGCCTCATCTTTCTCCCGCGGAACCGCTGGTAATTTCGAATTTCTGACCTTGCGGCTCACAGCCGGATTCGTAACCACTACGCTACCAGAGCTCCTTCATGTACTAACATTACTACTCCCCATCTCCAGTGCTATAATATGCTATGTTATCCTCCTGGGATGTAATGTACCATGTTAAACTTCTGTATCTTCTGTCAATTCTTTCTTCAAAACATATCTAAATCGATCCTTTTTTATCACTCCTAATTTTACCATGCTGGACTAAGGAGCTCTGGTAACGTAGTGGTCACAAATCAGGCTGTGAACCGCAAGGTCAGCAGTTTGAACCTACCAGATGTTCTGCAGGAGAAAGATGAGGCTTTCTGCTCCCATAAAAAATTTACAGCCTCAGAAACCTTGTACAGGGTCGCTATGGATAGGAACCGACTCCACGGCACACAGAAGCAACAGCAGTCCAAGAAACTGACATTTCCTGCCATGCTATTGTAGTGATTTTGCAATGTATTTCCATACTTCCACTATTAGCTTTTATATGTTATTCAGAACACAACAGCAAAAATGATACAAACAGCACATCAATGTTCATAGCAGCACTATTTACAATAGCAAAAAGATGGAGACAGCCAAAGTGCCCATCAACTGAAGAATGGATAAACAAACTGTGATACACACACAAATGGAATATTATGCTGCCTTGAAGAGTAACAAGGAAGCTGCAAGCCACCACATAATGTGGATGAACCTTGAGGACAGTTTGTTGAGTGAAATTAGCCAGTCACAAAAAGAGAAATACTGCATAGGACCACTACTGTAAAAGACTAAGAAAAAGAACCCATACTAAAGGGGGTGGATTCTTTTCTGGTTGCTGGGATGTCGGGGGAGTGGTGAGGGGAGGGAGGGGAAGGTGGAGCATAGGGCAGGGAATAGACACAGAATAGTTTGGGTGCTGGGGAGGGGGGCAATATACAAGGAGGGAGAGAGGAAAGGAAGAACAAAGCAGATGGGAGAACAATTAGGCAGGTATGCATAGGCTAAATGGGACAGAGGTAAATAATGATATATGCACAACATTGGAAAAACAAGGCTCTGGGATACAGGGATTGACA
Source organism: Chrysochloris asiatica (assembly GCF_000296735.1). Classification (NCBI taxonomy): domain Eukaryota; kingdom Metazoa; phylum Chordata; class Mammalia; order Afrosoricida; family Chrysochloridae; genus Chrysochloris; species Chrysochloris asiatica. The sequence goes on from NW_006408765.1 coordinate 4,000,234, forward strand.
TGGTTGGAATGGGCAAAAGTGGGGAAATAATGTTAAGATGCTTGGCTATTTTTTATTCTTGGTTTTCCTTGCATTATATTAGTAAAATAGACACAGGAAGGGGAGAGAAAGAATAGCCAGAAATATCACCATAAAAAGCTTGTTAAGTCCATCTTCTGCTATAACTGATTGGAATACCTAAAATGGGGTTATAACGTGCCCAGTGAAGGAGGATTCCTGAGGAGTCTCTACATTACATAAGACTATAGGTGGAATCCTGAACAGCATCCAGAATCTTCAGAGGTGGAAAATTTCCACTTCAAAGGATTGGCCGACCAGCCTGGAGAGGCTCAAAGAACAGAAGATAGAAGATACTTCTTGAAATAAAGACTGACAGGAAAAATACAAAACAATATAGGCAGATCGACTGATTACTACAAGAACAAGCAAGTT
>NW_006408765.1:4001800-4020066 GCF_000296735.1 Chrysochloris asiatica
AGTTGATTCCAATTTATAGCAACCATATAGGGCAGAGTAGAACTGACTAGAAGGTTTCCAAGAATTTACATCTTATGGAGTCCCGGTTTGGTGCTTTAGGTTAATACGCTAGACTGCAAGATTGGTTTGAACCACAAATTGGCAATTCAAGCTCACCAGACACTCCTAGAAAACCCTATGCACAGTGACTATGGGTCAGAACCGACTTGACAGCACATAACAACAACAAACAATATATCGTATGGATCAGACTGCAACATCTTTCTCCTGAGGAGTAGCTTGGAGAAATGGCTGGTGGGTTCTAACTGCTGACCTTTTGGTTAGTAGTACAGCACTTAATCACTGTGCCACCAGGGTTCTTAATAAATGATACTACTAAACAATAAATCAGATACTATCTGCTCCAAAACACACTGTGAGTTTCACATATTATGAGGACTAAGTCACTCCTATCTTGGATACCCATAGAAGCATATTCATAATAACACAAAATATGTGGTAGTGATTAAAAAACTAAATCATAACTACATTTATAGTCAGATGTATTGATGAAAATAGACACAGAGTTTGATACATATGATTTTTTTCTCTGTCATGAGAGATTTCCTAGATTTATAATGATATTTCAGAGTGACTGATTGGGTCCATATGCATTGTACCCAAAACATGCGTGCAAATTCTACTGATGTGTCTGTGTTTTATGTGTAGAGAATATATATGTGTATGTTTACTATAAATTCCTCTTGTTATGTGGAATGCCAATAAATGAGTCAGATCAAATCAAATTTATTCTGGTTGATAGAAAAAGATGTTGGGAGGGCAGAAAAAACCCCTTCCATTCATCTACCAGAACCTGTTCCTTTAAGTCACTAATTATGGCATGGTTTACCATGGATCTCTTACGGCTCTGGAAAAACACTTCTAGGAAACCACTAATCTGAAATGCCAAAATCCATTGTCACTAAGTCATTTATGACTCACAGTGACCCTATACATGGTTTCTGAAACTGTAAATCTTTATGGGAGCAGACCACCTCATCTCTATCTTACAGAGCAGCTTGTGAATCAGAACCACCAACCTTGAAGTCAGCAGCCCAATGCTTAACCTGCAGCACCACCAGGTCTCCTTACTAGTTTTGATTACATATGATGTTTGGTGAGCATATTCTGTATGTACAAAGCAAATTATGTACAGCATCTGATGATCTTAGAGACCAAGCTCAAAGGATGTGGCATTGTAGGATAAGCACCAGACTGCTAATCACAAGGTTTCCAGTTCAAACACACCAACCACTTCTTGAAAATCTTATGCAGGGTTGTTATGAGTTGGAACCAACTTGATGACACTTAACAACAATGATCCCAATGTGCATTGCCCCTACATCATCATTATAGCTAAGAAAAAGTTAACTAAAGAATTCTAGCTGATAAATTATTTCATGTTCAAAATTAATTCATATGTTAATTTCAAAATATCTTTATAGATCCATTCATTGAATTGAGGTATGGGGTTGAAAAGGATGGAATACAATTGAGTGTAACCTTTGTTTATGTCTAAGTATTACGCTGATTGTTTTTTATACAATATTAAAATATTATCAAGGTTTCAAAAGCTACATTTTTATAGTCTCTTCCAGCACTTTCCAGATATAGTTCTTTAGTATTAGGTTGAAAGAGGTACAATGTAACAAGAGTGGGAGCATGTCTGAATTAGTCCTATGGTGACAGTTCTCTGATCATTTGATAAATTCTGGCCCAGGAGTTACAATTTAAAAAGTGGAGTAGTAAATATAGAAGATTCTTTTGAAAAGTAAAATCCCTGTAGAGCAGGATTTGTAAGAATCTGAAGAAAATTTACATTTCAACACATTGTTCATTTCTACTTCCCACAGAGGAATCTCACAGAACAATTACACTTTTTAGACTTCTTTGCTTTAGTTTGGGTGAATGGCGAAAGTCCTACTGCTAAGACACATTACTAGAACATGTTCAAAAGACATTCACAAAGATAAAAGTCACTCTGTTAAATAACATTCTTTGCAATATGGTGTTGTGAGAAAATTTAAAACTTTGAATTTAGTGAATCACACATCAACACCTCACAGACTTTAATTTTAATTTATGTCGTCCCTACATTTAATAACTGTTTGTTCTCTGCTTAAGATGAAAGATAGATATACGATCTCTGCAAATGTATATTAACAGTTGAGGGCATTGCATATGTGCAGATAGTATGCACCTTGTAAGATATATTCCTCCAAGTAGAATTTTTTACAATCTCTTAAAAACTAGACTGCATTTAGCAAATCTGAATATTTTTAACATTCAAAATGCATGGTATATTCTTATGAAAAATATACTTTTGAGAATTTATTCTCAATTCCAAAAACATAGGTAAATTGATTTCTATGTATCAAGTACTAATTTTCCTTCAAATCATATAAGTAAGTATTTCCTGTTAATATTGTAAACCTTCAGTATACATTATTTAACTCTTTGTATGTCTCAATTTGCTTGCCTTTAAAAGACATCATTTTCATTAAAGAAATTTTAAATACACAATTTTAAAACGCCTAGAGAGTGCATTTTTACATAGTCCTATAATTTATGTTATTAGAGTGGGAAAAGGTGGGAGACCAAACTTCAATATATGCAACACTTTCCTCTAACACTTTTGATATTTTATAACCTCTTTAGGAAACTTGAAAATTATGTAGAAATAGCTGAAACGTGAGGTACTCTATTTAATTTTTTAGAAAATGGTAATTATTCCAAAGATATTTCTCATATTTAGCTGGTAACTCGATATTTTTCTACCCATTTTTTCTAGATCTCCATGGTATTGTTGGGTACTGATGAGTCTCTATATTATTGTTGATAAATGCCATCGAGTTGATTTGGACTCATAGCAAGCCAGTATAGGGTTTCTGAGGAGCAACTAGTAGATTTCAACTACTAACTTTATGGTTTGCCATCCACAACCACACCAGGATCCCATTAGTCTTTATAAAGTCATGTAATTACCCTAAATGTACAGATAACTTATTTTTAAAAAAAGACTTGTACAAGAATGCCCATGACACTTTTATTCATAATAGATAAAATTTGGAAGCAATCCATAGGTCAGCAATCCAGAAGTAATAAATAATTTGTGTAATATTCATATAATAAAATGCAATTTAGCAATAAAAATAAACTATCATTGACAAATAGAATTATAATAGTTGTTTTTAGTTGCCATCAAATCAATTCCAACTTTGAGTCATAGTGACCTCATGTGTGTCAGAGTAGAGCTACTCCACAGGGTTTTGAAAGCTGCCCAGTTTTGCAACCACCTCATCGTTGTTATGCTTGAGTGCATTGTGGCAGCCACTGTGTTAGTCCATTTCATTGGGGGCCTTCTTCCTTTTGATTACCTTCCACTTTACCAAGTAAGCTGTCCTTCTCCAGGGACTGGTCCCTCCAGATGACATGTTGAAAGCACATGAGAGAAAGTCTCAGCATTCTTTCTTCTAAAGAAGATCCTGACTGTATCTCTGACCTTTCAACAGCCATAATTCAAATGCATTAATTCTCCAATCTTCCAGTCAGTTGGCGAGGTAGTTGTCTTCCAAATTTCTTGGCATAGATAAGTCAAGTGCAGCATCAGTTTGTTGAAATATTTCAGTTTTTATTTAATAAATTCCCAGAGTCTTGTTCTCTGCCAGTGCCTTCAATGTACCTTGGACTTCTTCAGTTTCATTAGCTATTGATCATATACTAACTGTTGTAATTTTTGAACATCAATCATCTCTTTCTGGTATAGTGACTCTATGTATTCATTTCATCTTCTTTTGATGCTTCCTGCATCATTCAGTATTTTGCACACAGAATCCTTCAATATTTCAAGTTGAGGCTTGACATTTTTCTTCAGTCCCCTCAGCTTGAGGAATGCTAAGTGTATTCTTCACTTTCGGTTTTCTAACTTAATGTCTTTGCACATTTCATCATAACATTTGATTTTGTCTTTTTGAGCTACCTGTTGAAATTTTCTATTCAGCATTTTTATCTCCTTATTTCTTCTATTTGTTTTAGCAGATCTACACCAGAGAGCAAATTTCAGACTCTCTTCTTATATAAATTCTGGTCTTTTACTTCTTTCTGGTCTCCTTAATGAGCTTTTTCTTTCTTCTTGTATGATATTCTTGATGTCATACCATGACTCTTCTGGTCTTCATTCTTAAGTGTCTAATGCATCAAATCTGTCCTTCAGGAGATCTCTAAATTCAGGTGTGATACATTCAAGGTCATATTTTGGCTCATGTGGATTTGTTTTAACTTTTTTCAGCATCAGCCTAAACTTGCACATGAGCAATTGATGGTCTATTCCATAGTCTGCTCTTTGCCATGTTTTGACTGATGATATGGAGCTTTTACATCTTATTTTTCCACAGATGTAATCAATTTTACTTCTGTGTATTCTATCTGGTGAAGTCCATGTGTATTGTCATCCTTTATATTTTAAAAATGTATTTGCAATGAATAAGTCATTTGCAATCACCAGCATAATTTCTATTACCAAGGAAATATTTTCCAACTTCTGATCCTTCTTTGTTTTCAACCTTTGCATTCTAACTGTATTAATTATTAACACATCTTAATTGCATGTCTGATAAATTTCAGACTGAAGAAGTCAGTAGAATTCTTCAATTTCACCATCACTGGCTTTAGTGGTTGCTGCCTAATTTTGAATGGTGGTATTAACTGGTGTCTTCCTTTTAGGCATATGGATATTATCCTATCACAGTGAGCATTGTAATTCAAGAACAATTTTGATAATGTTCTTTTTTGATGATGAGTTTGATACCATTCCTCCTGAATTTGTCATTCCTGGCATAGTAAACCAAGTGATTGCCTCACTAATGCCTAGGATATCAATGTTTATGCATTCCATTGCATTTTTTTAAAATACCCAACTTTCTTAGATTCATACTTCATAAGTTCCATGTTACAATTATTAATGGGTATTTACAGATATTTCTCTTCATTTTGAGTTATACCCAAACAACAAATAAAAGTCTCAAAGGCTTTACTCCATTTGTGCCATCACTGTTAACTTTTCTTTGAGGAGGCACCTCTTCCCCACTTGTATTTTGAGTGACTTCCAACCTGAGGGGCTCATCTTCTGACACTATAGCTGACAATATTCTGGAACTCTTTTTCATATTTCAATATTAATATTCTGGTGCTGAAAGTATTCCACTGTTATTCATAAGGTTTTCAGTGACTAAATATTTTAAAGTAGTCTGTCTTTCCTTCTTTCTAGGCAATCTTCCTCTGGAAGCTCAGCTGTGGTTGGCTCTGCTGGTACTTAAAATATCATTGGCATAGCTTCCAGAATAACACCAATACACAAGCCACCACAGTACAAAAAACTGACAGACGAATGTTGGATTTCCCCCCTAGAATCCTTCAATATTGCAAGTGAAGCTCAATATTTTTTTTCCCTGCTACTCTTTCAGCTTAAAAACTGCTTAGTGTGTTTTTCTTAATTTTTGGTCTTCTAACTCCTGATCTTTGCAATTTCATTTTAATACTTTGTCTACTTGAGGTGCCCTTTGAAACTTTGTTTTCAATTATTTTATTTCTTCGTTTCTTACATTCACTTAAGCTTCTCTATGCTCAGGAACACATTTCAGAGTCTCTTCGCACAACCATTTTGTTCTTTTCTTTTCTTACTGCCTTTTTATTGACCTATTGCTGCCTTCTTGTCTGATGTTATGCATCTCATCACACAAATCTTCTGGCTTTCGGTCATTAGTATTAAATGTATCAAACCTGTTCTTGAGATGATCTCTAAATTCAGATGGGATCCATTCAAAGCCATATTTTGGCTCTCACCTTTAGGTTCAACTTTCATATAAGAATATATATAAAGCACTGGTGCTGTGTTAGATTAGGCAATGAGCCACTAGCAACAAGGTTGATAGTTCAAACACACTAACTGGTCTGCAGGAAAAAGATGAGACTGTGTTCTCCTGTCCTGTATAGTGTCTTTATGAGTCAAAATTGACTCAATGACAATGAATGTGCTATGTTTTCTTGGTATAGTCATAATGTTCAATCACATTAAAATCAACAACATTCATTACTATATAATAAGAAATTGATTTTAACAATGTCTCAAAGGTTGTATGCTTAAAAGAGTGCTGCCTGTGGAAGCTGGCAATATCACACCATACTTGGGTCCAGACTACACCAGTATATCTGTATTTAGAAAATTAGTCAACTGTAGCAATCTCTCTATTTATTCACATTAAACCAAGGAAAATTAAGAGTAAGCTGTTGTTGTTAAGCCCTGTCAAGACGGTTCTGACTCAGAGTGACCCTGCACGGGGGATGTAAGGAGCAGCTGGTGGGTTTGAACTGTTGACCTTCTGATCCCAGTTCAGTGCTGATCTTATAATGCCATACTTTTCCAAAACAATATTCAGTTGTTACTCATATGCCTTACACAAAAATAAGAGTCTAGCATTACATTAAAATAAAAATATCTCCATGATTAATTCATATTTCCCCAAAATGAATGGATTAGTTTTTCAACTCAAATATTTTAAATGGCCTCAATAGATTAGGTTTTAATCAAAATGCAGCATTTCTTTTTTATGAAACATCTCCTTTAAGTACCAGGCAAATATGACATAATTGGAATTATTTTTAAAGTACTTTATCCATCTGTTAAATATAACATTGTACATTTGGAGACAATGATTTTGGGGCACAGAAGTTTGAGCCATTGAAAAACAAAGCTTAAATGTGAAATGGAATAATTGAACATTTATGAAAACAAACTACAAAATATGTTAGAAAGAGTACCTCCTATCTCCCATACAGCAGTGTCTGCTATGGGCAAGGCAGCTTTGCAATCACAACTACAGATTCTAGCTACTTACATGCACATTTTTTTCTTCACTTAGGTTTCTCCCTGTGATTATTTAAGGATGTATATGTGTATGTGTGTTTAAAGAACCATGGTGGCACTGTAGAATCAGCACTGGACTGCTAACTGCACGGTTGGCAGTTCAAACTCACCAGCCACTGAAACACAAAAAGTTGAGGCTTTTTGCTTCCTTTCAGTTTTTCAAATTCAGAAACCCTGCAGAGGGTCAATATGAGTCTGAATGGATTTGATGACAGTGGACTCTGCTTTGGGATGTGTTGGTGAGAGTGTGTGCATGTATATGGTGCTTACATTTAAGCTGGGGTGAGTATAGACCCTTTAGAATAGAATTTCATTTTGCCTTCTGTGGTTGTTATTGTTAGGTACCATCGAGTCAGAACCGACTCATAGCGACCCCATGCACAGCAGAACGAAACAATGTCTGATCCTGGGCCAACCTCACTACCGCTGCCACACTTGAGTCCATCAGTGATGCCACCTGGCCAATCCATCTCGTTAGGGGTCTTCCTCTTTTTCTCTGTCCCTCTACCTTACCAAGCATGATATCCTTCTCCAACAACTGTTCCCTCCTGACAATATGTCCAAAGTATGAGAGACGAAGTTTGGCCACCCTGGCCTCCAAGGAGCACTCTGGCTGCACTTCTTCCAAAACAGATCTGGTGGTTCTTTTGGCAGCCCATGGCACTTTAAGTATTTTCCCCCAACACCATAATTCAAAGGCATCAATTCTTCTATGCTCTTTCTTATTCACTGTCCAGCTTTCGCATTCATATGAGCTTATTGAAAATACCATGGCTTGGGTCAGGTGCACCTGAATCCTCAGGCTGACATCTTTGTTCTTCAATACTTTAAAAAGCTCCTGTGTAGCAGATTTGCCTAATGCAATACGTCCTCTGATCTCTTGACTGCTGCTTCTGTGAGTGTTGTTAGTTGATCCAAGAAGAATGAAGTCCTTGACAACTTCAATTTCTCCATTGATAAGAACGTTGTTTATTGGTCCAATGCTGAGGATTTTTGTTTTCTTGATATTGAGATGTAATCCATAACAAAGGCTGTGCTCTTTGATCTTCATCAGTAAATGTTTCAAGTCCTCTTCACTTTCAGCAAGCAAGGTTGTATCACCTGCATATCGCAGGTTTTTAATGAGCCTTCCTTCAATCCTGATGCCACGTTTTTCTTCATAGAACCCAGCTTCTCGTATTATTTGCTCAGCATACAGATTGAATAAGTATGGTGAAAGAATACAACCTTGTCGCATACGTTTCTTAATTTTAAACCCATGCTTTGTTCAAACAACTGCTTCTTGGTCCAGGTACAGATTTCTCCTGAGTACAATTAAGTGTTCTGGAATACTCATATGTCACAATGTTGTCCATAGCTTGTCATGATCCACACAATTGAAAGCCTTTGTGTAGTCAATAATAATAATTACTGGCTTCTGTAGGATAAAGTAATTTGTAAGCACATAACCTTATTTGATAGCTTGTATGTATTACAGAGTGTTTTTTAAACCCTTATCATTTTTAAGTGCAATTTAGTCAGTTTTGTTTTTTGTTTTTATTATGAATTGAGTGATAGCTTACATGGGAGAATATTGGTTTTGCAATCATCCTATCATATTTGTTTTCAGTGAAATTATTACAAAACCCTTCCTGCATTATAATTCAAGAATATTTGCTTCTAGTCCCTCTGTTTTTTTCTCTTTTTTTGATGTATACAAAAACACTCAGAAATATATAATCATTTAAACAACCAAAGGGCACATTCTGCAAGGCTGCCCCCTGGCCTCCAGCACACAGCCTTTCTCTTTCCATGAATTTAGAGTCCTCAGCTGCTCTATCTCTCCATGTTATTATCTCTGCCTCCATCTCTGTTGTCACTGCTTATCTGAATAGAATCCCACATTCTGCTCATGCTCTTCTCTTTTGATGGTTCCTAGAATGCTAGATTAATTACACCCCCCTTTATGTTATAAAACTTCTACCTTTACAGTTGTTACAATCTCAATTAGTCATGACAACAATTACTCGCTATTGAATCATATGTATTTTATCCTCATCTCCTTTCACCAGACACATCTAGACAAGATGAAAACTATTCAGAGAGGACTATACCTTCCCCTGCACACTCTGAAATTAACTCCCCCTTGAAAACTTGTAAGTCAGCCACTTTTTGCCTTTATACCCATCCCATTTTAGGTAGCCAATGTCTAAGTTGCCCACCCCAATAATTGCTGTGTACAGAGGGGATAGGATAGATACTTGATGTGAAGACTCCTCCTCTCTCAGTTGGTATTTCGAGCTACTACATCCATAAGTATAGGCAAGCTCAAATTCTAGTAATTTATACTTGTTTCCTTTATTTAAAAAAAAAAAAAAAATTATCGTCCTCTAGTTGAGTTTTGATCATCAAGCCACCGAAGCTACATCAAATGGGTACTATCTGTAAGTTTGGGCATTCTTGTGTGTCTCCCCTCACTTCATATCAGCTGGATACTTCACTCTCAATTGTAGCCCTCAGTCGCTATGTCCTTGTACATGGATTAAGAAGTCCTCAGGTCTCACCACACTTCAGACCAACCAGACCTTCTTCTCTCTCTCATATCACCAGGTTTACAGGAGTCTATGGAACACAGTTAAGCTCGGCCCGTATCTTCATTACTGCCTTTCCCCCTCTTCCACTCACCAGGAGACCAATGTGGTCTCCAGCAAGCTTATATGCTTGCTCATATGTTCCCCTTGAGTTTCAGTCTTGGAGGGAGATTTGTCCTGAAAGGACTTGATTGCTTGCCTTGATGGTCCCTGGCAAACAATTTACTTGTTTTTGTACTAGCCAATCACACTGTAATTTTTTGTTGTTTGTTTGGATTTTTCCTGCTGGTCTTTTTTTTTTTTTTTTTCCAAGAAGGATCTTCTGTTCTTCTAGCTGTTCCAAGCTGGTCTAAGTGTTCTTTCAAGGAGGACTGTGCCATCCCAGAAGGTTCTGGATGGGGCTCAGGATTCCACCTAAGGTCCTATACACTACCAAGGCTCTGCAAGAAGGCTATGTCACTGGGCAAGTTCTGGAACCCTTTTTAGGTATTCCAATCAGTTATAGGCTAAAGACGGACTTAAATGCTTGCTGTAATATTTCCCAATATTCCTTTCTATCTCAAGTATTTGACAGTAGTATGCAATGGAAAGAAATATTTATAAGACCCTCAAGCATTTTAAGATTATTTCCCCTCTTTTACCCATTTAGAGTGTGCCTTGATCCCTGTGTCACTTAGCCGTGTTGATTCAAGTTTGAGCATACTTCATTATTTACCTCTGTCCCATTTAACTCATGCAAACCTGCCTAAGTGTTCCCTTCCCTACCTTGGTCTTGCATACCCCTCTCCATTCTTGTTTGTTGCACCACCCCCCCCCAACACCCAGGCAGTGTTTTGTTCTGTTGTGAATAGGGTTGCTATGAGTCAGTACTGACTCAATGGCACCTAACAACAACAATACCCAAACTATGATGTGTCTATCCCCTAACTTGTGTTCTAAAATCCTCTTCCTCCCAACCCTGATAACCAACAAAGTCTTTTTTTTTTTTTCCTTTGAGTACGGGTATCTTTCTTAAGCTTTTACAAGAATGCTCTTATGCAATATTTGTCCTTTTGTGACTGGTTAATTTCACTCAGCATAATGTCCTCACGGTTCATCCTTGTTATGCAGTCTTTTTCAGCTTCCTTGTTATTCTTCAAGGTAGCATAATATTTCATTGTGTGTACGTGCCAAAGATTATTTATCCATTCTTACATTGATGGACACACTTATGCTGTCTCCATGTTTTTACTATTGTGAATAGTGCTCCTATGAACAAGTAGCTAGCATATAGCTACTTGTGTTATGGCTCGTATTTCTTGTGGATATATACCAAATAGCGGAATTGCTGTATTATCCAGTGTTTCTATTTCCAGCCCTCTGAGGAAATGCCATAATGTTTTCCACAGTAGTTGAACCGTTTTGCATTCCCACCAGCAATGTAGTAGGGTCCCAGTCTCTCCATATTCTAACCAGCATTTATTGTCCTCTGCTGTTTTAAACTAAAATGTTTTTCTGGTGTGAGATAGTACCTCATCAATTGTTTTTGATTTGCATCTCAGCAAGCAATCTCTCTTGCTTGCTGAAACTGAAAAGGACTTAAAATATTTACTAATGAAGATCAAAGACCACAGCCTTCAGTATGGATTGCATATCAATGTAAAGAAAACAAAAATCCTCACCACTGGACCCATAAACAACATTCTTATCAAGGGAGAAAAGTTTGACATTGTCAAGGACTTCATTCTTCTTGGATCAACTATCAACACTCATGGAAGCAGCAGCCAAGAAATCAAACTATTTATTGTATTAGGCAAATCTGCTACACAAGACCTTTTTAAAGTGTTGAAGAGCACAGATGTCAGCTTGAGGACTAAGGTGTGCCTGACCCAAGCCATGGTATTTTCAATAACCTCATATGCATGTGAAAGCTGGACAGTGAATAAGGAAGATCATAGAAGAATTGATGCTTTTGAGTTCTGGTGTTGGAGGAGAATATTGAAAGTGTCATGGGCTGCCTAAAGAACCAACAGATCTGTGTTGGAAGAAGTGCATCCAGAGTGCTCCTTGTAGAGTTCTCTCATACTTTGGACGTATTGTCAGCAAGGACCAGTTGCTGGAGAAGGATACCATGTTTGGTAAAGAGGAAGACTCCCAGCAAGATGGACTGTCAAAGTGGCAGCTTCAATGGGCTCAAGCATGGCAATAATTGTGAGGTTGGCCCAGGATCAGGCAGTGTTTCATTATGCTGTGCATAAGGTCGCTAGCAACAAGAACAATCGCTAATGATAGTGAACATTTCTTCATATTTTTGTTGGATGCCCAAATGTCTTACTTGGTGAAGTGTCTGTTCATGTCCTGTGCCCATTTTTTAGTTGGGCTATTTTCTTCTTCTTATAGAGGTGTTGTAGTTTCCTATATATTTTAGAAATTAGTTCCATGTCTGATATGCCATTGCAAAATATTTTTTTCCCATTCTGTAGGATCCCTCTTTACTCTTTTGGTGAACTCTTTTGATGCAAATACATTTCTAATTTTTAGTATGTCCCAGTCATCTATTTTGTCTTCATTTGTTTTTGTGCAATTCTCACAATGTTTGGTAGTTTATGTGTGCCTTGTATGGTTGTTTTGGTTAAGTGCCATCGAGTTGGTTCTGATCCATAGTGACCCTGTATAGGGTTTCTGAGGAGCAGCTGGTGAGCTTGAACCACCAACCTTGCAGTTCAAATGGCTTTGCAGCCTGGCGCATTAACCTACAGCACCACACCAGGACTCCTTGTGTGTGCCTTGTATTAGGGCCCTTAAATTTGTCTCTATGTTTTTCATAATTTTGGGATTTGCATTTAATTCTTTAATTCATGTTGAATTGGTTTTTATACATGGTGTGAGATAAAGATCTTGTTTCAATATTTTGCCTATGATTTGTACTGATCAGTTAACTCACAGTGATGCTGCATAGGGTTTCAGAGGTATTAAATCTTTGTGGGAGCAGAAAGTTTCATTTTTTACCAGAGTTAAAACCCTTACTGTGGTGGTGATGGTAGCGTGCCATGGAGTTGGTTACAACTCACAGCAACTTTGCACAGGGTTTCTGAGGCTGTAATTGTTTTACATGGGAGCAGAAAGCTTCATCTTTCTCCCTCAGAACAGCTGGTAGTTTCGAACTGCTGACTTTGATGTTAGCCTCACAACTTGTAGCTACTATGCACCCAGAGCTCCTTTGGAATCCTTACTAAGTATGTATATTTTGTGTTTCTTTATAAGGCGCAATTCGACTTGCATACACTGATCACCTATTAAAAACTTGCAAATGAAATGCTGAAAACAATTATAAGAAAACACGGGATTGGGCAGTCTGAGAGTAGAATGACACCACTCTTCATTGTGTGCTAATCATGTTGGTAGCTTGTTTTATTTTCTCATTTTTGAGAGGTGCAAATGACTAAGCCATCAGTTTCTAACCTAAAGATTGGAGTTTCTTGTCAGTTCATAGACACCCAGAGGCACTTCACATAAACAGTCTGACTACTTCTGAAAGATCACAGGCATTGAAAACATTCTGGAGCATTTTTTCAATCATATTGTTGCTTTAAATCATAATCAAATCAATGACAACTAGTTTGGCTTTGGTTTTGAAAAACTCATTAGTTCTGGACCTGGGATTTCTATGATAATTGAAATGCTACAGAAGTTACTCTGATATAATTTAGTATGTGTTACCCATTATAGGGAAGAGAAGGTCAATAGAACAATGTATTGGTATAGTTATATTTAAGAAAACCACTAATATCTTATCTCCTAGATCATATTGCAATATTTTTCACTAACTAAAGGGATCATTCATTCTAGATTTGCCTCAGATTCTTAGACACCAATTTGTAGCTTCAAAGTACCTCTAAATCATTAATCTTTTTGTCTTAATCTAAGATATTACTTTAAGAAGAAAAGTGTGGAATTATGGAAGAAGGGCAGAGACATGAAAATATTTTCTGAACCACTGGTGAATTTCTGGGAAGAAAACTGCTAACAGTAAAAACATAAATATGATACCCAATTCAGAGGGCATTAATGATTTTTTTACCTAAATATATATAGTATAGTTAAATGTGTTCCCCTTGTTATTTGAGAACATTTCTAAAATATTAATACAATGCTAATAACTGATACAACTTATTTTTTAGAAATTCTGATTAATAAATTAATATTAGATTACATATGGAATTTTGTGTTTTTTTCCTTTTACAATAAACTTTCAAGTACAAAATTTGTTTTGTGAAGGAATTCTTTAGGCAATTCATTTTTATGCAAAATTTTTTTAGAGATTTCTATTATAAATTTTAATACAAAATTGGATAAATAGAGAAAATATAATAAGGAAGTTAGATAAACTTGGGGTAAACACAAAAGAATTAGATATATTCAAATATTGTTGTTGTTAACTGCCATCAAATCAGTTCTGATCCATACTGACACTATATAGTGTTTCCAAAGAACGGTTGGTGAGCTTGAACCACAGACATTGTGGTTCAAATCGACTTTGCAGTCCAGTGCATTAACCAACAGCACCACACCAGGACTCCATATATTAGAATATTTACAACTATATATGTCATTTCTGTCTATACCTTTGATGATAACAATGTCAAAATTCAGGTAAGAACATGTATTTATGTCAGTATTGGTAGTGATAGCTTCACTGGGATATTAAATTGCAAGTGAATTTTGTGAGATTTGGAGGGAAATTTTAGCAATTTCTTCAACTGTTTTAGACATAGATTATATGACCAATTGACAGGTAATTCACTTGGCTGAATTTGTGGCTTATGGTAAACAAATACCTATGATATGTTAAGGTATAGAAATGTGTTAAAATATTGAGTTACTGCTATTAACTAAGAGAAACCTACATATAACATTGAAACTGAAATTTTATATATCTACAAAATCCATTTGAAATCATATACAGAAATTCAGAGGTTATAAACTATAGGTTATCAGACCAAACAAAAGTAAAATTCCTGAGAATTTTTCAAAGTATACACATAATAAAATGATTATCAATTAATAAGCACAATTATCCAGAATGTTTTAGGGAGAATATGAGGTTAAGTATACATAGCAAGAAATAAAATAGAAAACAGAAGCAGAATACTTAAATTTGTAAGTACATTTTAATCCTACTGTTGTGGTTAAGTGTAATGAAGTAGGTTCCAACTCACAGTGACCCTGTATAGAATTCGTGAAATTGTAAATTTCTATGTGAGCAGAAAGCCTCATCTTTATCCTGCCATGAGACTTGTGGCCTTGTACTACTGATCTTGTGGTGTGCGGTCCAGTGCTTCTCTTACAGAGCCACCACACTCCCCATTTTACTACTAGTTTATGTTGTTAGGTGCCGTCGAGTTTGTTCTCACTCAGAGATACCCTATAAAGGGTTTCCAAGGAGTAGCTGATGGTTTTGAATTGTCAACCTTGTGGTTGAAAGTCCAGTGTTAATCCTACAACGCCACACCTGGAGTCAGTATTTTATATTAACTGATAAAAATAATAATAATTTTAAGAATATATATTGCAATAAAGGATACATTTTTGTTGCTATGAGTAAGAACCAAGTCAATGGCACTTAGTAACAACATATCATCTATTATGGGTCAGCAGTCCAATGTTTATCCTACAGTGCCATGTAAGACAACATTGTTGTTGTTGTTTTTAAGTACCGTGGAGATGGTTTTGACTCATACAGATGCTGCACAGGGTTTCCAAGGCTGAAAATCTTTGTGGGAGCAGAAAGCCTCATCTTTCACCTGCAGAATAGCTGGTAGTTTTGAACTGCTGACCTTGAGGTTAGCAGCCCGATTCGTAACCACTATGCTACCAGAAGTCTGAAGACAACATTAGTTGACTAAAATGTACTATTTAAAAATACCATTTTTCTTTTCCACTTGAGGTAAAGAGGCAAATGACATATTGTTTAGTACTTTGTATATCAATATCAGGCACTGATGATGGTGGTTTTCAATTACTAAAAAGTATAAATTCATGGCCATCATAATCAATTATTCAAATAATCATGGTTGTCCATTATATGAGTTGTCCATTATGATAATTAAACAGGATTAGGGTGGGATATGTCTTTAGCCACTTCATTACTATAAAGTATGAGTATTTTTTCTCATTTAAAATCAAATCAAATTTTATTATCTAAGGAGCTGTGGAAGCATAGTGGTTACAAATCAGTTTGCAAACCACAAGGTCAGCAGTTCAATCTGAAGGGCTCTTCCCACTCAAATGGCTTCAGGGGATAATGAATCCAAACTTGCAGGTCAGACAGCAGACTTCTGACTCACTGGTTTAGAAGTCAGATAACAATGTCAGAATATATAACAATGGCTCAAGTTCCAAGAATTGGAGGTCAGATGATGACGAGTCAGACACTGATTTCAGAACAAGACAGAGAATTTTTTCCAAAGCATTCCTGTATATTGGATACAGACACTAAGGTGGTAACTTGATTCAAAACTTTGGTAAAGTGGTGACTCAAGGTATATAATTGTGACTGTCAAAACTGTAAAAGTATAAGTTTTGTAACAAAAATGGGGGAATAGTTAATCTTACAGTACAGACACAGAGGACTCTAGGACCATCAAGAGAGGACAGCACAAGGAGAGTGTGGGATCCTATCCAGAGAAGTAGCAACAGTAGAAATGGAGACAGATTATGAGGACATGGAGAGAGGGAGCAGCTGAGGACTTCGGACTCATGGAAAGAGAGGGACTGGGTGCTGGCCAGGAACAGGCTTGCAGAATGTGCCCTTTGGTTGTTTATATTATTATATACTTCTAAGTGTTTTTTTCTGTGTACATCCCCCCTCCAAAACAAAACCAGGAATGGAAGCAAATACTGTTGAATGATGACGCATGGATGAGATTGTAATCATTGCAATGAAATGATTGTATAAAGCCAATGTTCTCCCATGTAAACTATCACTCAGTTCACATTAAAAACTTAAAAAAAAATTTCATAATGTAAAAACAAACAAAATAACACACACACACACACATATATATTTGTTTTTACGATACTACTCCTTCAGAAGAGAGTTTAGTATGTTCGCCAATGATAGAACTTGAGTATTAATTAATAGATGAAATTAGTAAATTTGGTTTCGAAGTAACACTAATGACTAATTGCCTTTACAAACCCAACATTTCCTGCCAGAGCAGTCTCTACACAACTGGGTTTCATAATTCATTGCAGTGGTCACACAGAACTCAAATACCATATTCATAGATCTGGGATATATTAGGAGAGGTAACTATTCAGGGTCAGAAATGCTCAGGACACAATTTTTCCAGTCACGCCAGCCTCTGCTCAGCCATGCCCATATGTAATTCTCTCTGCTGGGCTGTGTTAAAAATTTATTTTAGGGTAATTGATAAATATCCAGAGAATACACCACTTCATCATAAATCTTAGACTGAAGGCATTCAACTGTAGCTCTATTGGTCAACAAACCTAGCTTCCTTAATTAAGAGGTTGTAAGCGTGGTGCTGTGGGTTAATGCGTCAGACTGCAAAGCCGTTTGAACTGCAAGGTGGGCGATTCAGGCTCATCAGCTGCTCCTTGGAAACCCTATACAGGGTCGCTATGGGTCGGAACTGACTCGACGGCACTTAACAACAAGGCACCCAACTCTAAGGAGCTCTGGTAGCATAGTGGTTATGAATCCGGCTGCAAACCTTAGGGTAAGCAGTTTGAAACTACCAGCTATTACGCGGGAGAAAGATGAGGCTTTCTACTCCCATAAAGATTTACAGCCTCGGAAACACTGTACATGGTCGTTATGAGTCGGAACCGACTCCACGGCACACAGCCACCACCAGGCACCCAACTCTAGTAGCTTTGGCAGCATAATGGTTATGAGTTGGGCTGTTAACCTCACAGTCAGCAGTTTGAAACTACCAGCAGTTTCATGGGAGAAAGATGAGGCTTTCTGTGCCTGTAAAGATTTACAACCTCAAAAACCATAGACTGGGTTGCTGTGAGTCGGAATTGACTCCACGGCACACCACCACCACCAGACACCCAAATATACAAGCAATCCTCCTGCTCAATCAGTTAGTTTTACTTGTTCCATGGACTGGGAAACCAACTTCTTGTCTCATTCTCCAATTTAATGCTGCAATTGCTCCTCTTTCACTCCTCCGCTATTACTTCACTATCATAGTTTTCTGTACCTGGGCTTCAATATGTAGAGATCTCAGAATCCAAAGGACGTGCTCCGCTTCTTGGTTCTTTCTTCTTGATGAAACTGAGATCCCTATTCTGCTTCTGAAATGTCTCGTGTTATACCCAGCAAGTTGGTAAATTAGCCAATCACAATCAGCCCTGTGAACAATCACTCACAACTGAATCATATAATCCATCAGCATAGTCCCCTATCTTCTCTTACCCAAACACATCAACAAAAAGCTCCTTGCTGTGACTTTAAATCGTTCACAGCACTGCAGCCCTAAAAACTGCTATATCAAAAATAATCAAGATACACTGAACATAAAAGTTTTGTCCACATTTATAAGTAATGACATAATATTCTCATTGAACCTAATATACAAAATCTGTGAAAACATACCATGCCTCTTTATATTTTCTCTATTTTCTTAACAGATACATGTTTTGGAGTCCTGGTGTAGTGTTGTAGGATAAGCACTTGGCCACAGGTCGGTTTGAACCACTCTGTCAGCAGTTCAAACCCA
>NW_006408765.1:4020661-4029993 GCF_000296735.1 Chrysochloris asiatica
CCTATATAGGGTTTCCAAGGAGGGACTGGTGAGCTTGAACCACCGACCTTGCTATTCAAATGACTTTTCAGTCTGGTGCATTAACCCACTGCGCCACACCAGGACACCACAATTAATAATTAGGTAGTAATAATCCTGAAAGCAATATAATTCTTAGTCGGAACAAATTTTTGGCCATGGGAACTTAGTTTAAAATTGTTTAGGCTTTACATCATTGAAGATGACACAAGATGTACTAGAAAATAAAGGTTAAATTTGAAGCTCTCAGGAATTACCGAGTGCAAAATTTATGGTTATCAATCATCCCTCCTAGAGCTCTCTTTACTTAGCTGTTTTTGACAGTTTATTGTAATGGTTACACAGAACTTGAACACCATACTAATAGTGATGAGGTTTATTAGGGTAGAGAACAGGTTACAGCTGAGAGTCAGAAATGCTCAGAGCACAGTTTTTCCAGCACCCAAAGGCACATTTCTGTCTGAGCAATGGTACAAAGCTCTTTTAGGGCTGGTGATAAAATCCACACAGCTTATCATTCTACCATAAACCTTAGTCTGAAGGTACTTGGCTCTAGCTCCATGGGTCAGCAAACCTAATTCCCTCAATTAAGTGCCTGAAGGCACCACACTGAGCAATCAAGTCTCCTGCCCAAAGTCCAGGAGTTGTATTTGCTCAGTGATCTGAGAAGCTCACTGCTCTATCTCAGGTTCTGACTCTTGGTTCTGCTGCAGCTGTTCATGTGTCACTCCTCTGGTATCACAGCTTCCTATCCCTGGGTTGATATGAGGTTCAGTGTGCAGGGATATCGCGGTCCAAAGGATGCACTGTAGTTCTGGCTCTTTTTCTTTCCTGGTTTAATTTAAACCAACGGTGTTGTTGTTGTTGTGTGCCATCAAGTTGGTTCGCACCAAGAGTACCCTGTATAGAGTTTCCAAGGAGCAGCTGGTGAGCTTGAACCACTGATCTTGTGGTTCAAACGACTTTGCAGTTCAATGCATTAGCTCTTAGAACCACACAGTTTTAAATTTTCACAATTAATCCTGTTAACAATTACTCACAACTGAATTATATCATCTGCCAGCATCTTCGCCCACCTTCTTTTACTCAAACCCATCAGAAAAATGTAGTTTCGTAGGAATTACAAACTCTATTGCTAGAAGAGACATGTGAAGTAGTTCACTGTCCTGCATTGAGTAGTACACAAATTAAATTTCAAAATTGAATAGCGCAATCTGTGTTTTAGTAACATATCATGCTCTCTTGCTAATGCATTGCAGTCAGAATTATGTGACAATGAAAAATGACTTGATAATAAAAACTCGGTGTCTGATACTGTAACAGAGGTGTAATTTTGAGTTTTGGCAACTGTGTACAGTGGCATTACAAAAATGGGTTCGTCGTGTTTATGGAAGTCATCCTGCATTAAAAAATGAGATAAATGTAATTATTAAATATATCTTATATTTTAGATATACTAGATGTTCAAGCCTACAGTTGGAAAATCTCCTTTTATAATGGGCATATACCAAAAGATTTAATACATTATACAAAATATTGCTCATGCAGAACTCAGGATATATGAGTTTGTCTTTAATGAAGAATATTTTCTGATGTTATATAGGTGATATAGTGGTAAATACAGTTGCCTTCCAGATGAATACCAATTTGTATTCTAGAAGATGGTTTTCTATTTATAGTTAATGTTATATGTAAGAAGCTATTTCAAATGTGTTGCATATGTAGGAAACTATTTCATATGTATCTATATAGGTAAGTGAGATAATATCCTGGTATGACCCTGTAGAATAAACACTGGATTGCTAACCACCAGGTTGGCAGCTCAATCCTAACAGTGGTGGTGGTTATGTGCCGTAGAGTCAGTTCCGACCCATAGCAATCCTGTACAGGGTTTCTGAGGCCGTAAATCTTTACAGGAGCAGAAAGCCTCATCTTTCTCCCATGGAACAGCTGGTAGTTTTGAACTGCTGACCTTAAGGTTTGCAGCCCAATTCATAACCTCTATGCTACCAGAGCTCTTAATCCTACCAGTAGCTCCTTGGAAACTGTATACAAAGTCATTATGAGTTGGAACTGACTCATTGGCACTTAATAACAACATTATATGTGTGTGGGTGGAGGTGTGTTATAGACTACAAAGTAGTATCTGTATTATGAGTCAACAATAGTATAATGCATATTGTACTTTATTAAAAATTGGGAGCTGTGGTAGCAAGTGGTTAAAACACTCAACTACTAGTTGAAAGGTGAGTGGATCAAACCCATCAATCACTCTATGGCATAAAGATGTGACAGTCTTCTTCTGTAAATTGTTTTCAACCCTGGAAACACTATGGAGTACTTCTACTCTGTGCTATAGTGTCCCTGAGAGTCTCAATCAACTTGATGGCAACAGGTAGTACACATTTTATGATACAGAATTCATCATATTGTATAAATTATATATGGAAAATTGTCATCTCATGTATTTTTGTCATTTGAATTTTTATGTGTAGTATAAGATAAAAATTGAAAGATACAAACAAAACTATTGACATTGCACATTGGTTTATGATAAGGTTTAGAGGCAGTGAAGAATACTGATATTTACTTTATATGTCTTTGTGTTGTTGCAAGGGGAACATTTCTTCTTCAAAAATAAAACATTGAGTGCTCGCTTCGGCAGCACATATACTAAAAAAAAAATTTGAACGATACAGAGAAGATTAGCATGGCCCCTGTGAAAGGATGACACGCAAATTCGTGAAGCGTTCCATAAAAATAAATAAATAAATAAATAAATAAATAAATAAATAAATAAATAAATAAAACATTGAATAAGAGAAAACATTTTCTATGACTATAGTTTGAAGTGCTATAGTACTTTATTGTTGTTGTTGTTGTTGTTAGGTGTCGCCAAGTCAGTACCAACTCATAGTGACGTTATTCACAGCAGAACGAAACACTGCCCCATCCTGGACCAACCTCACTACTGTTGCCATGCTTGAGTCCATCGATGCTGCCACTTGGCCAATCCATCTCGTTGGGTGTCTTCCTCTTTTTCTCTGACCCTCCACCTTATCAAACATGATATCCTCCTCCAGAGACTGGTCCCTTCTGATAGTAAGTCCGAAATATGAGAGACAAAATTTGGCCATCTTGGCCTCCAAGGAACAGTCTGGCTACACTTCTTCCAAAATGGATCTATTGATTCTTTTGTCAGCCCATGGCACTTTCAATAGAAATTCTATCTAGCCCTGCAAGGTTCCACTCTCTTGCCCCTCCTTTCAGTCACCTCACACTTCACTTAACACTATCTTGGTTTACCAGTTTATATATTAGCACATGAGGTCATTTATAAAATAGTAGCTGGATTTTAGCTGTATATTTAGGAACATATAAAAAGGGAAGGAAGAAATTACTTTACCTGTACGAATGTAATAATAGTTGGTGTGGTACTGTGGTTTAAAACGTTGGACAGAAAAGTCAGTTACTACAGCAAGGTCAGTGGTTCAAGCTCACCAGCCACTCCTTGGAAACCCTATACAGGGTCACCATGAACCCTAACTGACCTGACAGCACTTAACAACAACAAATACAATCTATGAAAGTAGGTATTGCTACAAAATAATGTTACATGCCATCTACTTGGTTTTGACTCATAGCTATGCTATATAAGGTTTTCAAGACTGTAAACCTTTATAGCAACAGAAACCTTTATCTTTCTTCAAAAAAAGTAGATGGTGGCCTCTAACAGCTTTTCTGTGCTTAACAGCCCAGTACTTATCCGACATAACAACCACACGCCCCACAAAATCACAGAAAACCTTATTAAACAAAAATACCAAGGTTGGCAACTAGAACCCACACAGAGATACCTGGAAAAAATGGCCTAGCCATCTCCTTCCAAAAAGTCACAGCCATGAAAGCCCTATGGAATTGTTCTCCTCTGACACACTGTGAAGTCATGAGTTGGAGTCAACTAGATGGCAACTGAAGAAAACAAACAAAAACGTTCTCATCAACTAAATGTACTATTTGTCCATTGTGGTTGTTCAGTCAGTTCTGACTTGTAGTGACCCAGTATACAGTTTCTGAGATCATCAAGTGAATTTGAACTGCTGACCTTGTGGTTAGCAGTCCAGTATTTATACTATAGCACCACACAGGGACTCATGCTATCTACCCTGTTGTTGTTAAGTCATGTCAGGTGCAACTCATACAACAACCCTGTATAAGGTTTCTGAGGAGCAACTGCTGAGTTTGAAACACTGAACTTTTGGTTCAAACCTACTTACCAACCCGGTACTTAACCTGCCGTACCATACCAGGAATCCCTGTTAAGTGCAGTTGAGTCAATCGTGACTCATAGCGACCCTGTGTAGGGTTTTTGAGGAGTAGCTGCTGGATTTGAACTACCAACCTTGAGGTTCAAACCAATATTGCAGTTGAGTGTTTACCCTCAGCATCACTCCAGGCAACTTTACTCCCAGGCATAAACCCAAAAGAAATGAACACATGTATGGCCACACAGAGACAATACAATATTCATAGCAGCTTTATCAATAATTATTAAGTGCCAATGAGTTGGTTCCGACTCAAATCCTGTATAGGGTTTCCGAGGAGCAGCTGGTGAGCTTGAACTATCAACCTTGTGGTTCAAAGTGATTTTGAGGTCGAGTATTTACCCTAGGGCACCACACAAGGAATATATATATATATATTGTTTTGTGCCATTAAGTTAATTCTGACCCATTGGGTTCCCAAGGAGTGGCTGGTAAACTTGGACATCAATCATTATGTGTTCCATTTCATTTTCAACAACTTCCAATTTTTCTAGATTCATACTTTGTACCTTCTATGTTTTGATTATTAATTTATATTTGCAGCTGTTTCTCCTTTTGTGTTGTGTCCCATCAGCAATTCAAGGTACTAAAATCTTTAGTCCATTCACATCTTTATGGTCAACTCTGTTTTGAGGAGGCAGCTTTTCCCCAATCGTATTTTGAGTGCCTTCTAATATGAGGGAATAATTTTATGACAATATATCTGACAGTGTTCTAAAGCTATTTATTAAGTTTTCAGGGGCTAACCTTTCAGAAGTAATTCACCTCTCCTTCTGTCCTAGTCTAGAAGCTCTGCTAACACCTGTAAATGGATGACTTTGCCGGTATCTAATACAACAGTGGTATATCTTCCAGCATCACAGCAACACACAAGCCACCACAGTACAACTACCAGATGAGTGGTGATGCTTTTATATCACTATGTTATAAAATCTTGTCCTATTAAGTAATAAAATAAATAATAATGTTTGGTTGCTAGTAAGACATAGAGTCAAACCAGGTTTTGAACTTGCACTCTTGTCTAAGCCTTGAGATAGAATAGGGATACTTTGTATTGATATTTAACGTCATCTGGATTCCAAGTGAATGATACATGACTAAAGACAGATTGATTTTTACTAACTAAAGGATGACTTAATGAACTAGGCTTATATGCACTAAAAAAATACTATGAACATTGACCACATAGAAACAAGGAAACAGGCAGTTTCATCTTTCTATATAACTGTGTCTGGAATTCCATTGGCATTCATAAATCTAATATGAAGATGGAAATAACACATTTTAGCTTAATACAATTCAACATTCAGATATATTCTAATGATTCCATGTTCATCAAGGCACCGTCTACTAATTATTTGGCTTCCTACAGGGTATGGCATTAAACAATATGCTAATCAGCTTGCTTAGTTTTTTAGTCTGTTGAAACAATTTTATTTCTCAAGTCAAAGAAATAAATTAGCGATAGGATTTTTTACATATCTATTCTGAGCTTGCATAAAGTGAGAGTCCTTGTAGAAACCAGGTCCTATTTTGTCCTAAACACACTGGCATTACAATCCATTGCATGTTAATAAATTTTGACTCACACCAGTGCTTTAGAACAAGGTACAAATGTTCCATAGGAATTACAAATCTGTAATCCTTACAAGAGCATTGCCACATCTTTTTTCTGATGGAGCAAATGGAGGGTTTGAACCTCTGACCTTTCAGTTAGCAGGCTACTGCTCTTCCTTTGAGCATTAGGGAGGGTACAATGATGTTATCACTAAGGCAATGTCCCTATAAAAACTCTTTAAAAAATGACCAGTTGAACATTTTGTGGCGTCAGCTCTCTAAGTTACTAAACGTGTTGTGTACTTTACAGAATATTTCAACATAATAAAATTTGAAATCGGTAAAAATTGTAATTTTCCTGTTCAGCTAGTATTATACTAAACCACAATGTTTTTGTACTGATTCAGTCAATACTAAATATCAATTCAATGTTTACTACCCATGAATCCTGGGGTATTGCTGAAGAATAAGAACAGGACTACTAGCCACAAGGTCAACCACCAGTTCAAACCTCCCAAACTCTTCTCAAAAACCCTATACAGGATTGCTGTGAGTTGTTCAAATTCACAACACTTAACAACTACAATGTATGACTATAGGAGCACAGGTTGCATTGTAGGATAATCACTGGACTAATAACTATAATGTTCACAGTTCAAACCCACCAGCTGCTTTCTGCTCCCACAAAGATGAGGTTTTTCGCTCCCACAGCCTTGGAAGCCTTACACAGGTTTTCTATGAGTTGTTTTTCCAAGCTGCTCTTAGGATTATTTCTTTACTTTTTATTTTAAAGAGTTTGATTATGATATGTCTTGGCTATTGTAGGATAACCACTGGATTGCGAGCCAAAGCTCATTGGTTCAATCCACTATGAGATCCTGAGAAAGCTATACAGGGTCACTATGACAGCACTTAACAACAACCATATGAGTCCAAATCAACTGAAGGGCGCTTAACAAAAACAACAGCAGCAACCACAAGAAAGTTAAACACAGTCTATCAATTAAAGCAACTTTAAATTAATTGGTTAGAGTCCTGGTGTGGTGCTGTGGGTTAATGCACCAGACTGCAAAGCTGTTTGAACTTAAAGGTTGGCAGTTCAAGCTCACCAGCTGCTCCTCGGAAACCCTATACAAGATCGCTGTGGGTGGGAACAAAATGCTATGGTGGTTTGTGTGTGTGTGCTATTGACACATACACATTTAGGTTTGTCTGGCCACCACTAATCTGTTAGTTTGACACAGATTAGTGGTGGCTAGTGTTATGATGTGATACTCGAAGCTATTCCAAAGGTATTTTGTAGGCCAGCCAGGTAACCAAGGGTGGACAGTATTCAGGTGCACTTCCAGATTAAGACATACTGATAAGGAGAGATGAGATACTTCCAAATTATTAGCCACTGAAAACCGTATGAATAGCAGTGAAACACTGTCAAACAGCACCAGGCTGAAGCAGGTGAAGAGCATCAGACTGTTGTGAGATATAGTGCCAGAAGATGAGCCCTTCAAGTTGGAAGGCACTCAAAATATGACAAGAAGTGTTACCTTCTCAAAACAGGGTTGACCCTAATGATGCAAATGGGGTAAAGTTATTGTTATCTTCATTTACTGAGGAGACACAACTCAAAATGAGAAGAACGAGCAGTAAACATCCAATAATAATTGGTGCATGTTTTTGTTGTATTTATTAGGTGCCATCAAGTCAATTCTGACCCATAGTAAGCCTGTATAGGGTTTCCAAGGAGCGATTGATGCGCCTGAACTGCTGACTTGCGGTTCAAACTGACCTAGCAGTCCCGCGGATTAACTCACAGTGCCACAATGTATAAATTATGAATCAAGGAAATTAGAAGTTGTAAAAAATAAAATGGAACTTATAAACAACAATATCGTAGGTGTCAGTGAGTCGAAATGGATTGGTATTGGCCATTTTGAATCTGACAATCATATGGGTTACTATGTCAGGTATGACAAGTTGAAGAGGAATGGCAATGAATTCATCATCAAAAAATGACATTTCAAGATCTGCCTTGAAGTATAATGCTGTCTGTGCTAGGATAATATTCATATGCCTACGGGAAGATCAGTTAAATTGGTTCTACTATGATTCCAATGTATGCACCAACCACTAAAGCCAGTGATGATGAAACTGAAGAATTCCACAAACTTCTTCAGTTTGAAACTGATCAAACATACTTTGAAGATGTACTGAAAATTACTAGTGATTGGAATATAAAGGTTAGAAACAAAGAAGAAGGATCAGTAGTTGGAAAATATGGTCTTGGTGATATTAATGATGCATCATACAATTTTGCAAGATCAATGACTTCTTCATTTCAAATACCTTTTTGAAACAACATAAAAGATGACTGCACACATGGATATAACCATATTAACACAGGAATCACGTAGACTACATCTGTGGAAATAGGTGGTAGAAAAGCTCCATATAATCTACCAAAATAGTGTCAATGCAGACTGTAGAACAGACCATTAATAGCTTATATGCAAGTTCAGGCTGAAGCTGAAGAAAACTAAAACAAATTCAGGAAGCCAAAATATGACCTTGAACATATCCCACCTGAATTTAGAGATCATTTCAAAAGTTGATTTATATATTAGATATTAAAGTTTGAGAATCAGACGAGTTGTGGGATGACATCAACAATATCATACAGGAAAAAGCAAAAGGTCATTAAGAAGATAAGAAAGAAGGAAAAAAACAAAACAAAATGGATGTTAGAAGAGACTTCGAAACTTGTACCCAAGTGTAGAGCTCTAAAGTACATGGAAAAAATGAGAAGGTAAAATATTTAACAGAAATCTGCAAAGGGTAGTTTGAGAAGAAAAAGTCAAATGTTAAAGTGAAATGTGCAAATATCTGGAGTTTACAAAACCAAAAGAGAAGAACACACTCAGCATCTCTGAAACTGAAAGGAAAAAAAAAAAAAAAAATCAAGCCTCAACTTGCATTACCAAAAGACTCTTTGGGCAAAAGAGGATGGAAAGAATACACAGAGTCACTGTATGATTCATGAATGACACTGAAATTAAAAATCCAATGTGAACTGGAGGCATTGGCAAATAACAAGGTTCTGGAATTGCTGGAGGACAGACTGAAATCTTTCAACAAACTGATATAGTGAGAACAAACAAGATGGCAGATCGGGTGGAAGTGCAGTAAAGGAGCTCTGCCAACAACAACACAGAATACCCAACCAAGCAGGCTCAGGGGCTGGTCCCAGAACACTGAACCACATATAAAGGAATATTTAGAAGGTTGGAAGGCTCACAGCTGGGGGAATTTGTGGCAGAAGCAAGAAATCTATTGCTTTCTAGTTCGGGATGCTCGGCTGCTCCAGGAGCCGCCATCTTGGGTGAGACCATGCTGGGGAAGGATTGGAGCAGCCACAGATGCCTGACAGAAACGCTG